>NW_006408889.1:780430-788404 GCF_000296735.1 Chrysochloris asiatica | reverse complement strand
TATCGCAGGTTGTTAATGAGTCTTCTTCCTCCAATCCTGATGCCACGTTTTTCTTCATAGAACCCAGCTTCTCATATTATTTGCTCAGCATAGAGGTTGACTAAGTATGGTGAAAGAATATATTATGATAGTTCTAATAAACTTTTGAACAAGACCTTTTTATTTTTTTTTAACTTTTTATTGTGAGGTTACATGGGACAACATCACCTTTACACTCATCCTACCATATTATGTTTCAATGCAATGTTTACAATCCCCTCCATGCATCATAAAATAATCAAAGGGTATAACACACAGGTCCACCCCCTAGCTGCCAGCACAAAACCCTTCTCCCTCCCTGAGTCCAGTGTGCCCAGCCACTCCATCTGTCCACATCATCTTCTCTGTCTCCATTCCTGGTGTCACTGTCTCTCTGGGTACGGTTCCGCTCTCCGTTCTTTTCACTTGGTGGTCCCAGGGACCTCTGCTCCTGGGCTGCAAAATAAATCACTCTCCTTCTTTTGTCAAAAACATCTACTTCTATATTTCCTATCCTCACAGTCACTCCTGATGGCAATTATTCACTATTGGGCCACAAGAGTCTTATTTCCATTTTCTTTCAACAGATTGGAAATCATTCAGTGGTGTTCTACCTTCCACAATCCCTCTTGAACTAGGCTCCCTCTTGAAAGCTTGTAAGCCAGTCACTTCTTGCCTTTATAGCCCCACCCCCACCCCATTTTGGGTAGCCAATGTCCAAGTTGCCCGTCCCTGTCAACTCTGTGTACTGAAGGGGTGGAAGTGATCCTCTCTATAAAGATTTTGAATAACACCTTTTTAAAGTGTTGAAGAGCAAAGATGTCAGCTTGAGGACTAAGGTGTGCCCTGACCCAAGCCATGATATTTTCAATAACCTCATATTCATGTGAAAGCTGGACAGTGAATAAGGAAGACCATAGAAGAATTGATGCATTTGAGTTATGGTGTTGGAGGAGAATATTGAAAGTACCATGGGCAGCCGAAAGAACCAACAGATCTGTGTTGGAAGAAGTACAGCCAGAGTGTTCCTTGGAGGCCAGGATGGCCAAACTTCACCTCTCATACTTTGGGCATATTGTCATGAGGAACCAGTCGCTGAAGAAGGATATCATGTTTGGGAAGGTGGAGGGTCAGAGAAAAAGTGGAAGCCCCCGCCCCCCCCCCAGCAAGATGAATTGGTAAAGTGGCAGCATCAATAGGCTCCAATGTGGCAATAATAGTGAGGTTGGCTCAGGATCGGACATACTTCGTTCTGTTGTGCATAAGGTCACTATGAGTCAGCACCAACTCAATGGCACATAACAACAACAAAAACAAATTAACTAAGACACATGCTAAAATTGTTTCACTGTCTCCTCATTGCTAATATGTGTTACTGATTTTTGCAACCTGTCCTCACCAACTGTTTATCTTCCAACCTCGTGCCTCATTATATGCTACTTCCATCTTATATATTAATTTATTCATTGATTCAAGAAATAATTTCTTGAAATGCCTATATGTGCTAGGGATAAAATAACATACATAAATCTTCATAATTACTTTCATTTAAAATAAAACATGCAATTTGGTATACGTGACAGATGCTAATCAAATCCCACAAAAATACAACCCATTGAAAATGTGAAAAATGCTTCTAAGGAGAGGAATGTGATAATCTTAGAATGAAGAGTTGCTGTTAAGTTCCATTGAGTAAGTTTGACCTCACAGTGACCCTTTTTAGGGTTTCCGAGGAGTGGCTGGTGAGCTTGAACCACTGACCTTGCAGTTCAAACTGGCAATATGGTTGACTGTTTATCCTACAGAGCCAAACTAGGACTCTGAATGAATAGAGAGGGGTATAACTCACAAAGGAAATGACATGTAAGCATCTATTGTTAGTTACCTTAATATGTTGTAAAGGTTTATTTCAATTTGTTGACTAATGGTGTCCACTTCAAGAATAATTTACTTATGGGTACCAATCCAGTCCCTGCTATTGTTGTCAAGTGCCATTGAGTTAATTCTGACTCACAGCAACTCTAGGGTCTCCAGGGAACAGCTGATGGATTTGAACCACTGACCTTGAGGTTAAGTTCAGTGCTGATCCTACAGTGACACACTAGGACTTCAATCCAGCATATACTGTTATTGTGGTTGTTTAAGTGCCATCAAGTTAGTTCCAATTCATAGTGACCCTTTATAGGGTTTCAAAGGAGTGCCTGGTGGGTTTTGAATTGCCATCTGTATGGTTCAAATG
Organism: Chrysochloris asiatica; assembly: GCF_000296735.1. Lineage (NCBI taxonomy): Eukaryota > Metazoa > Chordata > Mammalia > Afrosoricida > Chrysochloridae > Chrysochloris > Chrysochloris asiatica. The sequence continues at coordinate 786,147 of NW_006408889.1, read as the reverse complement.
AACGTTGTGGTCCAGGGTTTATCTTATAGTGCCAGTCCAGGACTCCACCGCACCATACATATTTAATAAAACTATCATGGTTAATAAATTTAATCACTTCCTAATAGATCCACTTTTTATTACTTTCAATTTTCTCTTCAATACCATGCTCTCACCAACACACAATGTTCATCCTCATGCCCTGTGTCTTTCTCCATCCAACTTTTATAAATTGCTGTTATCAGATTCTACATTCCACAAAACATATATAATATTTATCTGGTGACTCCTTCTTTAGTAGGAACCCTGGCAGCACAGGAGATTACTAGCTATGCTGCTAACCTCTAGGTTGGAATGTAGCTACGTGCTACTCCATGGAAGAAATACGAGGTTTTCTGCTCCCGTAAAGATGAATAGCTTCAAAAATTCTATACAGGGTCTCTACAATGCTTCAGTGACATACAACCACTATCACCATCTCCTACAGTAACTCATTGTTCTCAAATTGATTCTAACTCATAGCAATTCTATAGAACAGTGTAGAACTGCCCATAAGGCTTCCAATGCTGTAATCTTTATAGTAACAAACTGCCAGATCTTTCTCTCACAGGCAGCCTGTGGGTTCAACTACTAACCTAAGGGTTAGCAGCTGAGTGCTTAAGCACTGCACTACAGGACTCCTTACTCCAGGAGCACAGGACTTAAGTTTATAGATATGAAGGTTTTCTGTTTGGCAGGGAAACCTCTGAAGAATATAAAACTTGGTTCACTTTATGGAGTGTGGTACCTTTTAATGCTCTAGGAGACTTCAAAAAGTTTGTGGAAAAACCGAATTGCAAAATAATGGAATTTTTCCACAAACTTTTTGAAACCACCTTGTATACTATCCATCCCCACACGTTAAACAAAATGTACATAATAAAAAAAATTTAGACATCCTATATCCAACTTGGTATAATTCTTATTCATAATCTCATATTCCTGGGCTTATCTATTACTCATTGTATTTGTATACATAAATAACACGCACTCATATAACACACATAGCATGTTTAGAAAACTAATATTCGAGGGGTTTGCAGGGTTTGTAAAATATATATATATAAATAAACTTTGTGGAAAATATGGTACATCTTTGCATAAGCAGAAGGGTACCTCCAAACCTACATTTCAAGGTCAAATACTCAGGCTACCACCTATTTCTATCCATTTGTATATAATGCTTAGGGCCAAAGATGGTTCAGAGAGAAGAAAATCATATGTCAGAAAAATGACTTTCTTAGAATGTCTGGAGGGTAATGTTTTGGATAGATTAAACTAAAACATCATATCAAGGAGGAGGCTGGCCTGCAAAACATAGTGTTCTTCAGTGGCTAGAAAGATAGAGCATAGGATGGCAGAGACATTTAATTGTTTAATGTATTCACAGCTGAGCTCCTTGCACTCATGTAAAGATGAGATTTGAGAAATCATTTTCTTTATTTAAAAAAACTGCAAAAATATCATTTGCACTGGGAAGCAAATTATGAAGTTTTAAGGTAAAATATGTGTCTTCTTTTGTGCCTTTGTAAATCTAAATTATCTTAAACAGAAGTAAATTATACTTCAAATTAATGTTGCTGCTTTCAATTTTACCCTGTTTTCTTTTATTTTTTACTTTTTTTAAGGAGCGCATTAGCGCATTTCTAAAACATTCTTCCTGGGTACAGTCCTTTAATATACACATATCAGAATCAGACACTCAATCATGAAAGTGGCTATCGAAATTCTATATTCTTATGTTTTCAGTATATTTTTTATTGTCATTTAAAATGCTTTAGCAAAGGAATTTGACTGGTTCCTGATGCATGGCAGCATTTCCCTGTAGAAGAGAAAGCAAACTCTTGATTTTGCAGGGGAAATTTTAAAAAGCCCAAAGAAATTATATGAGAGCAACTGTATGTCCTTTTACAGCAAGAAGTTGGCTTTACACATTCCACGACTCATAAATAAACAGAAGAGTTCTGTGAACTATATGCAGATGGCTGGGTCCACACTGGGAGCCTTTTGTGATGACTTTGGTCTGCTTCCCTGTTTTGCCATCTCTTAAAATATCTGCAAAAAAAAAAAAATTTTTTTTCTCTCTGCTCCTCAGAAATAGGACAAATAGAATCCTGTAACTTGAGAATTTGCACTCAGCTTGGTTAGGGCTTTATAAAGCCTGGAGAAATCTTATATATATATATTTTTTCCCTTGTTGTTCACATAAAAATATCTTCCTCCACAACAGGCATGGCAATGCTTTATGTCTTAAATATTTATTGTTTTATTTTTAAAGGTTAACACAGTAACGGAAGTACGAGGAGAGAGATGAAGATACAAGGTGGTGGAGGGAAGTAATAAGGCAAAAAAGAGAAAATCCCACAAACCACATAAAGGAAGAGATGAGATCAGCCACTAAAGTTAGCAAGTTTAAGGTTACCACACTGGCACTGAGCTCAAGTGCTCCTGCCAAGGCCAAATGAGAAAAGAAGTGGGAAGAATAAGGGCATCAGACAAAGCAAGGCAGAGAAACAAGGCACCAAGAGTCAAGTGGAAATGCTAAGACAGCAGTTTTGTGTCTTTTTTTTTTTCTTTTCTTTCACCTAATTATGCTACAGAAAGCCTTATAGGTTGGTTAGGATATTGGGTATAAAATAAGAGCTGAAATAATATGCATATCAATATTTAATATCATTTAAAAGTTTCAAATACTTTTTGCCAACTACCTTCACTTCTCCAAGTGCTTGTACACACACACACACACACACACACACACACACACACACACACACAATAACCTCTGTAGCAACAATCATTCGCTTAGCTAATCATAAAGCTTCTTTCTCAACAGCAAAAGCCTAAGGGCTTTGGCAATGCAAAAAGTATTGGCATTTCTCTGATGTATATTCAAAAATCTATATTACAATTCTTAGTTCAGCATGCATGAGTCAGCAATAGATATACTGTATCTTTAAAAAGACATGAAGCTTTCCAGTCAACCCTTTTAAGGCTTTACAAATAACATTTCAAGAGGGTTGAGAATGTGGACTAAGATAGCAGATGGCTTTTAGTACAATGCTGTTCCAGGATCCTTTGATTTTATTACTTTTGCTCTTTGATGGTGCTCTTTCCTGGTTTGTTTTGATGACTTTGTGGCCTAATGAGCTGAAATCAGACAGCAAAGCCGAAAAACCCTTAAATCCTAATGATAGAGACTGACTTATTTTGTGACCTTGGGTAAGTGTTACATTCCCTTGCCACAGTTTCTATAGCAGAAAATAAAAATTATGCTGACCCCTTTCAAGATGGACTCAGGAGAATAGTAATTATTAGTCAACTTGCAAAATATAAAATAAGATTAGCAGCAATTTATTAAGAATTTCAATGAGCAAGGCACTATTCCAGGTAGTTAGTATATTTTGTGGCTTTTATGCACACAACATTCCTACAAACTATGACTATTTAATCCCGTTTTACAGTTGAGAAAATAAGGCTCAAAAATTTTAAGGACTTCAATTTAAGTTTGTCTGATTACATGTCTCCTTTTCTTCCTTTGTGTTACAGTATCTCTGATAATGAATAATGATAAAGAAAAAAATAAGTAATTATTCTTTGGTAGTGACTACGAATTGGACTGCAGATCACAAGGTCAGCAGTTCAAAACTATCAGCTGTTTCGCAGGAGAAAATGAGGCTTTCAGAAACCCTGTACAGGGTGGCTATGAGTCAGAACCGTCTCCACGGCACATAACCACCACAAGCACCACTACTAACTAATTATGTGTGACATGTAATTACTGTATAAATATATGTAGACATATAGGTTAATGTTGTTGTTGTTGTTATGTACCGTGGAGTCGGTTCCGACTCATAGCGACCCTGTACAGGGATTCCAAGGCTGTAACTCTTTACGGGAGCAGAAAGCCTCATCTTTCTCTCGCGGAACAGCTGGTGGTTTCGAACTGCTGACCTTGCGGTTCGCAGCCCGATTCGTAACCACTACGCTACCAGAGCTCCTTATATACTTAACAAAAACAGTTTATATTATATGTACTGTTGTTCTTGAGTTGGTTCCAATTCATGATTCTATATAGAGTTTTCAAGAACGGGCTAGTGGGTTTGAACCATCGATCCTGGGGTTAGAAGCTAATCCTACAGTGCCACACACTATATATAATTATTAATTGGTGATTACCAGTATCAGTCAGTTCCATCAAGTCAGTTTCAATTCATGGCAAGTCTGCATGTGTCAGAGTAGAACTATGCTCCACAGGGTTTTCAATGGCTGAATTACACCAGGCCATTTTTCCAGTGTACCTTTGGATAGAGTCTAACTTTCAGTTAGCAGCTGAGCATGTTAACCATTTGTTATAACCACATAGAGCATTGTAAATTCAGTGACCTTTCAGCACTTGTAGCGTTCCATTGATGCTTAATTTTACTCATTTTGTGTCTAGTAGAATATTACTTGAAACAAATAACTAAAAGAAAGATGCTTTGCTCCCATACTTTAAATTTCTATTCCATTTCTAAATGTGTACAGGGTGAATTGATAAGTGAAAAAGACTGGCTGTTGATTTGAGATTGGTTTTCTTGGCTCTGGAGACCCCACTCGTCTATCAGTTTATCGTACTGTGCTGGCTTGGATGTTACTGTGATTTAGCAATCAATGCCATGGGTATTTTAAATACCAAGAGAGTAACCCACAGTGGACAGATTTCAGATGAGCTTCTAGACAAAGACAAACTAGGAATAAGGAAAAACGGGCTGCTTTTTTCCCTGTCTTGCTTTGTCAGATGCCCTTAATCTTCCTTTTTTTTTTTTCTCATTTGGTCTTGACAGGAGAGCTTGAACTCAGCGTCAGTGTGATAACCTTAAACTCACTAACTTAAGTGACTGATCTCATCTCTTCCTTTAGGTGGCTTGTGGGATTTCATTTTTGTCTTATTACTTCCCTCCACAACTTTGTACCATCACCACTCACCTCATACTTCCATTATTTAGTCAGGATATTTAGTCACTGAAAACCTTATGAATAGCAATGAACACTGTCAGCACCAGAATATTGAATATTGAAACATGATGAAGAGCACCAGAATATTATCAGATAAAGTGACAAAAGATGAGCCCCTCAGGTTGGAAGACACTCAAAATATGATTGGGAAAGAGCTGCCTCACAAAGTAGTGTTGACCAGAATGATGTGAATGGAGTAAAGCCTTTGGGATCTTCATTTGTTGAAGGGCACAACTGAAAATGAAGAGAAACAGCTGTAAACATTCATTAATAATTGGAACACTGAATATACAAAGTATGGATCTAGGAAAATTGGAAGTTGTCAAAAATGAAATGGAATGCATAAACACCAATACCCTAGGCATTAGTGAGCTGAAATAGAATGCTATTAACCATTTTGACTCTGACAATCACAGTTTACTGTGCTGGGAATGACAAATTAAAGAAGAATGATGTCACAGTCATCATTAAATATATATATATATATATCAAGCCATGGTGGGCTAAAACTTAGAGTGAAGCATTCAGCTGGTATGAAGTGGGGGAGGTACACAGGAACGCCCAAACTTGCAGCTAGTATCCATAGGACTTGGCTTGAATGACTTGATAATCAGAACTTGACTAGAGGAAGATAAAGAAGTTTGATAAAGGAAGCAAGTGTAAATTGCTACAATTTGATGAACTTGACCTTTATTTATGGATGT
>NW_006408889.1:770388-778860 GCF_000296735.1 Chrysochloris asiatica | reverse complement strand
CAAATTCAGGCTGAAGCTGAAAAAAATTAAAACAAGCCCATGAAGGGCAAAATATGACCTTAAACATATCCCAGCTGAATTTAGAGATGATCTGAAGAACAAATTTGATTTATTAGACACTAACAATGCAAGACCAGAAAAGTTGTGGGATAGAATCAAGGGCAAAATATTGAATGACACAGAAAGCATCAAAAAAAGATGGAAGGACTACACAGACTCACTGTACCAAATAGAAATGGTTGATGTTCAGCCATTTCAAGAACATCATACATGAAGAAAACAAAAGGTCATTTAGAAAGCCAGAAAGAAGGAAGACCAAAATGGATGTCAGAAGAGACTCTCAAACTTACTATCCAGTGTAGAGATGCTAAAGTAAATTGAAGAAATGCAAAGGTAAAATACCTGAATAGAATATTTCAAAGGTCAACTAGAAAAGACAAAGTCAAATATAGTAACAAAATGTGCAAAGACCTGGAGTTAGAAAACAAAAAGTGTAAAATACGCTCAGCATTTCTCAGCTAAGGGAACTGAAGAAAAAATTCAAGCTTCAGTTTGCCATATTGAAATTATTTGGGAAAAAATACTGTATGATACAGAAAGCATCAAAAGAAGATCGAAGGAATACACAGACTCACTGTACCAAAAAGAAATGGTCGGTATTCAACCATTTCAAGATGTAGCCTATGATCAAGAGCCAATGATACTAAAGGAAGAAGTTTGAGGTGCATTGAAAGCATTGGCAAAGAACAAGGCTCTGGGAATTGATTGAATACAAATTGAAATCTCTCAACAAACTATTGAAGCACTGGAGGCACTCTCTCATCTATGCAAAGAAATTTTGAAGATAACAACTTGGCTAAATGAATGGAAGAGATCCATATTTGTGCCCATTGCAAAGAGAATGACCCAATGGAATACAGAAATCATGATTATCATTAATCAATATCAATATCATTAATATGGCATGCAAGTAAAATTATGCTAAAGATAATATAAAGACTGCTGCACCTATACATTGACAGAGAACTCCTAGAGGATTCAGAAGACTTCATGGAATGAGGGATATCATTGCTAATGTCAGATGTTTACTTGTGCTTTATTGACTACATAAAGCTTTTGATTGTGTGGATCATGACCAGCTATGGATAACATTTAGAAGAATGAGTATTCTGGAACACATAATTTTGCTCATTAGGAACCTATACATAGACCAAGAAGCAGTTATTCGAACAAAACAAGGGAACACCAAATGGTTTAATAGTAGGGAAGTTTTGTGCTAGGATTGTATTTTCACCATACTTACTCAATCTTTATGCTGAGAAAATAATCTGAAAAGCTGGATTATATGGAGAAAAATGTGGCATCAGGATTGGAGGAAGACTCATTAACAACATGCGATATGCAGATGATACAACCTTGTTTGCTAAATGTGAAGAAGACTTAAAATACTTACTGATGAAGATCAAAGACAACAGCATTTGGTTTGGCTTTTCACCTCAATGTAAGAAAAGCAAAAATCTTCAGCACTTGACCAGTAAATAACATCCATATAAATGGAGTAAAGATTGAAGTTGTCAAAACTTCATTTTGTTCTGATCAACCATTAACACTAATGAAAGCAGTAGTCAAGATATCAAATGATGTATTGCATTAGGCATATATGCTGCACAAGATGCATTAGGCAAATATGCTGCACAAGACCTCTTTAAAGTATTGAAGACCAAAGGTGTTAAAGAGTAAAAATACCTATTTAAAGTACTGAGGAGCAAAGACTAAGGTGTGCTTGATCTAAGCCATGGTATTTTCAACATCATACTCACGTGAAAGTTGGAAAGGAATACCATAGAAGAATTGACACATTTGAGTTAAGGCGTTGGAGGAGAATATTAAAAGTACCATGGGCTACCAAATTAAAGCTGATCTGTGTTGGAAGAAGTAGAGTCAGAATGCTCCTTGGAAGCCATTATGGCCAGACTTTGTCTCTCATACTTTAGACATATTATCAGAAGGAACCAGTCCCAGAAGAAGGATATCATGATTGTCATGGAGGATCATTGAAAAAGAGGAAGACCTCCAACGAGATGGATTAGCACAATGGCAGCATCAATGGACTCATAGCAATGAATGTGAGGTTGGTGCAATTAGGCAGTGTCTTTCATTCTGTTGTGCATCAGTTCGCTGTGAGTCGGTACTGTCTAGGTGACACCTAACAACAAAGCAATCCTGGGGGCACAGTGACTAATCCATTTATAACCCAGTTATTATATACTTAATTTTTTTTTTTTTTTTGATGCTATATGTTTTCAGTCATGGAGGGCATGCTGAAATTAAGAAGACAACTGAGGTAATACAGATTTTGTATATTATGTGGGATGCATATATCCCAAGTGGAATCTGATAGTAATATTAGTGGGGTGAGGCCCTTTCATTAAATTCACAGTTATACCAGTCCCCACCAGGTGGTATTGCAATTAGCATAGCGATTTCCCAATAAACCTGATAGGTTGAAAATGTTGTTGGACAAGAGGTCACTAAAGGGTTAAGTGTTTAGCTGCTAACCAATTAGCAGTTTGAACCTGCCAGTGTCTCCTTGAAAAGAAGAAAGATGTGGCAATCTGCTTTTATAAAAAAAATGACAGCCTTGGAAACATTCTGGGGGAGTTATATTTTGTCCTGTAGGGTCACTATGAATCAGAATTAACTGGATGACCATGGGTCTGGTTACATTTTTTTTTTTTTTTTAATCTTGTTAAGTCACTAACCTGCAACAGACTATCTGAACCATACTTCTTTAGAGTTCAGAGCATAAAGAGAGAAAGATTATGAATTTCCAATAAAAGGCAGGGAGAAGATTCTTGGGCTGTTTTATCAAAGGCAGAGACATTGTTGTGAAATGGAGTATTTTATTTACAAGTAAGTTATCTGGTAGATCACTTCCATGGGACTAAATGCATATTCTGTTTTTATTTAAAATACGAAAGAAATAAAATCCTTTAAAAATACGTGTTTGAGAAGTGGAGATAAGTTATTTGACTACAGCAGTTACAGGCTTCTCTTAATCCTACATTATCAAGAACATGTCTAATTTTTGTTTTTATCCTAAGAGCTCATTCCAGCAAAGGAAAAATTATATTACTGAGTTTTTACAAAAGTCTCTCCAAACTCTTAATTCCAGTGCCTGGCAAAATCACATGCCCATAGTTTCATTTGGAAAAATATACTTTAAGTTTTTTTTTTTCTTTTTCTTTTTATGTGCCTGCCATTCATTCAGCAAGGACTTCAAAGCCCATTATAACATTAATTTATAATACTTATGAATATGTAGTGGAACCCCTCAAGACTTTTAGGATGAACTTGCCAGTGGAAAATAGACCATATGGAGCACCCAGGCATTCTGCACATAACTGAAGTCAATTATTTTTCTTAGCCCCAGCCCCAGCATGATGAAGAGGATATTTGGCTACAACATTTTGGAACCTAAGATCCTCTTGTGGACTATGTATGCCAAATTGGAATGGAATTAGTCTCATATGAAACAGTAATGGATTGAAACACAATAATGTTATGCATATCACTAAACAGTTATTTTTAAAGTCTGCACTTTGTTTGTTGTTGTTGTTAAGTGTCGTGAAATTGGTTCGGACTCATACCGACCCTGTAGGGACTTATATTATAATTTCATTTATAGTGGCATTAATAATAGAGTGAGGACTAATTTATAGATATTGGAGATTTGTAGGTATTGAATAATGTTTTCACCTGGCAAAACAATTGCTTTTGACCTGGAAAATACTACATTTTTAGAAAATTCATGCAACTTTGTCAGAATGTAAAGAACGTAATATAAAACCCTTGATTTTATCAATCTGGGAAAATGGATGCACTTTGATACCATGAACCCTACTCTCATAGACTCAACAGACTTACTTGTTTTCCATCTGCTTTCCATTTTCTTCTTGCCATTTCTCCTCATGTAACACCAACCTCTTGTATATCACAGTTTGCCATACTTTTTAAAATGAAATAACACATTCCTAGATAAAATGGTAAGCAATTATCCCTGGAATGCTGCAGAAAAGAATTTCTTAAGCCTCTCACTGGTTGCAAAAGGGCTTACATTAATCACTCTCCCTTTCTCTGCATGCTTGTCTCCTCTTAGTAGTGTCCAGTGTCAAGTCAGACAGTCCATGCAGGGCCCTTGATAGAACACTAAAAGGGCATTACCACACACTGCAGGTGGTGATCAGGAACAAAGCCCTTGGCCTGTAGTAATTTTAATCATTTCTGCCCAGGTCTAATGAAGTTCTTTAGAGGCATACTTGCCTTTGAAACCCTTATTGTATCATTTAACATACAAAGTCTGAATAAACTTAAAGAACATATGATGCAAATCTTACATTCTAAATCACTGTACACTCTGTTTGCCTGTTATTCAATCCCTTCTTTTTGAAAATCCTGTAAAGCAAACCCAGCTTTTCATTGTTGAATGTTTGATGTATGCCTCAAGGAGGATCCCAAAATGACCAACTGTGCTGGCCAGTACAGCTTAAAGTGAGTCCACTATAATGACTCTAAGGCACTCAGCTCTGCTATTGAAGGTAAACAGTGAGTTATTTTGAAATGCATTCAAAGTCACAATATCTATCTTGAATGGGTGTATTCATCAGAGGATTTTATCTCTAGTGGTTGAAACCTGCAGATAGTGTAAAATCATCTTGAAATGAATCTGAACCACCTAGAGCCTGTCTTCACCCCCTTCATTATCCTAACATGCGGGCTATGAGTTTTAATCATAACAGTATTTTGTTCCTGGAACTACTGATTATTTTTTTCAAAACTATTACTCCTCACAAAACAAATTTCAGTGGAGAAGTTTAAAATTTCACAAACCATGATAAGGGTACTGTAGAAAAATGCACCATTGTATGCAAATACCTGGCCGGCATTTTTTACTCCTTGTAAAACAACTTAAGGCTTTTGACTAAAATGACACTGGTTTCTTTTACACTTTGTACTTTTTCCACATTGCTGGATTTTGAACTTTTTTTTCTAACTCCAAATGGATAAAACTCAGATTATTTTATATAGTGTTCAATTTCATATACAAATTTCTTCCTGTGAATGCACAGTGAGATTTGCAACTTTTTTGTAGTACTTAATACAATCATTCTTATCCAAACACACCCTGTGCCTCCTAAACTGAGCTCTGTGTAAAGGCAGGAAAGATCTCTTATCTATCTGTATGTAACTGACAAAGCCTTATAAATAATACATGCTTAATAAAATGAGAAGAGTGAATCAAGTGAGTTTGTACTGCTAAAGTCATCAAGTTTTGGCTTCTTTCTAACTATCTGAGTCAAACAAACATGGATTACATAACATTGTCAATTAAGGATTAAAATGAATTAGCACTGCCAATGTCTTCAGTTTTTTTTCTGTTGTTTGGACTTAATAACTACCTGAGTCAACTAAATATGGGTTACATAAAATAATGCAGCTATGTTCAGTGCTATATAAAGTTTATTTTTTTACATTTTGTTATTTTTCATTCAAATGTTTTGTTTGGAAATATGTTTAGTGTAAGAAGAATACCTAAATTTAATACTTCCTCCCCCTGATAATTTTTTTCAAGATGCATCCATATTCATGGACCCATTTAATAATTACATCACTTTGTGAAGTATGTAGAGCAGATATTATTAGCCCCACTTTACATTTGGTGAAACAGAGACAAGTTGTTTCTTGTCTATGGCTACACATGTTTTCAGTTGGTTGAATAAAATTAAAATGTCCAAATTCTTACTTCTAACTTTTGCCATCTTCCTACTAGTCTTTGTCATAGATTTTCGCCAATGATAGTTCTGTATGATGTGGTATCTTACTTAGCCGACTAGACTCTGCTCCCTGAGAACAAATCCAGTGCCTTTTATCCCCAGTGACAATTTATGATCACTAATTTTATCCCTGGAGTCCTAGTGTGGCACTGTATAGAAGCACTGTACCACTAACTATAAAGTCAGCATTGCAAATCCAACAGCCACTCCTCAGAAACTATATACAAGGTTGTTATGAATTGGAACCAACTCAACGGCACATAACAAAAATAATTTTATCCCTCACAGGATAATACATGATTCACTGTTGTTATTAAGTACCTTTGAGTCAGTTTTGACTCAGCAACCCTAAATAGGGTTTCCAAGGAGCAGCTAGTGGGTTTAAACTGCCAACCTTGTGGTTAGTAGTCCAGCACTTATCATATAGAGCCACACATGGCACAAAGTAAGCACCAAAAAAACACATATTAAATGAATTTGATGCTTCAGATTCTACAAAATTTCTCAATACTTCTCCTTCCCTTCTGGTTTATTGTTACATTTTGTCTTCTGAATAAATGGGCAAGGCCACTTTTTAAAAAATGAATTTAACCAATGGTTTAATACTAAACCACTATTCATAAAGCATACATTTCTTAAAGTTAACTTTTGGCAATAGAGAAAAAGTAGTGAGGAATATTGCTTTTGTGTAGTTTTATCAGATATCTCCAGAAAATGTTGCTATATAAATCTAACTAATAAATAATAAAGTACCTTGAACAAGCAAATGTCCTTAGACATATGATTATGCAAAGGGAAAAAAGCCTATTTGAGTATGTTTGAACAAATGTCTTGGAAATGATTCAGGATTTTTCCTCCCACTTTCATTTCTATTAGTTGAAAAATGAAATGAACATCTTTACCAAAGACCATCGAGCATAATTGAGTTCAACAAGCACTTAGGGAAAGTTAACCATGTACCAGAGAGAGTGTACTCACTGTTGGAAAGCAGACACATTTAAGGAGATATGAACTCTGCTTTCAAAAAGACAGGAGTACTTCAGCGCTTACTCTCCTTGGACTCAAAGTCTGACTCTTCTACTGAGCAGTAGTAGCGTGTCCTTGGAAAGTTAACCCTTCTGTGCCTCAAGCTCCTCTTCTACAAAATGCTGCTAAAAATAGAATCTAATGCATTGAGTTGTTATGATGAGCAGGAATGACTACATAATTGTGAGGGAGGAGGCTAGTTCAGAATGGTTAAGAACACAGCTGCTAACCAAAAGATTAACAGTTCAAACCCACTAGTGGCTCCATGAAAGAAAAGGTCTGGAAATCTGCTCCTATAAAGATTGTTGTTATGTGCCGTGGAGTCGGTTCCAACTCATAGTGACCCTGCATAGGGTTTCCGAAGCTGTAAACTTTTACGGGAGCAGAAAGCTTTATCTTTCTCCCTCGGAACAGCTGATAGTTTCTAATTGCTGACCATGCGGCTCACAGCCCGATTCATAACCACTGCGCTACCAGAGCTCCTGTCTATGAAGATTACAGTCTAGCAAACCCTATGGGGAGTTCTATTCTGTCTTATAGGGTCACTATGAGTTGCAATTGACTCAATGGAACACAACTAGAGTGTCAAATAAAAATGCAAGCCCCCAGTTTAGAAATTATTAACAACTCCAAGTTGGAGACGGCAGAGTATTAAATCAAGTGGGAACACTCTTCTAAATGTAGGGCCCTGTTTAACCACCAAGGTTGATGTGCAAGAAGTTGGTCCTAGGAGTGAAAAAAATTACTAACATATGTAAGATTACTAACCAGTTGACTGTAAAAAGGGAGATTATCTTTGATTGATCTGGCCTTAAATCATGGCAACCCCATGTACTAAAGCCCAATTCTGCACTATCCCCAGGATGGATTGCAGATCAGACTATCTTATTCCATAAAGTTTTCTTTGGATGATTTTCAGAATTAAATCATCAGTCCTTTATTTCTAGTTCACCTTAGTTTGAAGGCTCTGGCGATACCTGCTTAGCATCACTGTAACATACAAGCTTCCACTGACAGATACATGGTGGCTATGAAGGAGGTGCACTGACCAGTAACAGAACCTGGATCTCCATAGGGAAGAGAAGAATTTTACCACTGAGTCATAACTGCCCTGTAGATTATGCTGGTAAACCAATGTACTTACAAAGGCCCTTAAATTTGAAATAGAGTGGTAGAAAAGTCAGTATGAGAAGGGCAGGAATTGAGAGACTCAACAACCCATTGACGGCTTTGCAAAAGGAGATCACAAACAATGTAGAAAGTCTAAAGAAGTTGGAAAAGCAAGGAAATAGATCCTCCCCCAAAGCTCTCAGAAATTATAGCCCTGTAGAAACCTTGATTTTACTGTAGATCAAACAAATTCACACTTTTCAGCCTTCTTAGTTCAGATTTTTTAAATAGTGAAACTATGATGTTTTAAGCTACATTTATTCTCTTGCTTGCCCAAGAAACATCAAGGCAAGTGGTCGGGTCCCCTCAGTGCAAACCCCCTTCCAAGACTAAGACTCAACAGGAATACACGCTGTGATTGGTGACCATGCTCGACACCGATAAGGGGAAGTGAGGGAAAAACAGCAATGAAGCGGTGAGCTAAGCCCTACAACGTTCAATA
>NW_006408889.1:766826-767369 GCF_000296735.1 Chrysochloris asiatica | reverse complement strand
TCTGTTTGAACAACTGCCTCTTGGTCCAGGTACAGATTCCTCATGAGCACAATTAAGTGTTCTGAAATACTCATACTTCGCAATGTTGTCCATAGTTTGTCATGAAACACACAATTGAAAGCCTTTGCATAGTCAATAAAGCACAGGTAAACATCTTTATGATATTCTCTACTTTCAGCCAAGATCCATCGGACATCAGCAATGATATTCCTCATTCCACAGCCTCTTCTAAATCTGGCTTGAATCTCTGGAAGTTCTCTGTCAAGGTATGATTGTAGCCATTTCTGTATTACCTTAGCAAAACTTTACTCTCATGTGATATCAACGAGATTGTCCAATGATTTCCGCATTTTGTTGGGTCACCTCTCTTTGGAATGGGCACAAATATGGATCTCTTCCAAGCAATCGGCCAGATAGTTGTCTTCCAAATTTCTTGGCAGAGATGAGTGAGTGCCTTCTGTGCCGCCTCACTTTCCTGAAAGATTTCAATTTTCATTCCATCAATTCCTGGTGCCTTGTAATTTGCCAATTCCTTCAATGCAC
>NW_006408889.1:756981-766726 GCF_000296735.1 Chrysochloris asiatica | reverse complement strand
AAGTGACTGGCTTACAAGCTTTCAAGAGGGAACCTAGATCCAGAGGGCCTGGAGGAAGGTATAATCTCCAGTGAGTAGTATTCAATCTGACTAGGCGGAGCTGATGCAATGAAATGCAGACGGGTCTCTTGTGATACAATAGTGAATAATTGTTATCAGGACTGTTTGTGAGGGTTGGAAATGTAAAGGTGGATATTTTATAGCAAGTAGGGGAGTGATTAACTTTTCAGTCTAGGAGTGGAGGTCCCTAGGACCATCAAGGGAGAAGAGTAGAGAGCGGGACCCTACCCAGAGAAACAGTGATGCCTGAAATGGAGCCAGAGATGATGATGTGGAGCAATGCGGCAGCTGGAGAGTTTAGATCCAGATAGAGAGAGCGACTGTGTGCTGAAGACCTAGGGGGTACGGGGGAAGGATTGCATGGAGGGGATTGTAACCATGGCAATGAGACGATATAGGATAGAATGAATGTAAGACTGATGTTCTCCCATGTAAACTGTCACATAATTCACAATAAATGATTTAAGAAAGAAACAAATAATAATATTAAGCTACATTTATTCTAATTTGTTACAGCAGCCACAAGAAACTAAGGCAACATGTTATACACAGGTGCATGTACATGCACATATTCATATGCTTCCCCCACCCTCAAAACATACCAACCTTGCTTTTGAACATCAAATATTTTTGTCCTCTAAGTTCAGTGAATAAGGAAGATTGTAGAATTGATGCCTTTGAATTGTGGTGTTGGAGGAGAATACTAAAAGTGCCATGGACTGCCAAAAGAACCAATGAATCTGTTTTGGAAAAAATGCAGCCAGAGTGCTCCTTGGAGGCCAAGATGGCTAAACTTCGCCTCTCATACTTTGGACATATTGTCAGGAGGGAACAGTCTCTGGAAAACGATATCATGCTTGGAAAGATGGAGGGTTGGAGAAAAAGAGGAAAACCCCCCAACGAGATAGATCAGCCAGGCGGCATCACTGATGGATGGCTTCAAGTGTGGCAGCGGTAGTGAGGTTGTCCCAGGATCAGACATTGTTTCATTCTGCTGTGCATGGGGTTGCTATGAGTTGGTTCCGACTCGATGGCACCTGACAGCAAGTTCAGTAAGTATCCTCAGAAATGCAGACTGTTCTTTCTTAAAACTAGTGGAGTCCTTTTCTCCCCACATTTACCAAAATGTTTCCACTTTTCTGCTATAGAGGTACTATAGAAGTACAAATATCTGCGTTCCTTGACCAGGACTGTTTTGCCCCTCCACACTGGTCCTACTTCACTCCTCCTCCATTATTGCATTGATCACATTAGATGATGATTGACGTACTTATGTCTCTGAATCACTAGACAATGAATGCATGAAAGAAAGGGCCTGTGTCTTTATTCAAATCTGCATATCTAGTAACTAAACAATGAGTGGTACATAGCAACTCAATTAATGTATTTTGACTGAAATTAATGAATCAAGGGTTGAAAATATCTTTAAGCAAATGCAACCACATATGCACACACAAACAAAGTCATATTTCATATGAATGAATTTTAATTATGCCACTCCTATTTGTCTTTTTAACAGTCCAGGCATAAGGAGATAGAAATTTTTAGGAGAAAACTTAAGCAACTGAAGGGGAAATATAAATGTCACAGATAAGAAGATGGGGGACTTAGATAGTTAATGCATATGAGATCAAAGTAAACCATAAGCACTAAGGTAAAGCTATTTTGTGAAATAATCTTAAATGCAAGGATATCTGAGTATCCATATTTACAGCAAATAAATCTGATGAAATAGTATCACCCTATTAAAAAATGATTTGATATTTTAGTATGTCTAAGAGAGTTCTAACTATTTAGGGAAGGGAGAGAAAGACCAAATTGAGCTGAGTTACATGAAGAGAGTAGTGAAAGGTTGTAGGCCTTATGGGAAATAAGATTCGGAGAAGTAATAATTCAGCTAAAGTGATTCACATTGTAATATGTAAAATCTGTTGGAATAATGAGATCAAACACAACTTGAAAAATGCAAGAAATTTGCAGTGATGTTGACAAGAGTATAAATGATTCTTATTCTGGAATGGCTACAAGGCTGACTAAAAGGGGAAAATTAACCTTAATGACCTCCCTGAAACTCGCAGATCTAGGTCCAAGACTTCTATCATTATTATTAATGTTAGCACTACAGAACAAGAAATAAAGTAAAGATAAATGAATAAAAACAAGTCTTGACTAAATTGAGGAAATAAGAGCCAGACACGGAAAGACAGTGAAAGAAGCGTGAAGGATTATTACTTTTTAAAAAAGGAACTAAAATAAAGAAAACATGCTATTTTCTTTTTAATCATTTTAGTCACAAATAATGAAATAAAAAACATGCAAAATGTGGTATCTAAATTCATCAACAGCAGGATGTATAAAATTATAATGTCTCTATTACATCACCATATATAGTACTTTTGATTGCTAATTACACTATCAGATGTATAGACGTATGTGATGTGAATAATTTATTTTACGTTTTTTTTTTTTTAAACCTAACTTTGGTTCTTGCATACATTGACAAGATTCAAATCTACAACATACATAATGTGGAAAGGTAGCTTTAAGCAATTATGATATAAGTATACACTTTTCAAAGCATTCATATTTAATTTAAATAATGTGCATTTAGGTATCCTAGCTGAATTGAATTTGACATGTGACGCATTTAAAAAGTCTCAAGATAAGAATCTATTAGAGGAAAGGTTGGTACAAAGTAGACACTGACAAAGAGAAAAATGAAAGGAAGCAGAATAAATAAGTTTAAAAAATTAGACGCCACAAACCTAGAACAGATTCTGATTGGCTAGATGTGCAAGTATGATTTACTAGCCTATTTACTCTGCTCTTCAATAAATAACCTGGTGTCAGTGGAGTAACTGTCATATCATAAAACATACAGGCCATAAAGCGGTCACATGCCAATATATCATCAACATGTTTCCATCCCTCTTCTATTTTAGAGCAAACAGTGTGCAATGAAATAATCAAGGTTCCTATATTTTAGTAGCCATTTTTATAAAAACTGTAGATCATGCAAATGATCTAGTTTTTCTCTCTCCCCTAGCTTAATGAAAGTTAAAATCAGTGGTATTGTCATATTCTTATCTATTTAAAATAATGACATGTGGTAAGATTTCAGTCTAGACACCTGGTAGTAGAGGAATTGCCATATATTGCGGTGAGAAGAGTTCTGACCATATTTTTTAGCAGTTGGCATTTGCAGAAGTCCTTTACAGACATCAATTATTTGCTGCTGACAATTGTTTCATGAAATAGAGTGGTATGTGTGGGTTCAGGCTGTTGCTTCTAAATACTGATATTGATACACCATTCACCAACCACTTTATTTCTGAAGACCTAAGTCTGATTTATAAGTAGAGATTTTATCCTCTGGGTTTGCATACAATTTGAGAAATTTCTAAAACCACAATTCCACTTCCTTTCTATTGATACATATTATTTGCTTTCTTCATCTATTAATAAACCTGGAATTTTGTTAGTTTATTTGATAACAAGAAAAGTTAAGGGACATGTTTCAATATTCATGTCTTTAATTTGCATTTGAGATTTAATAATTCTGTGGAATGAAGCATTGGATTATATACCTAAAATGATTGCCTACCCTGTACTTATAATAGGAACCCTGGTGTGATACTGTCAGACAGGTACTGGACTGTTAACCACAAGGTTAGTGGTTCAAACCACCAGTGGTGCTTCAGAAATACTATACTGGGTCACTATGAGTCAGGGCTGACTAGATAGTAACAACAACTTGTTTACAATATGGTTTGCTGAGTAGAGTTCTCTCTGGTTTTTACCACATAAACCCCAATATCAATTCCTAAGAAACTCATCTTATGCCCAAAATAATCCAGAATGACAGTCATTCTGGTAGCGTAGTCGTTGCAAGTCGAGCTGCTAACCTCAAGGTCAGCAGTTTGAAACTACCAGCGATTCTGTGGGAGAAAGATGAGGCCTCCTGCTTCATTAAAGGTTTACAGCAGCAGAAACCCTATACAGACTCACTATGAGTTGGAACCAACTCCACACCACATAACCACCACCACAGTTTAAAAACAAAAACAAAAGCAAAAAACACAGAAACATGTGCATCTGCACATACATATGGGCTGAATGTGGAGTCTAATCAAGCATAAACCATCATATTCAGGTCATGTTCATCTACAGAAAAATGTTGCTATTGTTGTTACGTGCTGCCGAGTCAATTCTGACTCATAGCGACCCTGTATACGGTTATGCACAGTGTTGCTATAAGTTGAGACCAATTTTATGGCACCCAACAATGTGGTAACAACAACAAAATGATCATATTCAAAGTAAAGGCAGTTTGTGCACATTCACTTTGTGAATGTCAAACTACAAAATATCTTGAGTAGTTTTAATTTTATAAATGTGTTATAGTCTATGCACATATTGTGGTTAGGAGTGGGGCTGTAGGATAAACTCTGGACTTCTAATCACACTTTGGCAGTTCAAACCTACCAGCTGCTCCTCAAAAACTCTATACAGGGTTGCTATGAGTTAGAACACTTGACATAACAGAAACTACAATGATTGTCTTAATTACTAGTGCTGCCATAACAAAAATACCACAAGTGAATGTCTTTAAAGTCCAGAAATGTATTATTTCTTAGTTTTTGAGATTTGGGAGTCTAATTTAAGCTATTGGCTTGGCAGCTATTAGGGAAGATCTTTGTCTTAACTTTTTGCAGCCCTGGCACATTTTGGCATCCCTTGCCTAATGGGTACATCCTAATATGGCATCTCTCCCTTCTGTGAATCTCTGTGTATAACCAGCTCCCATAAAGATTTACAGCCTCAGAAAACCTGTGAAGGGTCACTATGAGTCAGAACTGACTCCATGGTACTTAACAACAACAACTCAGAAAGTGTTACATTAAGATCCACCCTACCCTGGTGTGGTGCTATGGGTTAATGTGCCACACTGCAAAGCCGTTTGAACTGCAAGGTTGGCAGTTCAAGCTCACCAGCTGCTCCTCAGAAACCATATACAGGATCACTATGGGTCGGAACCAACTCGAAAGCACTTCACAACAACAACAACAACAATCCTGATATTAGCACATTACACATAAAACAAACAAAATTAACTATTTCCAAATTGGATTACGTTCAGAAATACAGGGTTAAGATTTTAACATATCTTTTGCAGGGATAAAATTTAATTCATAACAATGATGAAAATATGTATTCTCACGGAGTAAACTCAACAAAAGAGAGAACTATTAATAAGAAAATGACATTGTTTTAAAGTCATTAATATGTGAATAGTTGGACATATCTGATATCTTGATATTATATATATATGTTTTTATTGTTTATTTGCTTTTTAATAAGTTTTTATTTTGTATGCTTATTTATTACATAAGGAGCTCTGGTAGCGTAGTGGTTATGAATTGGGCTGAGGTCAGCAGTTTGAAACTACCAGCTGTTCCACGAGAGAAAGAGGAGGTTTTCTGTTCCCATAAAGATTTACAGCCTCAGAAACTCTGTTCAGGGTCGCTGTGGGTCGGACTGACTCCATGGCATTTAACAACAACAGCATGTATTACATGGGAGAACATCGGTTTTACACTCATTGTTTCATTGCAATGATTACAATCTCCTCCATGCATCATCATTCAACAGTATTTGTTTCTATTCCCTTTGGATTTTTTTTCCAGTTTTGGGGTGGGGATGTACACACAAACACTGAGGAATATATAATCATTTAAACAACCAAAGGGCACATTTTGCAAGCCTGCCTCCTGGCTGCCAGTAACTAGCCTTAGGCTTTCCATGAGTCTAGAGTCTTCAGCTGCTCCATCTTTCCATGTCCTTATCTCTGCCTCCATATCTGGTGTCACTGCTTCTCTGGATAGGGTCTTACATTCTGCTCCTGCTCTTCTAATTTGATGATTCTAGGGTCCTCTGTTTCTATACTGTAAGGTTAACTACGCCCCAATTTTTGCTACAATACTTCTACTCTTACAGTTGTGACAGTCACACTTAGTTATAATTAACAATTGGTCACTATTAAATCATAAGATTCTTATACCCATTTCCTTTCACCAGACCTGTCTAAAAAATATGAAAACTATTTGGTGGGGATTCTACCTACCCCTGCACACTCTGAAACTAAACTCCCTCTTGGAAACTCATAAGCCAGTCACTTGGTGTCTTTGTAGTCCTCCCATCTCCCCATTTTAGGTAACCAATGTCTAAGTTGCCCATCCCTATCAATTCTATATACAAAGGGGATAGGACTGATACTTGATGTGAAGACTCCCTTCCTCTCAGTTGGTATTTTGAGCTACTACATTCATAAGTATAGGTCAAGTTCATCAAATTATAGTAATTTAAACTTGTTTCCTTTATTAAATTTTTTTTTTTTTATCTTCTTCTAGTCAATAGCTGATCATCAAGCCATTGAGGCTAGATCGATTGAGTACTATCTACAAGTTTGGGCATTCTTGTGCCTTTCCCCTCAGCTCATATCAGCTCGATTCCCTACTCTCAGCTCTAGCCCTCTGAGGCTATGTCCTTGTCCATGAGCTCAGGAGTCCCCAGGTCTTGCCACACTTCAGACCTACCAGTTCTTCCTCTTCTCTCTCTTGCCTCCAGGTCGACAGGAGTCTATGGAATGTGGTTGAACTCAGCCCATATCTTCATTGCCTGATGCACCCCTCTTCCACTCACCAGCTGACCAATATGGTTTGACATTAGATTTTGAAAAGCTCAAGGTGCCACATTTCACATTAGAGTTTTTCTTAACTGGTCACCAGAGTCAAACTTATGATTGTGAATGCAGAAAACATATTATGCATTTACTCTTGTCTCTGCTGTTTATGCATGTGACACTTTGTTTGCAAACTCTGTTCCTGCTTCTTTGATAAAGACAATATTTACTAAACTAACATTTATTGAGTACTTATAATTTGCCAATTGTTGTTCTAAATACCTTATATACATCAACTCTTGGATTCTCAAAATATTGATAATAATCAGAGCTACCTAGTGTTTGCTGGAGAGAGATGAGGCTTTCTGCTCCTGTAAAGATTTACAACCTTGGAAACCTTATACAGGGGTGCTGTGAGTCAGGACCAACTCCATGGCACATAACCAAACAACCTAGTTGTTTTGAGTGTTCAGTGACTTATTATTTGAAAGGTGCTTATGACAATGCAGGGCACACAATAAATACTACACAAGTGTTTGCAAGCAATGGTACTAGGTACATTACTTAGGTTGTTATTATGTGCCGTAGAGTGGATTCTGACTCACAGTAACCTGCATAGGGTTTCTGAGGCCGTAAATTTTTACAGGAGCAGAAAGCCTCATCATTCGCCCATGAAACACCTGGTAGTTTTGAACTGCTGACCGTGAGAGGAGCAGCCCGCTTTATAACCACTACGTTACCAGAGAGTATGTTGTTGTTAGTTACCATCCAGTCAGTACCGGCCCATAGTAACCTTATGCACAGCAAAATGAAACACTGCCTGATCCTGGGCCACCTCATTACTGTTGTCACACTTGAGTCCATCAATCTTGCCACTTGACCAATCCATCTCATTGGGGGTCTTCCTCTTTTTCTCTGACCCTCCACCTTACCAAACATAATATCCTTCTCCAGCAACTGCTCCCTCCTGACAATATGTCCAAAGTCTAAGAGACGAAGTTTGGCCATCTTGGCTCTAAGGAGCATTCTGGCTGCACTTGTTCAAAAATGGATCTATTCCTCTACCCAGAAAAGCTGTCAATCAAATACTATGGGGTGATCAAAACATTCCAGGATAAACAGAAGCTAAGGGATTTTGCCAAAGCCAACCCTACTATGAAAAACATCCTAAAGGAAGTTCTGTGGACTGAGAACCAACAAGAACACACAACAACTACAGAATGACGTACATGGCAGCACCAACCTGAGCTCAGTCAACAAATGGAAGAGTTAAGATCATAATAAAATTATAAGAACAGATGATCTGGGAGGTCAGTCTATGATCAAAACAATTACAATGTGTAAGAAGGTAAACACAGAGGAACAGAGGTCCAGGTGGTGTGAAGGTCAGGTAGATTACTGGATAAAATAGGCTGTCTTAAATGGAGGGAAGAACTAATGCAACACAAGGTAACCACAATGGGGTTGGGATGTGGGGTTTACTTCGGGTATTAGGGAGGGCAATACAAAAAGGAGGGAGTAGGCAGAAGAACAAGATAGATAGGGGAACACTGTGACAGGTTTAAATGGCCTAGTGGGACAGAGGTAAATAGTGATGCATAGTCAACCTTGGAACAACAGGGCTCTGGGATACAGGGATCTAGCTTGTAGAGGGTAAATAATATTAAAATCCTTGACTGCCTTATGAATATTAGTTTCCCTTGCCTACTATTGTAAAATAGACACTTGAGTGGTATAGAAAGGAATGTTGGGAAACATGATTAGAGAAAACTTGTAAGCCCGCCTTCAGCCTATAACTGATTGGAATACCTAAAAGGGATTCTACAACTTGCCCAGTGAAATAGGCCTCATGCAAAGCCTTTACATAGTATAGGCCCTTATGTGGAAACCTGAGTCCCATCCAGAACCTTATGAGGTGAGACATTCCCACTAGAAAGGACAAACTACAGCGACAGAAGATGCATCTTCATGATGAACCTGACCTATACTCAGAGTGGTAGTTACTCTAAATACAAACAAAGAGGGAAAGAGTCTTCAAATCAAGTATCAATGCTATCCCCTCTGTACACAGGGTAGATAGGGACAGGCAACTTAGACATTGGCTATCTAAAATGAGGGGGCAATAAAGGCATGAAGTGACTGGCTTACAAGGTTTCAAGAAGGAGTTTAGTTTAAGAGTATTGGGGGAAAGAAAAAGTCCCCACTGAATAGCTGTCATCTTGTCTAGATGGGTCTGGTGAAAAGAGATGGGGATAAGATTTGTAAGGTTCAATAGTGAATAACTGTTATCATGACTAATCGCGACTGTAACAATTGTAAGGGTAGAACTTTTGTAACAGAAACAGGGAAGTGGTTAATCTTATAGTCTAGAAACAGAGGACCCTAGAACCATCAAGAGAGGAACACACAAGCAGAATGCGGGACCTTATCCAGAGAAGCAGCAGCTCCACCAATGGAGGCAGAGATGGAGGCATGGAGAGGGGGAGCAGCTGAGGATTCTAGATTCATGGACTAAGAAGAAAAGGACTAAGAGCTGGTGGCCAGGAGCAGACTTGCAGAATGTACCCTTTGGAGATGTAAATTATTAGACATGCCTGAGTGGTTTTTTTGTTTGTTTGTTTGTTTGTTTGTTTTAAAAAAGCTAAAGTGGCTAGAGAGAAATACTGTTAACTGACGGTACATGGAGAGGATTATAATCAATGTAATGAAACAAAATATATGATTTGTTGAATGTAAAACTGATGATATGCCCTTTAAACTTTCACTCAGTCCACAATAAAAACCTTAAAAAAATTAAAAATTATAAAAGTGGGAAAAAAAGCATAATCCTAAATGTTCTGTGCAAAAATAGGTTCGTGAAAACATTATTTTTCAGTAAAAGGTATATATCACCAAAATGTCTAACTATGGAAATTATTAAATCAATTACAGTAATGCATATTCATGAAAAGTGTCTGTCATTAAAAATAACTTTATGCTATTTTCATAACATAGAGTGCTTAT
>NW_006408889.1:741489-755243 GCF_000296735.1 Chrysochloris asiatica | reverse complement strand
TATGATATCTGTTCTTCAGATGATCTCTAAATTCAGGTGTGATATATTCAGGGTCATATTTTGGCTATCGTGGACTTATTTTCATGTTTTTCAGCTTCAGTTTGAATTTGCATATAAGTAATTGATGGTCTGTTCCACAGTGTGTCCCTGGCCTTGTTTTCACTGATTATGTAGAGCTTTTCTATCATCTGTTTCCACAGATGTAGTCAATTTGATTTCTATGTATTCCATCTGGTGAGGTCCATGAGTTTAGTCATCTCTTATGTTCTCTAAAGAAGGTATTTAAAATGAACAAATACTATACACCAGAAAGTATAGTATCATCATTTTATTGATGAAATAATGAAAGCAGAGGTAGATCAATTAACTTCCCAGAACCATAGCAAATAAATGATAAAGACAGACTTTAAATGCCAGCAATGACTCCAAATCCTATATGTTTGACCTTTCTTAGTAACTAGGCTCTGTCTTTCACAAACTGAACTTACATTGCTCCTTCAGCAACTTGATACTAAATACATCCTTCAAGATTGTAGACTTCATGAGTCCATGCTGTATCACTTTGTCACTTTCTCCCAGAGTCTCATTCACTGGTCTGTACACAGAAGATGTGTACTCCATGCACTGACTACATGATAACCTTTCAAGTTTTAAAATCTAATGAATATGCAATGAATATTTTATGCTTAAAAATACAAACATATTTTTGTATTATTACCAAAAAAAATACAAACATATACCAATACAGTTTATTTATCTTTTTGTTTATGTATTTTTTATTTCTTAATAGATGAGGGCTAAGTTCCCATATAAGAAGGACTCCTTCTGTGCTTAAACTTCTCAAAATTTGTCTTTAAAAATGGCATGGCAGTATATTTTTGCATTTAAAAAAAATTAATATTGCAGTCTTTAGAGACAGAAAGTTGGGTTTCTGAGCCAACTTTACCACTTACCAGCTGTGCATTTTGAACAAGTTACTTAACCTCTATAAACCTTCGTTTCCTTAGTTTTCAAATGAGAATTATTACACTATTTCACAGAATTATTAAGAGAATTACATAAGCAAAATTATACTAACACAACATAAGTATTGTATAGTAAGCCTGTAAATTGCTTCATAGTCTTTTTACAAGTAAGTGAGGTATAAATTAAAAATCAATAAACATATATATAAATGGAGTTTGGCGATTATTTGATTTGATTTGGATAAGTGCAGTTTCTTTGATTTCTATTTTCTAATATTAAATGGGGAACGAGGTGGCTCCATACAATAAGCACAGGACTGTAAACCACAAGGTTCACAGTTTCAGACGCCAGCTGCTCCATGGGAGAAGGTGAGGTTTTCTGCTCTCTCAAAGATTTAAAGTCTTGCAAATCCTATAGAGAGTCGTTGTGAGTCGGAACCGACTCAATGGCTCTTAGCAACAACAGTACTAAAATTAAATGTACTTACATTGTTTATATATACACTGTCTTAAAAAGTGGATGAATCAGAAAAATGTCAAGTTGCACTGTGAAGTTGAGTTGAAAATAAAAGTTTCTTGAGAGACTTCAATAGGCAGATAACTATACCTCTAAGGCTTCTCAGATGACTGTTTCTTCTAAATGGCATGATCCATCATGTGCAGTGGTTTGGAAACCTCTTGATATTCCTGGATGGGATATATCCACTCCTGGTTACAGCTCCAAAAGAAGAAACTTCCGGGTTCTTATTTCTAAGAATGATGCTACAGGTCAATATTACCTAAGTGGAGCATGCCCGGAATAAGCTTCCGAATGGCTTTTAATATACTAGATATTCTGGAGACTCAGGAGGACTGAAGATGGATTATTGACAAATTGTATTACTGTAATGCATCTTTTAAAAGCATATATTTACTCCTATAAGGCACTAATCCAAGTTTGTCTCAATGCTCAGTGCATTTGTATCATTTATGTATCTAACCCTTTTCCCAGGAAACCCTAACCACAACATGACAAATACACTGACAATATTTTCTATCAGTGCTACCTTTATTTTTTAAAAAATGAGGGTAAGGGAAAAAGAGGAAGACCCCCAATGAGATGGATTGGCCAAGTGGCAGCATCGATAGACTCAAGCATGGAACCAGTAGTGAGGTTGGCCCAGGATCAGGCAGTGTTTTTTTCTGCTGTGCATAAGGTCTCTATGAGTTGATACTGACTCGATGGCACCTAACAACAACAACAACAATAAAGAATATTTATAAACTTAAACTCAATCTAAGTCATTTAAATAAATCAACAAACAATAGTATTTGATGGCTTAATGAGATGATCTAATAGGATAGAATTTAAGATTTGCCATTGGGTGTAATAGAGTCCTGATGTGATGCTATAAAGTAAGCACTAGACACAGGACTGCAAACCACAAGGTCAACAATTCAAACCTACCAGCCATTCCTCGGAAATGCTATACATGGTCACTATGAGTCAGAACCATCATGAAAACATTTAGCAACAACAAGAATACGGGGTTTAAAGAATGATGAAGCAAAAGTAAAGTCTTCTTTGGAGCATGAGCAATGAGAAACATATAACAATAATGATGGGATAAAAAAGAAAGAGAGAAAATGGGAAGGAAAAAAAAACAACAACAAAAAACCCCAAAACAACCTTTCTAGATAGATACAAGCCAGAAGCCAAATGTGAAGAAAACTACATTTATCCAAGTCATATCCACTATTCTTCTTAAGGTGCTGGCAGCTACTCCATCTTATTAAAATTTAATTTAAAAATCCAGTCAATGCTTGGCCTAGTCTGACCTACCACTTTAGAATTTTAAGACAAGGAGAAAAAAATAGCAAAAGTGCATTAATATATTTGGATATGTTAGAAATGATCCAAAGACTTTAGCACTTTAACCACCATGGCCATCTCTCCAAACTCCACAATGAAGTTTTGTCCCTTTCTTGTCTTTGCCATGGGAGTCCTTTGTGCTATTTAGTGGTGAAGCAGTTATTTAGATCACCACAACACCAAAGCAGGAGTTAAGCAGGAAACACCAATAAAAACAATACAACGTTCTGACATGTTTCCTTTTCCCTGGCTTTCTGACAATCCTCAGGAAATAAAGCATGTGGTTTTGATGAAGTAGTTTCTTAAATTTTAATGTGGCATTGATCTAGCTTAGGATTCCTAAAGATTTGTGGGCAATACACTAAGAGAGGAGAAATAACAGCTGAAAGGGGAAAAGAGTCTGAAAGTTTAGTCCAATAAAAACATTCTGTAATGTGTAAATTAGAAATGGTACTACATTATACCATGCCATATTATCATCGATAATCTTTTGGTTCATACAACAGATTTTAAAAGTCAGCACTGAAGAGGTAATCAGATAAAATACATGTTGTCCATAAACCAAGACATGATTTAACAATGATGAAGCAGTAGAGTGAGAATAGAATACATTGGTGCTATTATAAAAGCATCATGAGTCGGAGCCAACTTGATGGCAACTAACAACCACAATAGCATTACTTA
This sequence comes from Chrysochloris asiatica, assembly GCF_000296735.1. Taxonomy (NCBI): domain Eukaryota; kingdom Metazoa; phylum Chordata; class Mammalia; order Afrosoricida; family Chrysochloridae; genus Chrysochloris; species Chrysochloris asiatica. Next base: position 751,742 of record NW_006408889.1, on the reverse strand, counting down.
ATGTCTAATTTCATCTTGCTTATTGTCATTAATATTTATTTCATTGTCCAAGACAGGCACCACAAAATAATCTTTGTGTTCTTTCTCATGACCACAATGCATTCGTATCTATTCACCAAGTCCTATCAATTCCTCTTAGATAGGCCTTGTATATTTCTCCCTGCCTCTCCTTCAACACTGCCTCTTGGTTACTAGTCATCTGCCTTCGAAGGCCTTAGCTAGTCTAGTCTCTTTGCTATTAATTTCTGTTCTAGAATTGGCTAGAATAATTCTGTTGAAAGAATTTTCTTCCAATACACAAATCTCAAATAACTACTCTTTATAAGTGAGCCTTTGATGATTTTCCCATTTTTTTACAAACATCTTTTTATGGAGTTAGATAGTCCCAAGCCACCTGTCATCCCAATATCTTACTCCATTATTCACCATTGTGCTATTGTTTCTACAACTACAATAGAATACTCAGAGTTTGAAACCTTTGTTCTTGCTTCTAAAATTGGTCTGGTAGTGTTTCCTCCTTCATTGCCTAATAAAAGTTTACTCATAGTCATACCCAAGTACTGTCTCCATTCAGAAGCTGACCCCTCCCTCAAAGCAAGTCACTATCACACAAATTTGTCCATCAGTAATGCTTGGCATATTTCTATTAGAAGATCGTAGCTTGTTTGCAGAGATTTAGTTTTAAATTGCAAAGTCAAGGTCAATCACTCACACATAGATGGAGTTCAATATTTTTGGTTTTGGTTTTGTGTTTTTTGTTTTTTTTTCAGAAGAAACTGTGATTGAATTGCCTTCAGTATCTCACAGAAAAAGACCACTACCACAGATCTGAACTTTCCCAGGGGAACACTGAATCAGATTTCAGAGCGTTTAGTGTCATTTTGTCCATTCTTTGCAATAGAAAGCAAATGCACAGAGAGGCACTTGATGGACAATGACTAGAGAAAAAACAGTGTAAAACTGCTGAAGTTATTGCAAGAAAGGCTGAAAATGAAAAATGTTCAACTCTCCCAATTTTGAATTCTTTATTTTAAGTTTAATGAAAAATAGGAGGATATTGCTTCTCCTGAACAAAACAAGGGGAAAAAAAGTTTTGGTTTTTTTTGGCGTGAAATGAATAATATAACCATAAAATTATAAAAATTGGGAATTCTCTTTTTGGGCTGGGCATTTTTTTGTTCCACTTGCATATCAATTGAGTTAGCCTATCCTATGCTTGAGTCCTGGCGTTGCCCTGTGAATTAATGCACTGGACTGCAAGATCGGTTTGAACCACAAGGTCGGCAGTTCAAATTCACCATCTGCTTCTTGAAAACCCTATACAGGGTTGCTATGAGTCAGAACCAACTTGAAGGCACTTAATAACAACAACAGAAAATTATGTTATAAATAATTTGAATGGGCTAGATGTTCAACTAATTCAAATTCCAAGATGTATAGCTCCTGATACTAATTAGAAACGTATGTTTCTGCAATATGACTTCAAGAGTCCTCTATCATGTTCTGTTCTCTGAAATGTGTTTCTTGAAATGGTTCTCATTATCAAAGCCCAAGTACACCAAGGTAGCATCGTATTTAAATTTGCAAGGATTTTATTGTAATCTCAGCAGTACCCGGCTGACAGCAAGAAGGTGGCATAATGGACTATAATCACTTTGCACAGAGTAAGGATAAGTCTAGCAGAAAATGTTTAATTCTAGGTGATGGCTCCTGCAGAGTCAGTAAAGGCCAAGTACTAATAAAGAACTGCAGAAAAGTACCAATGACGACATACTCTCTTCAAAGAGCAAGCTCAGCAGATTTGCTGCAGCTAATAGAACCATTACTGCTGCATGTCAAGTTATGAAAAATATCAAAGGACAGGAGACTCAGAATGAAAGAATAAGAAGGCAACAGCAACAAAAAAGAGATAAATCAGAATACTCTACTCATTGCTCCATATTCTTACCAACTGAATATTATTAAATTAACCATGTTGTGAAATCTATGAGTAAAATTGTGCCAAGAAAAATTGCATAGGACAGAAAAAAATCTGTGCACCAATATATTAAAAAGATCACACACTATAACTAATCATTTACTATGTGAATTTCAGTCCAAAGCTCACTTCTGGTGTCCTTGTATAGTCATCTATTATGACACCCAGATTCTAAGACTTTTGAACTTTTCACTGCTTATGTTTTTTAATTTACATATAAAATGCAAAACACTGCAAATGAAGAGAAATATAATGCAAGAAAGGAATCTGTTGCTTTTAAATGAGAATTAATTCTTCACATTCTTTGTCAAGGCTTCTTGTACCAATGAAAGACTGAGGGTCAACTGGATCCTCTAGAAGACTGGGCGGTAGTCCAGCAATAATGTCAGGACCCTAAAATTTCACGTAGATAATCATCTGTTCACCAGCACTTCCCACAGCTGCTTTCTGTAACAAACAGGTAGTCTTTCATTTGCAATGCCCATGAGAGGTACCAGTGCTTAAAAGCCCTGTTCTTGAAATGTCTAACTGAAAAAATATAAAAAATTAATATAAAGAGGTGAAAGCACAAAATAAGTAAACCAAGATGGATTTATTAAAATGTATACAATATCCCCATAGGAATGCAAAGTAGCTATTTAAGGCTCACAGTACCATTTTTCAGCCAGAAAAAAAATAAGTATACAAACAAAAGATGAAAACACAACACCTGACCTTTTACACAGCTCATTGTTGTCCTGTGCCAGACTGTGGCTGTTTAATGCAACACAACAATGGGAAATGTTTCTGGATGTGGCTTGTGACATTCCAAATCTAGCATTCACTGGTTTGCACTATAAAACATTTGTAGCTTCCAGTCCTCCATTGAGCACACTTTTAAATTTACTCATTATTTTGTGTAATAACAAAATTATATAACAGAAGACACCTGCAAATAAACATAAAAGCAGGTGCTCTTTGAAAATGAATTTGATGCGCATAGGAATGCACTCTCATAGCTCCATTACCAATGAGCGTAATTAATCATGCTTAGAAGAGGAGGAAAATACTCAGGTTACAAACAGGCCTGCCCTTTAAGAACTCATTCTGCATATGCAATCACTCTATACCAGAGATACTGATCCTTTACTATCTCCAGTTACTATGCTGCTATGTGAAGGGGCTTAACTCAATTTATCTAACTCTTAATTTAACTATTAATAAAAACTGAGCATCAAGGAACATAGCTAAGAAGGTTCTGAATAGTGCCTCTGGGATACACATTTTATCCTTCCCACTGTTTCTATTCTTGTTACATCAGTATGCAGAAGCCATTTCAATTGAATATTCCTAGACACAATAAAATTGTCTGCAGAAATATGGGTTTGAATAAAAAGTTTCCAGCTATCGAAATTCACCTGTCATGCATACAGCATCAATGCCCTGGAAATTCTGGGCATCCACGATCATAAGCCATTTTTCACTGAAGATCATGAAGGAAACCTATGAAGATTGAACAATATCTCTATGCTTAAGCTTAAGACAAGTGCATTTGCAGTAAGAGGAAAGCTCCTTTATATCTATTTCAGACCAGCCTAAGAAAGGGTTGAGAAATCTTGAGTGGACATGGATATGCCCAGCATCTCAATTAGGCATTGAGAAAGCCACAATCCCTTGCATCATCTCAGAACCAGTTTGGCCTCATTTGCATTTTCTGGATATTGTGCCAATTTAGAAGCACACAAAATCTGCTGGGCCAACTATGGATCTGTTCACCATCCTTCCCCCCAATATATAATCTAGACAGGACATCGTGTATCTACATAATATCAAGCCTTATGAAAGCCCAAAGAGTACAAGTTAACTGATTAACTCATTTGGGACCAATGTTTGACTGACAACTCAAAAACCCACTTTGGGTAATTTTTCTGTATTTGCAAAGGACAGATAAGAGGGGAAAGACTTGAGTTCAAATCCAGTGTTATAATAAATTCGCTGTCTGGCCTTGGAGCAATTTATTGAACTTTCATAAGCCTCACTTCTTTTGCTTTAAAAATGGGTCAAATAGCAGTGACTATCTCAGAGAGTCACTGAGACAATCACATAAGTTCTTAACACATCTGTCAGGCACTTAGTAAGTACTCAAGAATTGCTGTATATCATAATGTTGATGCTACAATATCGAAAGTTAAGCCACTGGTTCATTTTTTTTAAATGAGACATAGAAAAACACTCAGATATGAAGACAAAAGTGGCTATAAACTTATATTTTAAATAACCTGAAAAAATAATGATGATGCCTCATCCCGATTTTTTTACTCTAGTTAATTTTTATAAATATTATATTTTTTATTATGTGTCATCTCCAGTAAACTCCAATAGTCTACTAAGTTTTTGCAAATGTGCCAAATAATGAACAGATCACATTTTAGCACATTTAAATGTTCATATTCGTATTAAAAATGTTTTCCTCCACCTCTGCTTGCTCCTAGATTAACTGTGTGTTTTGTATTCTGACAATCATCTTTATTATATAAGATGTGCTGACTGCAACCTACATATTCTCAAAAGTTCTTTTTCAAAAAGCTAGTGTTGTTTACTTACCATTAATTTTCTCTTTGCCATAATAACATGTTGAGTTTTTTCATCAGAATAACGTATTACTGTTTTTAAATCCATTTGAATATGATTTATCATCTTTCACTTGTTGCCCATATGGCTCTTCATCAGGCCCTTTCCTCTGTGTTCAAATTTAAACACACATATAGATGAATTCAAATTAATATATCATTTCTTACATATTCCTAGAGGGTGGCAAAAAGAACAATCTTCACGTAAAAAAAAGTGCCTAAGTCAAAACAGTAGAAACAAAGATACGAGGAACTCATGGGCCTAATGAAATTTCTTATACACAGAGACATCCTCTCATATTCGTAAAATCTTTCCATTTTTATTTTCCTTTACTTCTTTTGTAACTTTGGTCTTATTTTGAAAGTGTTCATATAATTTTTTCTCTGTATTTTAAACTGTTTTATTTTTCTAATAGCATGAAGATCATCCAGCTTTCTAAAACTGTGAATTGCAAAAGTCTGAGGATTATTTAGAATGTGAAATCTGGACCTGTTAGAATTCATATTACCTTGATTGCTCTAGTACTTGGATTTAAGAGATTTTAAGATTCCATTAACTTATTTAGAGCATCCTTACAAGATAGGGCATGTTCATATCTGCTCTGTGTGCTCTCAAAAAGATATTTATTCATAACTTGCTTATGATAGAGTTCCAAGCTCTGCTCAAGACAGAAAAAAAAAAAAAAAAAAAACGAAACAAAAACCCCATGGCATATGTTACAACTCATAGTGACATTACAGGACGGAATAGAACTACCCTACAGGGTTTCCAAGGCTGTAAATCTTTATGGAAGCATGTTGTCACATCGTTCTCTGACAGAATATCTGGAAGGTCTGAATTGCTCACCTTTTTGTTAGCAGACAAGTATTTAACCACTGTGCTATCAGGGCTCCTTCCAAGGCAAAGATGCCCTCATTATCAATGTGCACTCCTATCCTTTCACCCCCAAGACATCTTTAAAATAATCTTCTAAAGAATGTATGCTCTTTGAAAAGGCATTATCTTTAGGTCAAGTTCAATTATAGGGTTTTGTTTCACCATACCTTGCCAGAGAAAAGTTCTACATATTGAAAATATCAGAGCAAAATTCATCAAACAAATTATTGCATAACCAACCTTAAATTAATTATTCAAGGAACTATCATAACATAACACCCCCATCAAATTAATGGCAGGGATAGACAATCTGAAGATGAATCATTTAACTTGTCCTTAGCGAAACGGCAACAGAATCTATTTTTATTTTATCTATTCAATTTCCCCTTAACAATGTAAAATTCTTGTACAAGCATAAAACCATCTGCACTTAATTAATCACACAATCCACCCAAACATTATCAGATCCCAAGAGAATGAAAAAAGTATATATATAGTTAAACAGAGTCTTCATGTAATGCATTTAAATCAGTGCATATCTGAGCCATCTAGAAAAAGCTGCACTTCTCCGCCCAACCAGTTTAAATCTTTAATTTCAAGACAGCAGCACAGACAGGCAAATAAAGTTCCCATATCATCACTTTTTGTTCTCTTGATACTGATTTTCCTTCTTAGAAGAGATTGCTTACATTGAAGGCTTTGGTACAATGGGCAATTTTAGAAGACACTATCCATCATAAAGTATGGCTCATATACCCTCATAGAGCATGCAACATATCACCTGAGGAAAACACTCTTCAATTTTCTATATTGTGTGGAGCACCACTTGTCCACTTCTGTCTCATCACAAGACAAAAGGACTAATGTGAACTGAAAGTGTTCTTCCCTTCCAGTCAGGAAATCATAAAGTTGAAGGGAGAAGAATAAGTCCATCAGTAAGATAAAGTTTTAGAACAGAATAAAAATAAATAAATAAAGCCCACTGACATCTAGTGAATTCTGACTGATAGTGACCCTGTATTGGGTTTCTGAGACTGGAAATATTTGCAGAAGCATGCAGCCTCAATGTTATCCCTCAGAGTAGCTGGCAGGTTTGAACCATGGACCTTGTGGTTAGCTAACCCACAGTACCACCAAGGCTTATTTTAGAACAGAAGGAGTAGGGAAAGAAGGGTTGGGCTCTCTTTTGTAAAAGATTCCTGCCAGTAATCCTTTGACTACTATGTCAGGGATTGATTCCTGGAGTCATTTTGCTTCATGAAGGGAAAAGCACACTGTCCTGAGTACCTGGTGTTATGGATTCTAATGTAAACCTTACTGTGGAAAGTGGGTGTCTTAGTTATCTAGGGTTGCTTTAACAGAAACACCACACAAGGTAGTTTTAAAGAACCAAAATTTATTTTCTCAGCATTTAGGAAGCTAGAAGTAGGAATTCAGGACACCAGCTCTCTGCTTTTCTATCCGCTGCATTCCTTCAATCTTTGGCAATCTGCATGTGATATATGTTTTTGCCCCCCTTTCCATCCAGTTAGTGTTTCCTTCTCTCTACGATTTTGTTGTTGTTAAGTGCTGTCGAGTCAGTGCCGACTCATAGCGACCTTGTATAGTGTTTCCAAGGAGTGACTGGTAAGTTTGAATCACTGACCTTGTGATTAGGTGCACAGCACCACACTATGACTTCTCTCTATAATTAACCTACTCTTTATATATCTTAAAAATTATTAGGTTTAAAACACATACTACATTTATAAGGCCCCACTCAGGTGTTGTGGCCCCACATTGTGTTGGACTACAATGTCACTTTGAACCCCAAGGTCAGCTGTTCAAGCTCACCAGCTGCTCCTCAGAAACCCTTTAAGGGTCGCTATGAGTCAGAGTTGACTTGAAAGTAAACAACAATCATCTAATGAAGAATGCTGTATTCCCAAACAGGATATTACAACACAGATATACAGGTCAAGACTTCAATCTATTTTGTGGTACACAAGCAAATCACAATATTGGGTATGTCCGAGACAAGTCTATCAGAAAATTCCTGATTACCCAGTCCTACAGAACAAATCTGAGGGTTAGTATAGTTATATGGCTACATATATAAATATATGAAATTAAGTAAGATAACTGAAGTTGTTAGGTTCTCTTCAAAGGGAAAAAGCTGTTCTCTCATTGTAGAAAAAATTATCGGATATTTTTTTGTTCTTGATCGGTAATGGATAGAACAGTGGCAAAATCCCTAATTTTATGTAACATATTCTACTTGGCATTCTCATGGCAAAGGTACCTAAAGGAGGAAAAAGGTTGAGCAATTTAGGGACCTAAAAGCAACACCCCAGGTGGTCAAGCAGGTATAAAGATCATGAGCAGGGAGTGGACCTGACTATTGGAAAAACATAGATGTCAGTAGAGTAAGAGGAGACTTGTAAGAGGTGAATTCAGAAAGTTAAGAAAGATACATCTGCCATCTCCTAGCAACACCATGGCTACACTCAGACTCCTTGTGAAGCTCAAGATCATAAAAAAAGAGGACCAAGAAGTTCATCTGGCACCAATCAAACCTGTACGTTAAAATTAAGCATAACTGGTACAAGCCAAGAGGCATTGACAACAGGATACAGAGATTTAAGGGCCAGATCTTGATGTCCAACATTCGTTATGGTAGCAACAAGTAAGTAAACTACATGCTACCCAGTTGTTGGTGTTGTTGTTATGTGCCATGGAGTTGGTTCCAACTCAGAGCCACACTGTACAGGGTTTCCAAGGCTATAAATCTTTACAGGAGCAGAAAGCCTCATCTTTCTCCCATGGAACAGCTGGTAGTTTTGAATTGCTGACACTGAGGTAAGCAGCCTGATTCATAACCACTATGATACCAAAGTAGCTTCCACAAATTCTGGTAAACAATGTCAAGGTACTGGAAGTGTTGTTGATGTGGAACAAATCTCACGGCACTGAGATTGCACACAACATCTCCTCCATGAACTGCAAAGTCATTGTGGGAAGAACAGTTCAGCTGGCCATTAGAGTCACCAATCTCAATACCACTCAGGAGGTAAAGAAAATGATTGGACAGATCATTTGCAAGTTGTATTTATGCTAAATGAAACCATAAAACTCAAAATTGAAAAATAGAAAGTCAGATCTTACAAGGTCTTGAGCCTCTTACATGAACTGAGATGGGAAGTTACTGGATGATCCTAAACCAAGGAGCAATTTGGATTATGCTCTGTCAATGGCTTTCAAAATACACTGCTGGAAGGGCATGGTTGGAAGCAGGGAGATCAATAAGGAGTCTTTGGACATTCTTCCATAGAAAAACACCATTCTGTGAACTAATGTGTTCAAAAAAGTAATGCCTTTGAATTATGTTGTGGGTGAATAACATAATATGCCCCAGACTATCAGAAGAATAAACAAAACTATGTAGCTAGAATTACAGCCAAAGGGCTCCTTAGAAGTAAGGATGCCAAGACTTGTACATATTAGCAGGAGGGACCAGTTCCTCAAGAAGGACATCATTCTTGCTGGAGTAGATGGTCGGCGAAAATGACAAAGGCCCTCAATCAGATGAATTGAAACAGTAACTGCAATAATGGGCTCAAACAAAGCAATTATGGTGAGGACAGCACATGACTGGATAGTGTTTCTTTCTGTTACATGAGTACATAGGATTACTATAAGTCAGAACCTACTCAACAGCACTTAATAATAACAGAATAGACTTTCTGTGTCATATAGAAGAGTAAGCAAAAAAATGAAGCAAAACAGTAAAGTGATATAACTTCCCCTATCCCAAACACCAAAACAATAATAAAAGTCTTATAACAAAATTCCACAGCATGTAGATAAATATAAGTCACTTGCTGATCAATTTTCCCAGAATCTGAATACTCATATTGGGAAACAGAACAGCAATATGAGGGGTAAAATCATGCTCTTCAACAAGTTAAATAAGTTACAATTGGTATGCATCATGCAACGATCAGTAGTTGGAAAATATGGCGTTGGTGATAGAAACGATTCTGGAGATTGCATGATAGAATTCTGCAAAAACAATGATTTATTCATTTCAAATATCTTCTTTAGACAGCATAAGAGATGATCATACACTTAGACCTCACCAGATAGAACACAGAAAAATCAAATTGACTACATCTGTGAAAAAAGATGATGGAAAACTTCCATATCATCAGTCAAAACAAGACCAGTGGCAGACTTGGAACAGACCATATGCAAATTCAGACTGAAGCTGAAGGAAATGAAAACAAGTCCACAAGAACCAAAATACGACCTTAAATATATCCCACCTGAATTTAGAGAAAATCTGAAGAAGAGATTTCATACATTAAACACTAAAGACCAAAGACCAGAAGAGTTGTGGAATGACATCAAGAACATTATACAGGAAGAAAGCAAAAAGCCATTAAGAAGACAAGAAAGAAGGAAAAGATCAAAATGGATGTCAGAAGAGACACTGAAATTTGCTCTCCAGAATAGAGATTCTAAAGCAAATGGAAGAAATGAGGAGGTACAAGAGCTGAACAGAAAATTTCAAAGGTCAGTTCAAGAATCCAAAGTAAATATTACTACGAAATGTGCAAATATCTGGAGTCAGAAAACCAAAAGGGAAGAGCACGCTCAGCATTTCTCAAGCTGGGGGAACAGAAGAAAAAATTCAAGACTTTTGTTGTTGAAGGATTCTCTGGGCAAATTATTTAATGATGCAGAAAGCATCAAAAGAAGATGGAAGGAATATGCAGTCACTGTACCAAAAGGAAATGGTTGATGTTCA
>NW_006408889.1:711438-741264 GCF_000296735.1 Chrysochloris asiatica | reverse complement strand
TCTTTGATATCCCATGCAAGTAAAGTTTTACTAAAGGTAATACAGAAACAACTGCAAACATACATTGACAGAGAACTTCCAGAGGTTCAAGTCGGATTCAGATGATAACATGGAATGAGGGATATCATTGTTGATGTTTGATGGATCTTGTGGCTCAAAGCAGAGAATACCAGAAAGATGTTTATCTGTGCTTTGTTGACTACACAAAGGCTTTAGATTGTGTAGATAATGACAAGCTATGGATAACATTGCAAAGTATAAGTATTCTGGAACACTTAGTTGTGTTAATGAGGAATCTGGTACATGGACCAAAAGGCAGATGTTCAAACAAACATGGGAACACTGAATAGCTTAAAATTAAAAAGGTGTGTGACAGGATTGTGTTCTTTCACCAAACTTATTCAAACTGTATGCTGAACAAGTCATCCGAGAAGCTGGGTATATGAATGAAGATAAACATGACATCAGGATTGGAGGAAGACTCATTGACAACCTGTGATATGCAGATAATACAACTTGCTTGTTGAAAGTGAAGAGGACTTAAAATACTTACTGATGAAGATCAAAGAGCACAGCCTTCGGTATGGGTTGCATCTCAATATAAAGAAAACAAAAATCCTCACCACTGGACCAATAAACAACATTCTTATCAACGTTGAAAAGATTGAAGTTGTCAAGAACTTCATTCTTCTTGGATCTACTACCAACACTCAAGGAAGCAGAAGTCAAGAAATCAAACATTGTATTGCTTTAGACAAATCTGTTGCACAAGACCTTTGTAAAGTGTTGAAGCGCAAAGATGTCAGCTTAAGGACTAAGGTGTGCCTGACCCAAGTTGTGGTATTGTCAATAACCTCATATTCATGTAGAAGTTAGACAATGGATAAGGAAGACCGTAGAAGAATTGATGCTTTTGAGTTATGGTGTTGGAGGAGAATACTGAAAGTGTCATGGGCTGCCAAAAGAACAAAGAGGTCTGTGTTGGAAGAAGTACTGTCAGAGTGCTCTGTGGAGGCCAGAATGGCCAAACTTTGTCTCTCATCCTTCGGACATATTGTCAGAAGGGACCAGTCCCTGGAGAGGGATATCATGTTTGGTAAGGTGGAGGGTCAGAGAAAAAGAGGAAGACCCCTAGAGAGATGGATTGGCAAAGCGACAGCATCAATGAGCTCAAGTGTGGCACAGGATCTGACATTGTTTTGTTCTATTATGCATAGGGTCACTGTGAGTCAGTACAAACTCAATGGCACCTAACAATAACAGAGATCATTTAGTGAAATTTATAAAACAAGATATATGCAGACAAAAAGAAAATTTTCAATTCAAATTTGTAATACAAAATGCAGCCTCTTTTAGGACCCACTAGAGATTAAAATGAAAGTAAATATTAAATATTAAAATCACATACTGAAGTCTACAGAAATCATATAAAATGAGATCATTATGAGTCAAAGACTCAGAATCCTATTTTTTTGAGCTCTCATATTCCCAAAAGACAATGGAGATGAAATCTCTGCAGCTCAGTGATGTCAGCTGACCTGTCCAAGGTTGCATACAAGTAAGTATCAGATGCAGAGTTAGATCCGGATGTCTAAATCCAGGTGTTTTTTCTTCTCTTATAGGAGAAACTGCAAAGATTCCCCTTTCTCAGTTGTTTCTGATAAATAACACACTTATCAATTCCTCCCTTTATCCCTCCCTCCCTTGTTTATTTCCTTCCTTTTTTTCCTTCTTTCCATCCTCCCTCCCAATTCCTCTCTTTCCTTTTGACTTTCTATAGTGAAGTCCTCTCACTAGTTCACTAGCTAAAAGTTATCCTGAATAATGGGCATACATTTTTGTATAGTATACAATCATTGTTTGGAAAATAAGTATTCTGTCTTCCACTGTCAAAGTGAAAAGATAGAAAAGTTATTAAAAAAATTCTGAATGCTCATGGTAAAAATATACACTTTCTATTCCCCAGATCAAAGAGAATAAAATAAATCTCATTCCAAAATATTGTAAAGAGTAATAACACAGATTTAATTTAAAAGAAGCAACGTAATTAGAGAGGAAAGTCCCTGCTTGCATGTTTTAAAAAGGTCAGTGTCAAAACTTGACACAAGAAAATGTGTTTCAAATTGCACCTTTTAAATTTAAATTCCTCTTTAAATGTTTCCCTACAAAGTCAATCACTGCAGGAGAGAAGGACTTCAGGCACTTTAGCACTGAAAATATATTTTAAAGCAAAATATGCCACTAACAGCATTACACAAAAACTCTGGAGAGAAACTGACATCATCTGGATTTCTTTAAATGTGTGTAATGCATTTTCAAATGTATTTGAAATCCATGTGACCATATTTAACTGGATATATTTTCTGAGTTCACCTTTTAAAAAAAAAAGTTCTGAAATGATGAACCAAAAAACCAACTGATCTAGAAAACAATTAATAATTAATCAGGAGCCTCATTGAAGGAAGTTCCCTAAGTAACATAAAGATCTATTCAGTGATTTATTGAATGAGTCCTCTCACACTGCTTCAAGTACCTGTTCCCAATGTTCTCGCTGTAGTGAGGCCCTGTATGTGTTTTTTTTCTGGATTTTTTTCATTATATTTTATAGACACATACACACAGATATATAATAAAAATCAATGCAAAATACTTATAAACTTCATCATCTAACTTACAGTGAGCGCTATTCTTTATTAAGTGCTATTTACTTTGTGCTTCTCAATCTTTCTTTTAACTGTATTTCCTAAGTCCCTTGAGAGAAGAAGGATACAGTCTTATATTTTACAGCCCCATCATGTGTACCACAACATAGGAAAACAGATGCTTAATTCATAAGTTTTAATTAACACCTCTATTTTAATATAATTTTGGGAATAATGGCCTTTCCTCCACTCTTCTATACTTGTAATATATTAGAATTAAATGTGAGGGGTTGGTAAGTTATTCTAAAACCTGAAGAATATATTTAACTATTAAGTTATATAGAGGTAATATGAATTTTTAAATCTTAACTTTCTTTCAAAATGGATAAATTTCCCAGATGCATCAATTGTTCTTACATATATGCCTGTGAATTCTACCATCACAATCACATTTATCTTTGCACCAGTTATTATTAAGCAGTAGAGCCCAGAAAGGGGCTGTGCTAATGCAAAAAAAAAGATAAATAAAAGTCAATCAAAAATATCTAAAATAAGTAAACGGAAATACTTTTTTAAGACCAGAGCAATGTGAAAAGTAAAACTAAGAATGATACTTAGAGAAGAAAGGGTAAAAGACTCGATACTTTATTTCACACAGTATGGGCTAGATGGTTCAAGGACACAGTTCAAACCCAGCAGCCACTCCTCAGAAACCTTATACAGGGTCGTTACGAGTTGGAACCAACTCAATGGCACTTAACAAGAACAACAACATAAATTACAAATGTATGTTATATATTATAAATGTATGTTTGTAAAAGCGCTGTTGACACAACTCTTACTCATAGTGATGCTGTATAAGGCTTCCGAGGAACAACAGGTGAGTTTGAACTGCCATCCTTGTGGTTAGCAGTCCAGTGTTTATCCTACAGCTCCACACAGGACTCCATATATAATGTATATATGTATTTAACATTTCTATAGTTTCCATGTATACATATATGTAATAGCTACTAGGCTGTATTCTTTTTTTTTTTTCCTCTGAATATATTTATTTATGAATATATGTATATATGTTGTTATGTGTCCTAGAGTTGGTTCTGACACAGAGATCCTATACAGGGTTTTCAAGGCTATAATAATTCACAGGAGCAGAAAGCATCAACTCTGGCTCCATTTCAGGCATCACTGCTTCTCTGGGTAGGGTCCCACTCTCTGATCTTCTCACTTGATGGTCCTAGGGACCTCCGCTCCTAGACTGAAAAGTTAATCACACCCCTTCCTTGCTATAAAATGTCTACCTTTACATTTCCAATCCTCACAATCAGTCCTGATAACAATTATTCACTATTGTATCACAAGAGACCCATCTGTATTTCACTGCATCAGCCCCGGCTAGTCAGATTGAATACTACTCACTGGAGATTCTACCTTCCTCCAGGCCCTCTGGATCTAGGTTCCCTCTTGAAAGCTTGTAAACCAGTCACTTCTTGCCTTTTTTGCCCCCCACCCCCCATTTTGGGTAGCCAATGTCCAAGTTGCCCATCCCTGTCTACTCTGTGTGTGGAGGGTGTGGGAGTGATTCTTGCTGTTAGGACTTGTTCCCTCTTTTGAGCTACTGCTTCCATAGGTGTAGGTCAAGTTCATCAAATTGTATGAGAATACTTTTTTTTTTTCCTCTTCTTTTTACTTCTGATTGAGCTCTGATCATCTAGTCATTGAAGCTAGGACAAGTGGGTATTATCTGCAAGTGTGGTTGTTCTTATGCATATGCCCTCTCTTCTTATCAGCTGGACACTTCACTCTCCGCTCTAGTCCTCTTTGGCTATGTCACTGACTCTGGGCCCAAGAGTCCCCAGGTCTTGCCACACTGCTGGCCAACCAGGTCTTCACCCAGGTTCACAGAAGTCTATTGAACGTTGTAGGGCTTAGCTCATTGCTTCATTGCTGTTTTTCCCTCACTTCCCCTTATCGGTGTCGATCGTGGTCACCAATCACAGCATGTATTCCTGTTGAGTCTTAGTCTTGGAAGGGGGTTTGCACTGAGGGGACCTGACCACTTGCCTTGATGTTTCCTGGGCAAGCATGTTGCTTGTTCTTGTAGTAACAGTTGTTCTGCCTATGTTGTTTTATATTTTTTTCTGTAGGTCTTTCTTTCAAGAAGTGTCTTCTGTTCTTCTAGCCACTCCAGGTTGGTCTGCTTGTCATTTCAAGTGGGAATTTCCCTAGGCTGTATTCTTTATGGAAGCAGATTGTGAAGTTTTTGTACCAGGGAGCCTTGCTGGGTTCCAAGCACCAAACTCTTGGTCATCTTTGCTTCCAAAGGGTATTCTTTCTATTCTTCTTCCAATACAGATTTGTTCTGTTCTGCTGGCAGTCCGTGGTACATCCAATGTGTATAATATAAACATATATTTAACAGAGGTATATAATGTATTTGGAGTCCCAGTGTGGCACTATAGGATAAGCACTAAACTGCTAACTAGAAGGTTGGTAGTTCAAAGTCACCATAAGCTCCTTGGAAACCCTATACAGGGTTACTATGAGCTGAAATGGACTCAATGGCATTTGACAACAACTAGTTAATATATTTATATGTATCTTAAGTATATGTAACTATAGATGTTTATTTTTGTGGAGTAGTGGGCTCGTGTTGGCTGCTAACTTCAAGGATGGTGGTTCAAACCCACCATCCACTCTGCAGGAGAAAAATGAAACTGTCTGCACCCATAAAGCTTTGCCATCTCAGAAACCCTAACTCTGTCCTATACCTCAGTAGCCCTATACAGGGTCACTATGAGTTGGAATCCACTTGTCAGCATTTAACATAACTACTCGTCTTGTCAGTTTGTCTTACTGTGGTGGCTTGTGAGTTGCTGAGATTCTGAAAACTATGCCACCGGTATTTTCAATAACAGCAGTGTCACCCATGGTGGACACGTTTCAGATGAGCTTCTAGACAAAGACAGACTAGGAAGAAGGAGTGATGAACTACTTCCGAATATTTCGTCACTGAAAACCTCATGAACAGTGGAGAAACACTATCAGATATAGTGCCGGAGGTGTGTATAGGGCGGCTATGAGTCGGTACTGATTCAATGGCACCTAACAACAACAACAACAGTAAAGGTCACAATTAGTTGGAATTTACTTGGTGGCAGTGAATAAAAGATCATATAAAAACTCTGACTAGATGTATTTAAGTGCATTTGTTTATCAAAACATGAAAAGTAATATATGTTGTTCTTGTTAAGTACCATGGAGTCGGTTCCGACTCATAGTGACCCTGCATAGGGTTTCCGAGGCCAATATATAGATGGAGTCAAAAATTAACAAGAGCTTCAGACATAGATACAACCAGGAGTATGATTTTGATAGTTTCAGCACATTTAAAAAGCGTGATTCTAAATGAACATCTGAGAGGTTTTTGTGTGTTTTTAAATAATTTATCCAATTCTTAGCAAACCATAAAGTCTAAATCTGCAAACAAGTTGACATTTACCTCCTTGAAGCAAACTTCTCTGACTACCCAGTGTGAGATAATGCCCTTCTTTGTTATTAAGTATCATTGAGTTGTATAGTCTGTTTAAGAGTTTCCAAGGAATGACTGATTTATATGAACTATCAACCTTGTGGTTAGCAGTCAGCTGCTTATCCAAAATACTACAAACCCATTGCCCTCAACTCAAATCCTCCTCATAGCAACCCTACAGGACAGAGGAGAAGTGAGCCATAGTGTTTCTAAGGTTGTAAGTTTTACGGGAGGAGGACTGGTGGCAGCTACCTGCAAGTTCGGGAGTTCTGCTTCCTGGAAATCCTATACAGGGTAGCTATAAATCAGAACTGACTCCATGGCACTTAGCAACAACATCATAGAGTCATTATGAGTCAGAATCGACCCAATGGCAATGAACTGGGTCATATTTTTTGTTTTCTCGTTTGGGAGGGGTTATTGTTGTTGTGATGTGCCGTGGAGTCAGTTCCGACTCATAGCGACCCTGTACAGGGTTTCCCAGGCTGTAAATCTTAACGGGAGCAGAAAACCTCATCTTTCTCCAGCGGAACAGCTCGTAGTTTCGAACTGCTGACCGTGAGGTTCGCAGCCCGATTCGTAACCAGTACGCTACCAGAGCTCCTTTTCGAGGGGGGGGAGTGTGGTTAATCTTTACGAAAGCTACATCTTCTCCCATGCTCAACAAAATAGGCTGAAGTCTTGGCTGTATTACACTGTGTTTCCAATGTATTTCTGTTTCCCCTACTACAGTACACATTTCTTAAAAGCAGGGATTTTGTCTTGTATAACCCTTTCTGATCTGATTTCAGCACAATTTTTGCTAAATCATCTTTTGTTTGGCTGAATTAATGACATTTATTTTGGAGATCCAGACATTAGTGGCATTCTTGCAAGGTAACTCAGTGAAAAATTTTAGAACGAATAGATACTTTTACTAATATTTTTTAGCTGGTGGTTGTTTTGTTGTTAAGTACCATCGAGCCAGTTTCCACTCATAATGACATTGTATAGGGTTTCTGAAGAGCAGTTGGTGGGTTTGAACTGCAGACCTCACGGTTCTAAGATCAGTGCCGATTTTACTGTGCCATACCAGGAGTACCAATAGTGGTTATGGGACGTAGAGTTGGTTCCAACTCATAGCAACTCTGTATACAGTTCCCAAGGCTATACATCTTTAGGAGCAGAAAGCGTCATCTTTCTCTCACAGAGCTGCTGGTAGATTTGAACTGCTGGCCTTGGGGTTAGCAGTCAAACTCCTAACCCACTATGCTACCAGAGCCTCTTCTTATCCACTTCCCTTTTAAAAGAATCAGAGTTGCAAATAAATAAGCCATAAATGGAGTAACTGTGGTTTAAAAAGCAGTAACTTTCAATATTTTGCAATATCCAATACACATACCACTCTCACTTATGAGGGGCTGGTATCCTTTACTTTGGAAGATGGCATTTAGGACCCACAATAGCTCTCCTATACAATGAATAAAACAGATGTATAAAAGTTTTAGTCAGGATTAGAACTAGAGATTATGGTATTCTGATTGAGTTACTTCATTTCCCTAGATGTGTTAACCAGAAGAAGCCCAATAAATCTTCATAATACCTAAAATTATGTTTCATTGATTTTCTAATTAAAGGCCTAATTATATTTGTGGCAGTTAAAGAATGTAATATATGCATGTTTACTTAGTTTAAAAATTAAATTCATCAGCTCACCTACTATTCACTACAGCCTCTTTATAATAACAAGTAAAATCTAAGTACCCTTAATGTTATTCTCTCAAAACAAATTAGATGAATAATGTTTTCCTTTTATTATATGAAGGTGAAAAAAAATTAGATAGTGCTAAGAATGGGGTTTAGAAAATACGGACAGCTACAACCTTTCTGAGAAAAAAAATTAAAGTTAAATGGAATTAAGACATCATATAATAGAATGAAGTTTCATTGTAAACTCTACAGTTTTATAGATCGTTTAAAAGAATTCAGTATGAATGCTCATTAATTAAATTTTCATTTTGATTTTAATTCTAGAAAGAGTAAAGTTTTATTTGCTGATTGTAAGACTTTTCAGACAACACATTTAAGCGTTCTATTTTGACAAGAGTAATCAACTAATAGGAGCCATGGTGGCACAGTGGATGTAGTGTTAGGCTGCTAACCAAAAGATCAGTGGTTTGAGCCCACCAGTCACTCTTCAGGGGAAAGCTAAGGCAGTATGCTTCTGAAAAGATTTACAGTCTTGGATAGCCCAAGGAACAGTCCTAAAGGGCGTCTATGAGTCAGAATCAACTCAAAGGCAAAGGGAAAACAACCAACCCTCTGGATTTCTGAAGAGAAAATTACTCCATTATTTGAAATACATTGTTAAACATTAATTTCAAAAGTGTATGAAGAATAAATAATAAAACAAAGTCATAAATTCATAATAATCACTATGTAAAGCTCCTAATACTTAAATATAGTCTTCAAACTGTACTACCTCCTTACCAACTCCCAAATACATTTTTCCGGAATAAGAAACAGAATTTTACAATGAAACCAGTACAGTAATAATACCAGTTGCTGTCATAATTCCCACTCATGGCAACCCCACTGTATATGAGAGTGGAACTCTGCTCCATATGATTTTCCATGGCAGACTTATTTAAACAAGTGAATTCATTGAAACAGTCAAGTTTAAAATCCCAGAAATCTTAATCAGAAGCATATGCCTCAGTCTCTCCTTTTGGAATAAGTACATGTCTCCTACTATGAAACCCTTTCTTTACATGTATTTGCTTCTGTCCATGGAACTGCAAACTCCTTTAATTTGGGGACTCTGCCCAGTGTCTCACAATTATCTCCCCTTACACTTTCACAAAGGAACCTTGGTGTTATATAAGTATTTGCCTGCTAAGCAAAAGGTTGGTTTTAATCCACTAGATGCTGCACCTCAAGAAAAAGATGTAGCAGTCTGTTTCTGTAAAAATGTTGTTGTTGTTGTTAAGTGCCGTTGATTCGGTTCTGACCCATAGTGACCCTGCATAGGGTTTCCAAGGAGTGAATGGTGAGCTTGAACCACCAATCCTGCAGTTGAAACAGGTTTGCAGTCTGGCACATTAACCCACAACACCACACCAGAACTCCTAGTACAACCTTGGAAATGCTGTGGGATACTTCTAGTCTGTCCTATAGGCTTGCTATGAATCAAAATTGACTCAACAACAAGTGTTTTATTTATTTTTTTATCTGTACTTATACAAGTCTGGGCCTTGGTTCTTTCCCTACAAGTTCTTCCTAACTCTTCTCTACCTCATGAAATATTACTATTACATTAAGATGTAACTAAGATGCTGATTCTTCAAATAAATTTCCCCCTTGTTCTGGCTGCCATCTCCTCTCCAATCAGGGCTGTTATTGTGGCTTTCTGAAGTCCTAGCCCTTTAGTCCTTTCTGAGATTCTTTCTGCATTAAAAACAATAACAAAAATACAAATCATATTTTACTACTTCATTGGTATAAAGGTGAGCATATTAGTATTATACTTGTATATTGAAATATCTTCTTAGACTTAAAACTTTCTTGCTTTTCTTCTCATTTAAATAAGTGTGTCTAGTGTGCACAAAGGAAAAGTTGGTCTTGGCCCTAGAGCCTCTTTCCAGAGTTCCCATAAAAACTTTATTAGTGTCCAGCACAGTGCAAAATAAACTGTCCTTAGTAAATGTGTGTTGATTGTTTCTGATTAACATTTCACCCTATTTGCTATGTTGTTGGAGTCCTGGTGTAGCACCGTAGGACAAGCACTGGACGTCAAGCTTAGTTTGAACTGCAAGGTTGGTGGTTCAAACTCACCAGCAGGACCTCGAAAACCCTATACAGGGTCGCTATGAGTTAGAACTGACTCCATGATACTTAACAACAGTAACATAACAGGACTCCTCTTTATATGTCTGTTGTTGTTGTTAAGTGCAGGCAAATCGATTCCAACTCATAGCAACCTTGTATAGGATTTCTGAAGAGCAGCTGATGGGTTTGAGCCACCATCCTTGTGGTTAGCAGCCCAGCGCCTACCCTACAGAATTTTACAATGATACCAGTGCAGTCATAATACCAGTTGATGCAAAGTAGCTTCTCACTCATGACAACTTTTTGGAATTTTTTTTCTACCACAGCCAAATCTGTGGTAGAAAGATAAGGCTTTCTGCCTCCATAAAGGTTTACAGGTAATTGATTTATAGGCAATTAATTATGTTTCGCCTCTCTAAATGTATTGTAAGTTCTATGAAGAATGTATAAGGCTTAATTCATATATATATATATACACCCCCCACTGACTTCTAGTTAATTCTGACTCAGAAGATACGCTATAAAATAAAGTCAACTGCCCCATCAGGTTTCCAAGGCTGTGGCTCTGTAGGATAAGCACAGGACTAGTAACTGAAAGGCCAGCAGTTCAAACTCACCAGTTGCACTCAGAAGCCCTATACAGGGTCACTACATGTCAGAATCCAATCTACAATACACAACAACAACAATATCATATCCTTTGAACATATTATCAGGAGGGATCAATCCCTGGAAAAGGACATCATGCTTTGCCAAGTAAAGATTCAGCAAAATAGAGGAAGACCCCAAATTAGATGAACTGACTCAGAGGTTGTTACAATGGGATCAAATAACTGAGCATAGTGCAAAATTCCATTCTGTTGTACATACGGTCACTATAAGTCAGCATTAACTTGATGGCACCTTCAAAACAGTAACAATCTTTACAGAAACAGACTGCTGCCGCTTTCTGTCTAAGAGCTGTAAGTGGGTTTGAATAACACACATTCTAATTAACAGTCAAAGGCTTACCCTCTATGCCCCCTAAGACTGTTGTTATGGTTGGTTATGTGCTTCAAATCAGTTCCAACTCATAGCAACTCAGTGTAGGGTTTCGGAGGTTGTAAATTTTTGTGAAAGCAGAAAGCCTCATCTTTCTACCACAGATTGCCTGGTGGGTTGGAACTGCAGACCTTGTGGTTAGCAGTCCAGTGCTTATTCTATAGCACACTCATTATTGTTGTGTGTTCTCTAGTGGGTTCTGATTCAAAGCAATCCTGTGTAAGGTTTCTGAGGCTATAAATCTCCAAAGGAACAGAAAGTCTTATCTTTCACCAACCAAGTGGCTGGTGGATGTGAACTGACCTGGGGTTTAACTTCTCAATGCTTAACCCACTGCACTAGCAGGGGTCCTTTATACAACTGTTGCTGTTGCTTAATGCAATCAAGTAAATTTGATTCACAGTGGCCCTGTATGGTGTTTCCAAGGTATAGTTTTGGGTTTGAACTGCCAACCTTATGGTTAGCAATTTAACTATAGTGCCACACCAGGACTCTCCTTTATATATCTGTTGCTGTTGTTAAGTGCCATTGAGTCTGTTCTGACTCATAGCGACCCTGTATAGAGTTTCCTAGGAGCAACTGGTGAGTTTGAACTGCTGACCTTATGGTTAACAATGTATCTAGTGATTCACAAATGATTTGGTATATCTGAGTGGCACCTTGAGCTGAATGAATCTGTGCTTATTTCTCCTAATTCATACCAGATGACACTGGCTAAAACTCCAAAGGAAACAGTCTACTAGCAGCAGAAACAATGCCTTTCCATGTGTGGGAGATGTTTGGATATTCTGATTTATTCAAATATATCTAGTTATCTGACCTTCTATTTTCAGATGAACTAGATTCCTAGAAATTATCCATAGTGGCAATCATTACAAAGAACTACCATTGGATTTCATGATCTGTGTCCTTATATTGCCAAAGTACTTCTACTTTGACTATTAAGATTTAGCCATAAATGTGAAAATACTTCAAAACTTCAAAAAAAGAAGAAATGAAAGAATGAGACATTGTCTAAAAAAAGATCATAATTTATAAGGGCATTTGAAATTTATTTCTAATGAGTATGAAAACATAAAATAAACTAAGAGTTTGTAAGTGGGGAGCCTGGTGTCTCTGTAGGATAAACACTGGGCTGTGAAACACAAAATCAGCATTTTGAGCTCACCAACCACAGGAGAATGATGAGGCTTTCTGCTCTCTCAAAGATTTGCAACATTGGCAGTCCTCTATAAAAGTCTCTATGAGCCAGAACTAAGGAGCTCTGGTAGCGTAGTGGTTACGAATCGGGCTGCGAACCTTAAGGTCAGCGGTTCGAAACTACCAGCCCCTCCGCGGGAGAAAGATGAGGCTTTCTACTCCAGTAAAGATTTACACCCTCGGAAACCCTGTACAGGGTCGCTATGGGTTGGACCCGATTCGATGGCACTTAACAACAACAACAACAACATGAGCCAGAACTGGAGGGTCTTAACAGTGACAACAACAAGAATTTGTAAAATATATTAAATGTAGATCCAGTTAATAATTGGAGTGCTAGTGTGGTGCTGTAGGATACATATTGAACTTCTAATCACAAGGTTGGCAGTTCAAACTCATCAGCCCCTCCTCAGAAACTCTACATAGGGTCACTAGGAGGAGTAAGAACTGACTCATTGGCACTTGAAAACAACAGTTAATAACTAGTCATTTACTAATGCCCTGTAACTTCTTATTTTAAAAAAAAAATCTTGCAATCAATCATGCATGTGTGCATACATACATGTTCAGTCAACTGTTGTTACTGTTTTTGTGTTCCTACTCATAGTGACCATGTATAGGGTTTCTGAGGCTAAAACTCCATGGGAGCAGAGTTCCTCATCTGTCTCCCGTGGAGTATCTGGTGGATTTGAACCACCTAACCTTTAGCTAATAGCCCAATGCATAACCCACTATGCCACTAGTTCATTAGAATGTAATAAATGCCTTTTCTGGGCACTGTAAGCAGGTATAAAGAACCACGTGAACAGCAGGTGTCAATCTAGAAAGACAGTCAAATAAGCTTTACAGCATTTTATACTGAGATAAATATTAGAAGAGATGAACATGTTTGCTGTGAAAATACATGACAGAGGTTTCTAACCATGATTCAGATTGCAAGTGAGGTACTCCAGTGTTTAGATAAAGTTTTCAAATGACATTTTAAACTATAAAAGTTCTAAAAGATCACTAGAATATAATGAACAAAAATTAAAATTGCACACACACACAAATCACATATAATGCTACCACACAGAGTTCAACAACATGTTGAAGAACATGGAAAACTTGAGCAGAGGAAAAAGAGAAATTGTATTCCAGACATGTACAAAAGCATAGAGGAGTAAGCTGGCAACACAAAACTGTAACAGTGCAAGGAGCTCATAACAGATACTGCAGCATCAGTACCAGGAGCAGAGCATTCGTTATATATAACGTGTGTCTAACACCAATTCATCGCACCTCTGCGGAGTGGTTCAGTGAGGCATCAAGCAGAGAAAACTAGCAGGGGAATTGGTGTCTCTCGTAGATCCACAAGAGCACTATAAAGTCATGGAATCACAATTAGTGAATATTCACAAACCTCCTAGGGACCAAGGCTGAGAAAGAAGCAAGACCTGAGGAATTTCACATATTATTTCTCCACAGAAATAAAGTATTTTTGCCTTCAGGTCAACAGTAAGTAATATCCTACATCAGAAGTCTACATGGGAATAGCTATTTCTGCCACCTGTGAGAACTTACGTGTTGTTTTTTTTAATCTTTTATGAGAATTGAGTGATAGTTTACATTACAGAACATCAGTTTTGCACTCAACCAATCATATTTTGTTTCATTGCCATGATTACAATCCTCTCCATGTGCCATCAGTTAACAATATTTGCTTCCATCCCCTCTTTTTTTTAATGCACACAAAAACACTCAGGAATATATAATTGCTTAAACAACCAATGGGCACATTTTGCAAGCCTGCCTCCTGCCTGCCAGCATGCAGCCTTTCTCTAAGTCTAGAGTCCTCAGCTGCTCTATCTCTCCATGCCAACATCTCTGCCTCCATCTCTGCAGTTGCTGCTTTTCTCATTAGGATACCAAGTTCTGTTCATGCTTTTCCTTCTTGATAGTCCTAGGGTCCTTTGTTTCTGGAATGTAAGATTAACTACTCCCCCCTTTTGTCACACAACTTCTACCTTTACTGTTGTGACCTTAGCAATTAGTCATGATAACAATTACTCACTATTGAATCAAAAGAATCCTATCTCCACCTCCTTTCAGCAGACCCATATAGACAAGGTATGTTACTTTTATAAAAAAAATCCCAACTGTTCTTTCTTTAATTCGTTGTTACAACAGCAAATACCAGCAGAGCTATGGACTAACATAGACATTGAGGCTCTGAGAGGTACAGACATTTGTTCAAAGTCAATTTCAAAATAAACAAGATTAGAAATAAT
Source organism: Chrysochloris asiatica (assembly GCF_000296735.1). Lineage (NCBI taxonomy): Eukaryota > Metazoa > Chordata > Mammalia > Afrosoricida > Chrysochloridae > Chrysochloris > Chrysochloris asiatica. The sequence goes on along the minus strand of NW_006408889.1, from coordinate 726,772 downwards.
GCTTCTTTTTTGTTCTTTTTCAGTGGAGAGACCTGCATCATGGTGGCTTTAAGTTCTAGACTATCCACAGGGAGATTTGGAGGGAGAGATGATACTTCTTTCAAAATGATTAATTATGAATATTTGTTTTTTGGCTTGATTTATTCACAATTTTCAATTGTGTTCAGTTTACAGTGTCTCCAATTTGTTTTTTTAAGAAAATGTTAAAAGCTCAATAGAGAATGAGAAAAAGAAAGGCTAAACTCTATTTTGCTAAATACACATAAGCTTTTCAGTAGTGGCATGAATATGAATATTTCATAATTGCATATTTTCTTTTTGAGAACCAGTAGCCATTTTAATATACAAACCATTAATAGAATTGCCAGATGGGTGCTTTATTTGCTTTTAAAATGGGTCACAAATAGTAGCAATTAGTCACTGATGAAGACCTCTAAGTCAAGAGGTTTTTCATAATTTAGCATCATAATAATTTTTGGTATCATCTGCAGAACAATAAAAACAAAAATGTTTGTAAAAGCAACATATGCCTTGACAATTTTCTAATCATCTGTGTGTAAAACACTCAATTCTTCTACGCAGAGAGAAGTTTTCACATGACAAATTTATACTCTAAAGCATACAAAAGATTACTAGAAATCAGTAAGCCCATGTTTCTACAATTTGTTTTTATCCATTTCCATCCAGTTAGTGCCCAAGTTATATTTATTTTTCCCACAAAAAGAAGTAACTGCTTATATGACAAACGGGGAGGGTGGGTGTTGTATGGAAAGCTGAAATTACTCAAAAATAGCATTAAAAACTAGACTCCACACTTTTCAGTGAAAATATGAGAGGAAGAATGCCAGCTGGAAATTGGCCAAATGGTGTTCTTTTAGGAAATGTGCCTAAGTAATCTTGAAGGAATTTAAAATGTAAAAAGAAAGAAAGAGAAGGAGAGTTCAACATGATGCCTTGAACAAATTTACTGGCTTTACTTTCCAATAAACTAGTAGAAAACATTTATTATGGAAACATCGTCTTAGCATGTAAATCCGTAAGAAAAACTACTGAATGTGTTTGGATGGGAATTGCAATTTATAGTAGCTTTTCTGTGACATTTGAAATTTATCAATAAGTACTATCCCAAATCAATTATTTATACTTGCATTTAACACAATTTAGGTATGTTTGATCACTTAGTCAATACTGACATCTCTTCTAGCCACCCTTCAGCCTTTGAACATGTGGATATCACTTCCTTCTGCAAGCACCAACAGAGATATGTCTACAATGTCTTATTTTCCTCCTATACCTGCTAAGAAAAGAGCATGTCTGTGTCAATATAAACTCCCCAGAGAGAACATGGTGCCTGAACATGTTGGTGTTCCTTTATGATAAAAAGAACCTGGGTTGAGACCTCTCTTGCTTCAAGGCATTTCCATAAATTTAAGCTCTAATTAATTCTCTAATATAGTAATTATAAAATACTTACAATCAGAAAAACTCTCTCATTACCCTCTCCATTAGGATTTCTAAAGTGTGCTACTATCACCAAATTTCTTTTTTTGGTTCTATGTTGTTATGATGACCATAACAATATGTGCTAAGTTCAGCCTAAGAGTAAAATATTTAGTCAAAACCATTTGCTCTGTTATCTCTTGAAAAATAGAACCAGAAATCCAGAAGTATATTTGTGCTTATCTATAGAATGCCTAAATTTGCCTACATATTTTAAATGATTGTGGAGAATTAGTTGGGGCTGTAAGCATAATATTATCGTTATATCTGAAACATAAAAATCTATTATATTTTTGAATTGGTGAGCCCATACTTGCAGTCCATACATCCCTGATATTCTGATGTATTTACCTTAAAAGATAACACATGAATATGCCTATACGGTCACTGTCTTGATCACCAGTGCTATTTATTACCATGGCATATGGATTCTCAAATAAATATGCATCATATCTTTCACAATAGTAAGAAATGTGTTTTGCATTAATTTTTTAAATAGAAACTGAGTGTAAGTAAGGCAATGCCTTTATTTTGTCCACCTTAAATAGCCTATACTTTTTGAGAGCTAATGATAAAACAATTATTAACTTCTAATATAACACCTGTGGGGTCCTGGTGTAGCGCTATAGGATAAAGCACTGGACCACAAGGTATTTTGAACCACAATGTCAGTGGTTTAAACCTACCAACTGCTTCTCAGAAACCCTCAGCTGGGTCACTAGGAGTTGAAACAAACTCCACAGCACTTATCAACAATATAATGCCTAATGCACTGACCTCAAGTTAATTCCAACTCCTTGTAACCCCAATACAGGGTTCCTGAGACTGCAAGTCTTTACAAGAATAGCTTCTTTCTCCACAAAACAATTAGTGGTTTTTAACTACCAACCTTGAGACTAACTGCCCAATGCTTATACCAAATTGCCACTTTGTAGTTGTTAAACACTGTCAAGTCTGTTCCAACTCATAGTGACCCTGCTTAGGGTTTACAAGGAGTGGATGGTAGGTTTGAAATGCAGACCTTGCTGTTAGCAGTCACACCAAGACCCCCCAGGGCTTCTTAACTTCTTAAAGTAACAAGGCCTTCTAAATTTCTAATATATTGATTGCCCTTAGTAATAAAATAATTACTAATTAAAGTGAAGAACTTGTATACTTAAGCATAACTTTAGGATAATTTTAACAGTTCTTTCTTAGCCTTTAAGTATATCAAAAGTTAATAGCTCTGTTTCCCAGAGAACACAATTAGTTATAAGAAATCAGAATCCAAACACGAATTACTTATTTATCCAAAATTTTATGAATTAGAAAAGGATAGTTGGAAGTCAATACACTTACTTAAATCATTCCTAAATACCTTCACAATGCAATTTACAAATACCAATGTATCATAAGGAGCTCTGGTAGCGTAGTGGTTACAAATTGGGCTGCGAACCTTAAGGTCAGCGGTTCGAAACTACCAGCCGCTCCGCGGGAGAATGATGAGGCTTTCTACTCCCGTAAAGATTTACACCCTCGGAAACCCTGTTCAGGGTCGCTATGGGTTGGAACCGACTCAATGGCACTTAACAACAACAGCAACTATGTATCATCTAGTAAACACTTTACTTATATGACCAAGTATATGCAAAAAATATAATTTAAGAATCTAATGACTATAATATAAATGATTAGTCAAAATGAATGAAACTCTACAAAGACTCTTTCATTATTCCAGATTGGTTGTTGCTGGTGTTAAGTGTCATTGAGTCTGTTCAAATTCATAACAACCCCGTAAGAATTTCCAAGGACCAGATGGTGGGTTAAAACTGTAAACCTTATGGTTAGCAGCCCAGTGCTTATCCCACAATGCCACACCAGGTCTAATCAGTTGGGACAAACTAAGATTGATGGTTGTTGTTGTGAAGTGTCTTCAAGTCAGTTTCCAAGGAGCAGCTGGTGAGTTTGAACCACCAACCTTACAGTTCAAACTGACCTTATGGTTGAGTGCTTATCCTGCAGTGCCACACCAGGACTCTGAGACTGCCAATTATAAGGAGTGGTGCAAAAAAATAGAAAATAGAGTACCACAGCGGAAAGAGGTGAGAAAGCCACTATAAGAGCTTGTTATTTGAAATGTCAAATGATAAAGAAGAGGCAGGCTTATGAGAACCTGAGATAAAGAACGTTTGTAGCAGCAAGAATAAAAAGTTCAAAGGTTTACAAATCGGAAAGTCCTTGGCATGCTTGAGCATGAATGATTGGTTTACTGCATAAATGCTGAGAGTGAAAGGAGATCAGATAGCATAGAAAGGCTGACAACCAATCAGACTATACTTGCAGACCATGTGGGAAGATCTGGCATCTGATTTAAGAGACCTCATCTACAATGGCACTTAACAACAACAACAACAACCAGTAAAGCCAGTGGTGATGAAATTGATGAATTCTACTAACTTCTTCAGTCTGAAATTGATCAAACATGCAATCAAAAAGTATGGATAATTACTGGCAACTAGATTGCAATGGTTGGAAACAAAAAGGAAGGATCAGTCATTGGAAAATAGGGCCTTAGTGACAGACAGGATGCTGGATATCACATGATAGACTTTGGCAAGACCAATGACTTCTTTATTTCAAATTCCTTTTAAACGACATAATAGATGACTCTACATATGACCCTCATCACAGGAAAACACAACAATCAAATTGACTACGCCTGTGCAAAGAGACAGTGGAAAAGCTCCATATCATCAGCCAAAACAAGGATAGGGGCAGACTGTGGAACAGACCATCAGTTGCTCATATGCAAGTTCAGGCTGAAGCTGAAGAACAGTGGAAAACAAGTCCACAAGAGGGGAAATATGACCTTAGAAATATCCCACCTCAATTTAAAAATCATCTGCAAATGCATTAGACACTAAAGACCAAAGATCAGAGAGTTGTGGGGTGACATCAAGAACACCATACAGGAAGAAGCAAAAGGTCATTAAGAATTAAGAAGACAAGAGAGATGTAGAAGACCAAATGGATGTCAGAGGAGACTCTGAAACTCGATCTCCAGCATAGAGATGCTAAAGCATATGAAAGAAGTAAGGAGGTACAAGAGCTGAACAGAAAATTTCAAGAAGACAAAGTTAAATATTATGATGAAATGTGCAAAGACCTAGAGTTAGAAAATAAGAAGGGAAGAACATGCCTAGCATTTCTCAAGCTGAAGTAACTGAAGAAAAAATTGAAGCCTCAATATGAAATATTGAAGGACTCTAAAGGCAAAATATTGAATGATACAGAAAGTATCAAAAGAAAATAGAAGAAAAACACAGAATCACTGTTACAAAATGAGATCATCGATGTTCAATGATTTCAAGAGGTAACATATAAACAAGAAAGAGTCAATGATACTGAAGGAAAAAGTCCATGGTGTACTGAAGACATTAGCAAAGAACAAGGCTCTGGGAATTGATGGAATGCAAATTGAAATCTTTCAAAAAACTGATGTGGCACTGGTGACACCCACTCATCTATGCTTAGAAATTTGGACGACATGGCCAATTGATTGGAACAGACCTATATTTGTGCCCATTCCAAGAGAGATGACCCAATGCAGAAATCATTGGACAATATCATTAGTATTGTATGAAGGTAAAATTTTGCTAAAGATAATTAAAAGTGACTGCAACAGTACATTAACAGAGAACTGCCAGTGGTTAAAGCTGGATTCAGATGAGAATATGGAATGAGGGATATCCTTTCTGACTTCAGATGGATCTAGGCCCAGAGATGTTTACTTGTGAGAAGACCAGAAAGATGTTTACGTGTGCTTCATTAACTATGCAAAGGCTTTCAATTTTGTGGGTCATGACAAGCTATAGATAACATTGTGAAAAATGAGTATTCAAGAACACTTTATTGTGCTCATATGCTCATATGTAGACCAATTAGAAGTTATTTGAACAGAACAAGGGGACACTGAATGGTTGAAATTCTGGATAGGACCATAACAGGGTTGTATTCTTTCATCATACTTACTCAATCTGTTGTTGTTGTTGTTAAGTGCTGTTGAGTCGGTTCCGACCCATAGCAACCCTGTACAGGGTTTCCGAGGCTGTAAATCTTAACAGGAGCAGAAAGCCTCATCTTTCTCCTGCGGAACAGCTGGTAGTTTCTAACTGCTGACCCTAAGGTTTGCAGCCCGATTCGTAACCACTATGCTACCAGAGCTCCTTACTCAATCTGTAAATTCAGCTTCTCAAATTATTTGCTCAGCATACTCAATCTGTATGCTGACCAAATAAATAGAGAAACTGGATTTTATGAAGAAGAACATGGCATTAAGATAGGGGATAGACAACAACCTGTGATATACAGATGATACAACCTTGCTTGCTGAAAGCTAAGAAGACTTAAGATATTGTTGAAGACCATAGCCTTCAGTATGGATTGCACCTCAATGTAAAGAAAACAAAAATCCTCACCACTGGACTAATAAATAACATCCATATAAATGGAGAAAAGATTGAGATTGTCAAAGGTTTCGTATTGCTCAGATAAACACTCATGGAAGCAACAGTCAAGAAATCAAATGACATATTCATTAGACAAATCTGCTGCATAAGACCTCTTTAAAGTCTTCAAGAGCAAAGATGTCAATTTGAGTACTAAGGTGTGCCTGATCCAAGCAACGATATTTTCAATAACCTCAGATGCATGTGAAAGTTGGACAATGAATAAAGAAGACTATAGAAGAATTGATGCATTTGAGTTATGGTGTTAAAGAATACTGAAAGTACCATGGATTTCCCAAAGAACACTCAAATCTGTGTTGGAAGAAGTACAGACAGAATGCTCCTTAGAAGCCAGGATCTCCAAGCTTCTTCTCTCATACTTTGTACATATTTTGTGAGATAGGGACCAGTTCATGAAGAAGGACATCATGCTTGGAAAAGTAGAGTGTCAATGACAAAGAAATAGACCCCCAATGAGATGGCTTGGCACATTGGCAGTAGCAAGGGCACAAGTGTAGCAAAAATTTGAGGTTTCGCAGGACCAGGCAGCATTTTCTTCTGTTTTGCATAAGGTCACCTTGAATCTGTATGGACTTGATCATGTTGAACAACAACGGCAACATGATATATTCATATATTCTTCTCCAAAACACTTTTGCTTCTGTATTTTAATGACAGTGACTTGCATTTAGCTTTAGTAATCTACCACCATCAGACTATCCACTTGCAAACAAAATAAAAATAATACACAACACTGGAACAACAGTGTTCTATGGGAAGATACATGGACAGATACACAAACTAAACAGGTATGGGAGGAAGAGTGGAAATATACCCACAAATCTATAAGGGTTTAATTGGATATTTGTACATTGGTATTTACCTTTGCTGCAAACACATCTATGAATTTAATGAAGCATACAGCTAGCATAATGATGATGATGAAAACCTCTTAGATATTATTAAACATCTTAAGGCAATAAGTTGCTGGGTCTGGAGACGCCAGACCATAGATTCAGGGGCACCATTGTCAATTGGCATAACAGTCCACAAAGAAAATCTTCTACTTCCTCCTTTGGTCGGGAGCAACTAGAATCTTAAAATGAACAGCCTTTTAAGATGCAACTATTGGTCTCCCCATGTGTGGAAGAAAGAAGAGCCATGAAGGAGATTTGAATATTCTATGAATCAATTATTGCAATGAACTGAGAAACATGTGAACATCAGTCATCTGACTCTGAGACCAGAGGAATTGGATGGCACCTGGCTACCATTACCAACTTCTTTGCCAGGCACCACATTAGAGGGTCCCAGATAGAATGGGAGAAAATATGGAGCAAAACTCAAAATTATTTTTATAAAAATAAAAAGAGAGAAAGAGACCAGACTTCCTGGTCAGAAAGAGACTATAAGAGAAAGAACCTGAGACAATGATCCTCAAATACCCTACATGTCTGGAACAAAACATACACTCATGGCCCAATTTTCAACAAAGCAATAGGGAGACAACAACACTAGTAAGGTATGCTCACCATGGAATGGTCAACAATTTGAAATCAAAGTAGCAGCATTTACTTAAGGATAAATTTGAGAAGAGATGGGAAAGAAAGTGAATGGAAATAAAAACCACAGGTAAGACATGGAATAACTGTTGTTACATGAAGGGGATTATTGCAATCATTGAGATGAAATAAAGTGTGTAATCTGTTGAATGTAAAACTGATGATTTTCTCTGTAAACCTTCACTCAATTAACAATAAAAAGTAAATTTAAAAAAAAAAGTTCTCTACTATCATATCTAGATTCATGAAATTCTCCTTTACTTACCTGATGCTTTGTACTTTCATTTTCTAATATTCTCCAATTCTTTCTCCTTAGATTTCCATCTCTCCTTAATGTTGACCCTGCTAGTAACTATTTTCAACTACACTTTGACTAACGCAGTTGGTTTCTTCCATTCTTTGACCTTCTCTTACAGCTGCCTTGCCAATGCCATTACCAAATCAATCCTACCATATGTTTGCTCTCCTCCTCCTCCTAAGCTGCCAAGAGTTACTGAGAAAATTAAATAACTACGCTGATTGATTCTGCTACAAATTTATGATTTCCGATGTCAGCTGAACCCTCAGAACTACTCAGCAGTCCTATTACTCATTCTTAGTTGGCTGGTCTTCCCATTCCACACAGCAACTGTTCTCAGCACCACACCCTCTTTAGATCCCCACTCCCACCCTCATTCCCCTCAAACTCAATGTATGATCTCACCTCTTAGGGAGAGGAAATCCAAGCTACTTAAGCAAGAAGCCCCTCATGATCCTTCCTCTACATTTTCAAATTTATCTCTATCTCATTATTTCTATTTCATTTTGCATCTCAGAAGAATCTTTATTCTGTCTTTGTGAGCTTTTCAGTGTACTCATTCGTGCCACAGCCAATATCTTGTTTCATCACTGTTATCTTTTTTGTTAAACTTGTGACTTTCTTTCAACCAATAAATCTACTTGAATTTTTCCTATCTTGTAAAAACATTGTCCTCACGTTTTCCATTATGAAATGTCTATTTTCTTTTCTTTACTGAAAAAAAAAAAAATCTTGGAAAAGTATTGTGACCGACCCCACTTACTTAAAACTGGCTTTATTAAACTTGGTATCATCTTTTTGTCTCACCACCATGCTGATGAAACAATTTGAAATGATGCATAAAGTAGTCTTTTCTCACTCTACAGTTTTATTGATCTGAAATTGGAGTTTGGGGCTTAAGATGAATTCAATCACTTACTAACTCTTGAATCTGGGAAAGATACTTCATTTCCTTATGATTTGTCTTCCTCATAATTTAATTGGGGCTGCATAGATCATTTATATACTGCTTTCTTCTAATTCCACCTTCTTTTAATAAGAATAGTCTGGTTTCTTTCAAGAAAATGAATTTTTATCCACTGAATTTAATCTTGTAGGACTTTTATTAAAAATATGTTGTACTTCTGTTACTAAATGACCAGAATATTTGAACATTATCTCACTAGAATGTGAATAGTGAGCATCCTAATAAGATAAGTGAAAATGATTGGATATAAGTCATTCCAACAGTAGGATCTGAAAGAAGTTTATCAAGTCCTACTAACCTCTGGATTTTCTTCTATGCTCTGGAGTTGCACTAGACCTTTGTCTTTTCTGAACATATTCATTTAGCATTCACATTCTTGCGAGCACCAACTTGTGTTTCCAAAAACTTTGATTTAAGTTATTAAGCTATAAACATGATTTATATTCATCTAAAGGAGCTCTGGTAGCGTAGTGGTTATGAATCGGCCTGTGAGCCACAAGGTCAGCAGTTTGAAACTACCAGCGGTTCCGCGGGAGAAAGATGAGGCAGTCTGCTCCCGTAAAGATTTACAGCCACGGAAACCCTGTGTAGGGTCGCTATGAGTCGGAACCAACTCCACGGCACATAACAACAACAACAACAAACAAAAAATATTGAGGATTTACTGGATAATCTATATTTTATCACTACTGTAAAGTCTAGAGTCTAGTAGGTATTAAGTTGATGTGGTGGTAGTGATTATGTGCCATAGAGTTGGTTGTGACTCATAGAGACCCTATGTATAGGGTTTCCAAAGCTGTAAATCTTTATGGAAACAGAAAGCCTCAACATTCTTCCATAGTGCAAATGGCAGATTCAAACTACTGGCGTTGTGGTTAGCAGTCCAGCTCATAAATTGATGTAGCTGCTATTATTGGTGTTGATATTATTATATCTTCTTCACTCATACTGAAACTTTCCTTTTTTGTTTTCCATCACATGATTTTCTCTTGATTCTAAATTTATATCTTTGGATTTCTTTTATATTATTTCTCATGGCTCATCAACATTTGGTCCGCTCTTCTATACACAGTCGCTATGAGTTCAAACCACTTATGGCAATTAACAAAAATAAAGTACCATGGATTGCTAGCAGAACAAATAAATCTGTATTGGAAGAAGTACAGCCAGAATGCTCCTTAGAAGCATATATCTGGCAAGTTTTCAGGAGGAACTAGCCTCTGGAGAAGGACATTGTTATTGTTGTTAGGTGCCATCGAATCAGTACCAACTCATAGCGACCTTATGCACACTAGAATGAAACACTGCCTGGTCCTGTGCCAACCTCACAATCATTGCTATATTTGAGCCTGTGGCCACTGCCACTGTGCCAATCCATCTCATTGGGGATCTTTCTCTTTTTCTTCGACCTTCCATTTTACCAAACATGATATCCTGGAGAAGGACATAATGTTTGGTAAAGAGGGCCAGTGAAAAAGAGAAAGACCCTCAAGGAGGTGGCACACAATGGCAGCAGTGATGGGCTTAAATGTAGCAACAATTGTGAGAAGGCACAGAACTAGGAAGTGTTTTGTTTTGTTGTGCATAGGATCACTCTGGATGAGAACCTACTAAACAGCACCTAACAACAACAACTCTATACATAGTCCCTAATAATCTCCCACATTTCATATTTCACTTTCTAATTAAATCTGAAACAAGTTTCTCTTCTACTCCTATTTTCTTTCTCGTTCCTTTCCTAATATCCAATCAGCTAGCAAATATTTTTACACACAACCGTTACATATATCTTTCTCCATGGACAGTGCCCCAAAGCATGACATCATAATCATCTGATCCAACATTACTAGACTGAAACAGCACTCCAGCAGGAGATGTCTCCTTATCATATGTCTTACTGTAATCTACCTTCCACTGTTTCAACAGGGACATCTTTCTAAAACATTTAGTGTCATTCCCTTTGCTTGAAAACTTTTATATATTTCCAAATGCATATACGTAAACACAACCTACTTAGCATAAATTTAAAACTCATCTCAGTCTGGTCCTACCTTCTGAGTCTACTCTGATTTCATTCATCCTATGCATCCAACACGCTAAATACATTGGATCATGTACCTGTTATGAAATTTGTGATTAACTTTGATGCTTAAATCATGATTTTTTTCTCTAGTTGAAATGGCTACCTCTTTGCTCCTTAATTTGAAGAAATTGCATTTATATTACAGGGCTCAGCTTCAAAAGTTCTTGCACCATTAAGCTTTTGCCAAACATTCTCACTGTCCCTCTTTGTCTCTTTCTATATCACTTTTAACATTTAGTGTCTTTTTACATATCTTATTCCACATAGTAATAAATTAGTTGAAAGTATAGATAGTAACTTTCCTACATTTATATTCCCAACATCAAGCCCGTTGCCTGTGATAAAACAGATTTTCAATAATTATTGTCAAGTATTTCTTTATAAAGGGAAAATAAAATTTTAATATATATTTTTCATCATGTTTATGCTAACATGTTGGTATTCTTGTTAAGTGCTACTAAATCATATAACTTCCAAAATAATCCAGAAATTTATGTACTTTTACTGGTTAATGATTTAGTCAAGTCAGCATATGACTCAATCTTGACATTAGTTTGAATGGTCAGTACAATCGTAAAGTCATGATTGCACTTCTATGGATAACAATAAAAAATTAAAATAGATATACAATCATTCAGTAATATACTGAATGTGGATTATGTATGATTTGTATACATTTTATAATAAAATGTAAAATACACATTATAAATATTGTGCATTATGAATGAGAGTATTCATGTATAGACTTGAGCTAAATACATGGCATACTTATAGTATGTGAAAATTTACAGTTCATAATATATGTAGAATATCTTCAGTAACACAGAATAATTTTCCAATACATTTCTCCTGGAATATTAAACAATATAAATATCATACATTAATAGATTGTTTTTGTTAGATGCCATCGACGGTACTGACTCAAGGCACCCCTATACACAACAGAACGAAACACTGCCCAGTCTGGGCCAACCTCATAATTATTGCCACACATGAGCCCAATGATGCTGCCACTTTGCCAATACATCTCACTGGGGGTCTTCCTCTTTTTCTATGACTGTCCACCTTAATAAGCATGATATCCTTCTGAAATGACTCGTCTCTCCTGACAGTATGTGCGAAGTATAAGAGACAAAGTCTGGCCATCCTGGCCTCCAATGAGCACTCTAGCTGCACTTCTTTCAACACAGATGTGTTTGTTCTTTTGGAAGCCCATGGCACTTTCAATATTTTCCTCTAACATTGTAAGACAAATTCATCAATTCTTCTAGGATCTTCCTAATTCAGTGTCCAACTTTTGTATGCCTATGATGTTATTTACAATACCACGGCTTGGGTCTGGTGCACTTTAATACTCAAGCTGACATCTTTGCTCTTCAAACCTTTAAAAAATGGTCTTGTGCAGCATATTTGTCTAATGCAATACGTCGTTTGATTTCTTGACTTCTGCTTCAATGAGTGTTGATGGTTGATCCAAGGAGAATGAAGTCCTTGACAGCTCAATCTTTTCTCCATTGCTAAGAATGTTATTTATTGGTCCAGTGGTGAGGATTTTTGTTTTCTTTACATCGAGATGCAATCCATACATGGGAACAGAACATGGGAACATTGAATGGTTTAAAATTAAGAAAGGGATGCTACAGGGTTATATTCTTTAGCCCTACTTACTCAACCTGTATGCTGAGCAAATAATCTAAGAAACTGGATTATATAAAGAAAATTGTGGCATCAGGATTGGAGGAAGACTCATTAATAACCTATGATATGCAGATGATACAACCTTGCTTGCTGAAAGTGAAGAAGACTTAAAACATTTACTGATGAAGATCAAAGAGCACAGCCTTCAGTATGGATTGCATCTCAATGTAAAGAAAACAAAAATCCTCACCCCTGGACCAATAAAGTGGCAGCGTCAATGGACTCCAGCGTGGCAACAATTCTGAGGTTGGCCCAGGACCGGGCAGTGTTTTGTTCTGTTGTGCAAAGGGTCACTATGAGTCGGTACTGACTCTATGGCATCTAACAGCAACAACAACATGACATAGATTCATTTGTTAGCCATAGACACACACATAAAAAGCAGAAATCACTGAAAATAATTTAGTAATATTATACAAATTAAAATCAAAGAAAAATATTTCTGAATAAAGCCTGGAAAAAAAACAAAAAAACTTACAGCAAACAAACAAACAAAGGGTTTATAGCTTAGTCTTAAGCAGCTACCTCAAATAATGATAGAGATAGAATTGGGATGTGGAATGCCATGATTTATAGAGTGATGATTCATTTGTCATCATCCCAAAGATAAAAAGAAAACTGTTGCCCATCAGTCAATTCTGACTAATATTAACTCCATGTGTGTCATATTGGAACTGTGCTTCATAGGTTTTTCAATGCCTGATAGTTTGGAAGTAAATCACCAAAAATGTTTCTCAGTGGACTTGAATTTCTAAACTTTTGCCTGTCAACTTTTGCCTTAACCTTTTGTACTACCTACAGTTTATCTCCCCCCACTACCTGTGCAAAGATATCACTTTGAAGGCTATGATACACTGACCCAGGCATTTTTAATTGAATCATATGCATGTAAAAGCTGGTCAATGAGAATACAAGACCAAATAAGAATTATGCTGTTAACATAAGATATTGGTGAGGAATGTTAAAATACACCACGGACTACCAGAAGAACAAATACATTTGTCTTGGAAGTATAGACAGAATATTCCTTAGAAGGGGCAGTAATGAGACTTAATTTAATCTCACATACTTTGAAATTTCATCATGAGAAGGAACTAGTCCCAGGAGGACATCATGCGTGATAACGTAGAGGATCATGGATCTTCGATGAGATGGAGTGACACATTGGCTGCAATAATAGGCTCCGACATAGGAATGACTGTGAGGATAATGAAGGATTGGGCAATATTTCATTATGTTGTACATAGGATCAATATGATTCCGAACTGATTCAGTGGCACTGAATGATAAGAACTGCAGCAAAGACACTTTTATATTAAAATCATACTTAGCATCTATTCCCAAATATTATTCATATTTGTCATATTGTCACATTTAAACAACTTCAAATGAAATCAATGTATAAAGAAGGAATCCTGGTATGGCACTGCAGAATAAGCACTGGACTGCTATCCACAAGGTCAGCGGTTCAAATCCACGAGTCACTCCTCAGTGTTGCCATGAGCCACTACTGACTTGATGGAACTTAACAACATGAATAAATAATGACTGTTTCTATAGGTTTTAGAAACCATGCATTAATGTGTGTTTCTTATATTGTTAACTGGATTTATTCCTCATACTGAAGAAATTAATTTCTAACATCTAACAAGCACCATCCTGGTGCCTAGAAGCTGTCAAGTGTGGCTATCACTACTACTGCTCTACATCTCATCCTAAATGAAGTGTGGCATTTATGACGCAAAGAATTGTAATTTAAATGTGTCTCAGCTAAACATGCAAGCCCAATCCCTCCTGTGTTGTGTTTTGCTTCCCTCTCTGTTGCTTCCTCTGTACTGTCATGAAAGTTGTCCCTCTAGCAACTCAGAGACTTATTCCCCTAACTTTAAATACCTCTCCTTTCTAACTCTCATTTAAGGACTAAAGTAATGTGGTTCAAAATTAAGATATATGAAATTCATTTATTTGAAATAAATAGGCACTAAATACTTCTGATCATGGTCTACTCAGAAGCAGTTTTCCTTTACATGTAAGATTTTGGGGAAGCAATTAATGCTAAATTTCAGTCTTGTATGGAATAGCTGAATCCACCACTTTTATTTTGTATAAGCACTCTACTGTCCCTTCAACTCTGCTTTCTAGCCCCAAATGTGACCTGTTTTATTTCATAGTCTTAATCAGGAGTCATTGAGAAGAAAGAGAGGAGAGACTTTTGATTTTTTTTTTTAACACATGCTTTCATGATCCAATATTGCTAGATGACACAGTAAGTGGAATGCCTGCTAACAACATTCATCAGGGTATATCAGTTTCCCATTTAGACTAAAGAATAAATAATGGGGACTACTGAGGGAGATTGCTAGACTTTACAACCACCTATGTGAAACTTGGACAATATAAAGATCCAATTATAACATGTCTTTTAAAGAAAGCAAGTTAATTGGAAAGATAACAGTGCAATATTTGAACAAAACTGAATTAAAACACTCTTAAAACTCACAGTTAGACAAAACTGAAGGAAGCAAAATGTGATGCCACTACAGTAGAAAAGAGAGTATTACTGAGTAAAAAGTGCTTCCCACAGACACTGCCTGACATTTTCTTATTAATATCATTCCATAGGTTTTGGTTGTTATCAGTTGAGTACCACTGAATCAGTTCCAACTCAGAGCAACCCTATAAGCAACAGAATGAAACAATGTCCAATCCTGCATCAACCTCAAACTTGATTTTATTTGA
>NW_006408889.1:690065-711338 GCF_000296735.1 Chrysochloris asiatica | reverse complement strand
ATGCATACTTACATAATTGACCTGCTGAACTCTGCTAGAAATGAAAAATTTTATTTTTTAATATACCTGTTACATATTTTGGGGTGTTTAAATTTTAAATGAACAGGAGCTGTGGTCGTGTAGTGGTTATAGTAGTGCTGCCAACCCCAAGGTCAGCAGTTCGAAACTACCAGCTGCTCCACAGGAAAAAGATGAGACTTTCTACTTCCGTAAAGATTTCCAGCCTCAGAAACCCTATACAGGGTTGCTGTGGGTCAGAACTGCAGCATGGGAATACCACCACAAAGTTTTAAAGGAAGGGTTTCTATGCTCCAATAGATACTTTTAGAAGAAGTTCTAAGTGTGTGTTGGTAATTTATTATTTTTATTATATCTCATTTTTTTGTTGTTGTCAGGTGCCAATGGATCAATTCCAACAGAACTGAACATTGCCTGGTTCTATGCCATTCTTGCAACTGTTATTTGTGAGCCATTGTTGTCACCACTGGGTCATTCCATCTTGTTGAGCATCTTCCCCTTTTTTGTTGACCTGTCACTTTATCAAGCATGATATCTTTCTCCAGGAACTGATTCATCCTGACAACATGCCCAAAATAAAGAGATGAAGTCTCAGCATTCTCGATTCTAAGGGCATTCTGAATGTACTTCTTCCAAACCATATTGACATCATTGTGTTTTGTAAAAATTAGCATTTTCCAAAAAATTCAAAATATTTTTTAAAAACATGCCAAAAGGTGGGCTTATTTATAAAGGTTTTCAAGACTATACCAATAAATGGATGTGAAGTCATACTTAGATTCCTATAGATACTTAAAAAAAATCAAGGTTTAGTGTCAAACACAGCTGCAGCTCATATCCCATCCTAACTCATGACCTCTGGAAAATGCACCTTTCTGTTTTTAAGAGAAGATACCACTTAGAGACACTCACTAAATGTTCTGCATTGCATTTAGAACGCACCTGGGATCTCAGCTCAGCCAGCAATTAGCTATGTATCCTGCATCAAAATTCTCATTCTTTTTAAAAAAATAGTAACTATTACACAAAAGGAGCTCTGGTAGCGTAGTGGTTACGAATCGGGCTGCGAACCTCAAGGTCAGCAGTTCGAAACTACCAGCTGTTCCACGGGAGAAAGATGAGGCTTTCTGCTCCCATAAAGATTTACAGCCTTGGAAACCCTGTACAGGGTCGCTATGAGTCGAAACCGACTCGGGGGCTCATAACAACAACAGCAATTATACAAAGGCTCTCAATTTACAGCAGGCAGTGATACAAGTTAATGTTGTTGTTAGGTGCCATAAAGTCAGCTGGGATTCATAGCAACCATATTATGCACAGTAGAATAAAACATTGCCCTGTCCTCCACCTGCCTCACAATTGTTACACTTGAGCCCATTGCTGCTGCCACTGTGCCAATCCATCTCATGGAGGCCATTCCTCTTTTTCGCTGATCCTCCAGTTTCCCAAGCATAATGTCCTTCTTCAGGGAATGGTCCCTCCTGAGACTGTGTCTGAAGTACTTTACATATAAACACTTTACATATATTAATTAATCAACGTCGCCTAACAAGAACTTGTTGTTGTTGTTATGTGCCGTGGAGTCGGCTCCGGCTCATAGCAACCCTGTACAGGGTTTGCGAGGCTGTAAATCTATACGGGAGCAGAAACCCTCATCTTTCTCCCGCAGAACAGCTGATAGTTTGGAACTGCTGACCTTAAGGTTCGCAGCCCATTTCGTAACCACTACGCTGCCAGAGCTCTTATAAAGAGTGAAATATAAGTACTATGGAAAAGCAAGGAAACAAGACAAATTTTATATATAGTAGGCTTAACAATTTTAAAAAATATATGCAGTCCCTTTATCCCCAAAAAAATCCTTAAAGGAAAATTTTATCTTTTTATGGATTGTGAGTCATGAGAAATTTACTCTTTCTTTGTTTTTGTTCTCAATATTAAAAAAAAAAAAAAATAAAAATGGGGATTTTTTTTTTTTTTTTTCCTGAAAGAAACAACAAGAAATTAGGGGCTGTTAGTATCTTAATGAAAGAAGCTCTGGTAGCGTAGTGGTTACGAATCAGGCTGCAAACCACAAGGTCAGCAGTTCGAAACTACCAGCTGTTCGAACGCAGGGAGAAAGATGAGGCTTTCTGCTCCTGTAAAGATTTACAGCCTCCGAAACGCTATATAGGGTCGCTATGAGTTGGAACCAACTTCACGGCACATAACAACAACAACAATTATCTTAATGAGCAATGAATAAGTTGCTCAATGTCTAAAATAATTGTTGTTGTTGTTAAGTGTCATTGAGTCGGTTCCAACCAATAGTGACTCTATACAGGGTCTCTGAGGAGTAGCTGGTGAGTTTGAATAACTACCCTTGTAATTCAAACTGATTTTGTGGTACAGCACACTAGCCCGCAGTGCCACACCAGGACTAATTCTTCTAAAAGAATTCTTGTTGTTGTTGTTGTCATCAGGTTCCATCGAGTTGGTACTGACTCATAGTGACCCTAAACGAAACAGAAAGAAACACTGCCTGGTCCTGGGCCAACCTCACAATTGTTGCCACGCTTGAGTTCATTGATGCTGCCATTGCCAATCCATCTTGTTGGGGTCTTCCTCTTTTTCTCTGATCCTCTACCTTATCAAACATGATATCCTTCTCCAGTGACTGGTCCCTTCTGACAACATGTCCAAAGTATGAGAGATGAAGTTTGGCCATCCCGGCCTCAAAGGAGCACTCTGGCTGCACTTCTTCCAATACAGATCTGTTTGTTCTTTTGGCAGCCCATGGCACTTTCAATATTCTCCTCCAACACTATAACCCAAATGTGTCAATTCTCCTATGGTCTTCCTTATTCACTGTCCAGCTTCCGCATGCATATGAGTTTATTGAAAATACCATGGCTTGGGTCAGGAGCACCTTAGTCCTGAAGCTGACATCTTTGCTCTTCAACACTTTAAAAACATCTTGTGCAGCAGATTTGCCTAATGCAATGCATACTTTGATTTCTTCACTGCTGCTTGCATAAGTGTTGATAGTTGATCCAAGAAGAATGAAGTCCTTGACAACTTCAGTCTTTTCTCCATTGATAAGAATGTTGTCTATTGGTCCAGTGGTGAGGATTTTTGTTTTCTTGACATTGAGATTCAATCCATACCAAACGCTGTGCTCTTTGATCTTCGTTAGTAAATGTTTTAAGTCCTCTTCACTTTCAGCAAGCAATGTTGTATCATCTGCATATTGCAGGTTGTTAATGAGTCTTCCTCCAATCCTGATGCCTCCTTTTTCTTCATATAGCCCAGCTTCTCAGATTATTTGCTCAGTATTCAGTTTGAATAAGTATCGTGAAAGAATACAACCCTGTCGCACACCTTTCTTTATTTTAAACTATTCAGTGTTCCCATGTTCTATTCTAACAACTGACTCTTGATCCATGTACAGATTTCTCATGAGCACAATTAAGTGTTCCTTAACACTCATACTCATACCTCTCAGTTTATTAATGAAATATATATGCATGCAAATTTCATATTTTTGTAGGGAACCCAAGAGTGGACAAAATATAGCAATTTAAATAATTTATGTATTTAATGATATACCATATTCAGATCAGATCACTATCCTATAGCTAAACAAACAAAAGCAATTAGTTTCCTTCAAGTCGATTCTGACTCAGGGAGACCATGTGTGTTGCAGAATAGAATTCTCCTCCAATGAGGTTTCAGACTAGTAACTTTTCAGAAGCAAATCCTTAGGCTTATCTTCCCAGCTACCTCTGGGTAAGTTCATACTGTCAAACTTTCCATTAGTAGCTGTGGATTTAACTGTTTGTATCACCCAGGAACCCTACTAGGCAACTGTTGTGAAGTGCAGGCAAGTCAATTCCAACTTATAAGGTTTCTGAGGAGCGGCTGGTGGGTTTGAACTGCTGACCTTGCAGTTAGCAGCCCAGTGCTTATCCTACAATGCCACACCAGAATTTCATAAGACAGCTATAATAGCAAAAATAAAATGCAGTTTTCTAATTGTCTGAAGATATAATACAAGCAAAACGAAAAGAAAGAGGCATTGATGTCACACAGTCTTGTAGTGTTCTTAGCACAAATGCTTATTGAATTATTTTCATGTCACAACTTCACATTTGTCCTTATTCTAGAAAACAGAAAATTTTTCTCTTCTTTTTAATTCATTTGATGAATTATATATTATCAATTGAAAATCTAAAAATTTTATATACTTCTCTTCCATTTCTCAAAAATTCCTACTCAAAAGTGAATAATTTGAATTGATATGACAAATAAAGAAAAGAGGGAAAGATATAAAATTAACTTAAACAGTTTCTTCTTTTTAAGATTTTGCATAATAGTGACTTTAGACTACCACAAATACACAGTTCTCTGTACAATAAAACATCTGTGAATTACATAATAGCCAAAATTATATTCCCAATGACATCCAAAAGAGACTGCAGAAATAATTTTTCAGAAGCAGAGAGGGGGAGTCCTCCATGGACCTAGTGTACGACGCAAACTCAAAGGAAACTTAATAGCCTATATACAGCCATAAAATAGAAAGTCAGCAGCTTCTAATGATTGAGAAAGAAAGCTTGACAAAATTTAGTGAAATTATCACAGGGAAATGAAGAGAAAACATTTCTGAAGGGTTTTATATATTTTATAGCTTAATATTCATAACTACTGTGGGCATTCTTTATGTATGCTGTTGTAAAAAGACAGAACCAGTCTTCTGGCAGATGACTGTCTTTGGCTCAAGCAAAAAGTTGGATTCTATGTAATAAAGACAAATGTGTACCATCTGAATATGTCCTCAGTGGGGAGGGGAGGAGGCTGGCACAACCCTTTATGTTATCACATTATAAAATTATTTCTAAGATGGATTTTTTTTAATCCTGCCCAAAGGCACAATTCCATTGTGACTTTCAAAAACACAGTCCTTTGTAAGTCATTTCAATGGACCTTAGTAAGATGCTCTGAATCACATAATACATTCAAATATATGATTGCCCTAATGCAAGTCTTTTATATTTACTCCCCGCAAATAGTGAGAGGTGCTTTTTTTAATCTAAGAGATTCTTTTTGGACATTAGTCTGTGGTTAGTTGGAATTAAAAATGCAGTTAATTTAACACTATTGTACATATCATTATTTGTTATAGTTTTAATTCATGGAAATATTAAATGTCACCAGCATGCTTTTAAATAAGAAAAATTATTTATTCTGGATCTAGAAAAAATATGCATGTTTTCTGATTTTAAAATGAAGAATTTCTATTCATTCTGGTGGTATGTGATACAGCCACTAGCAGTCTGAAGCCTCTCTCTTTCTTTTCTTTTCTTTTTTCCATTGACTTCATTGTACCCACTGGGAGTACAATGGCTTAGGTCACAACAGGCAAGATGATGCTAATTAAACTGCTAATTAGCTGTATAATATATTGCATGAAATAGATTACTATATCACTTTGTTTTAACTTTTGTGTCATTTCAACTTTTTAACCACTAATTTAGAACCCTATAATCATTCTGTTTAATCCAAATGCTAATCTCAGACAACAACTCTCCATGACTGAAGAGTAACACTTTGCAAGTTATATACTATATTTCTTCCCAGTATAAAAATTACTTATAGAAGTACAAAAAGATCCTGTTTGCTGATTACTTGGATTTAATTTAAGCGTAATCTCTCTTAATGTAAGACTAATTAGAAGTTAGTTTCATAAGTGTTTTCCTGAATTGCTCAATCCCAATAGCAAGATATTTGAAATGAATATTCATAAAGAAGTTTTTCAAAAAAAGGCTCATGTGATAAATTCAATTGTTTCTTTAATATTACCAGTGTCTTTCTTGGCATATTATTTTTTTTCCATTACATGACTTTAATACTCACATTTCATTGTTGTTTTTAAAAATGCATATTTATTTTTATACAGGACTTAAAAAAAAAAAATCAGTCTTCAGCATGTCAGAATACACTGCACCTACTTGAAATCTATTATAGGTGGAAGGCAGTTTCTGATCTTTTTGCAATACGTATGTTTGCTTCTTTCATGAGCCTGACACATGTGGGAGAAAAACCCTTCCTGACCCTTTACCAGCAAGATACACAGAGAAGATTAGAGACCTGTGTCCTCTTCAGTTCCTAGACACAGAATGTTCATGGAAACATAAGGATGTAGGAATTAGAAAACAGGTGAGTTGTACCTGATCTCAAAATTTCAATCTCTTAAAATAGAAAATGCTAATTTTCCCCCTAACATCTAAGGATATAGGCTAGGAAGATATTCATTTTTAATCACATTAATTTTAATGTCTCATTAGAAATTTACAAAAAGCAGTCCAAGATAAGTTATTATAGTATCCTTAATATCCAGAAAAACATAAAGTAACCAACTCTATCATAAAAATTGTAAAAATGACGAACACATATGGTTTAATAGAAATCTATCATTAACTTTATTTCTTTTCACATGCTCAGTGACTAGACTATGAAATTAAGTTAAAATATAACTTTTTTGTGTTTTCATAATTGATGTTCTGTATTTTCAAAGAGACATAGTAATTCCACAATAATCATCATTAGTCAATATATTCCATCCAAAAACTAGTTTAAAATAGGCAAACATGAGCATTCTCAAATAATTGTTTTTATCTTTTCTCCAGTTCCTCAGTCAACCAACTACCATGTTGAGAATAAAAGACACAGAATTTCCAAATATTAAACATTTTCCAATTCAATTGAGCATTTATTTTGTTTATATTTCACACATCCAAATTTTTTCATCTCATATGTATAGTCAATTTCTCATTTGATGAGAATCTTTGAAAGTGAAGTCCTTTTTCACAAATGCGACTGATTATTTGCAGAATAATAAGCTTTATTTATGGGTTGATCATCATTGTAAGCATTACTCTTAATTTTAATGATACTTTACTAACAAATAACTTATGATTCTTAGGTTTCACAATTTTTAAGCTACTAGTAATCAGAGGAAATTATATTCCCTTGTGATTGCGGATAAAGTGATCTTTAAAAATGGTTCTCTGACCTTTTGGAAACTTTCATCATTGGTTTGTGACAAAGGTTTGATTTTAGCCTTCACAATTTCCTTTCACTTGTCTATCTATGCTTGAAAAATCACAGTTCACAGAGCTCAAAGATTTGAATTATAACAGACCAGAAATTGATGAATTTCCTTGGAGAACCTGTAGCTTCTGGGTTTTGCTGAGTTTCATGCAATAGTATATGGTGAATATTGAATACCTGGTATTGCTTTTTTAGCAGAATGCCTTTCATTTCACCTTTGACAGTGAAATTGTCAAAGTGAGCATTGCAGTCAGCAACACCACAGTCTTTTTACATGTCTGTTACAAAAACAACAATGAGAAATATAATAGTTGACAGCCTTCATTGCATTCTTTCTATGTAATACTCACATTGCCTGGCTTAATCTTATTTAATGGTAACAGCTAACTTATGAGAGCAATACTGTTACACAGCTCTTATTACATATGAAGAAACGAAGGCAGAGAGATACAAGCTAATTTGTCCAAGGTCACTAATCTTTTAGTGTATAAATCAGGCTGCAAATCCAGCCAGCCTGAATTCCAAACACTATACTCCTAACCACTATGATATTTTACCATTTAGCAAAAAAAAAAAAAAAAAAAGAGAGAGATTGAGAGCCTTGGTGACATAGAAGGTTAAATGCCTGTTGGGCTGTTAACTAAAAGAAAAGTCAGCAGTCAGAACCCACCAGCCCACTTTGGTGCAAGACCAAACAGTCTGCTTGCTTCCAGAAAGATTGACAGCTTCAGAAATCCTGTGCAGTAGTTCTATTCTGTCCTATAAGGACACTATAATTCAGAATCAACTTAAAGACAGTGGGTATGGGTAAAGCAAACATGCACAAATACACACATGCACACACTGTAATCATTAGCTTGTGTTAAGTGTATCTTCATTAGACTGTGAGCTCTCGCTGTTCACAGAATGTTGTTGGCATTTTCTGCAGTCCTCCCTTGATTCCAGCAGCAAAGTTTTCATTTAAAAAATTTTCCTTTTGATGTAAATAGCACATATTTATAGCAATGTATTTTGAGGCTGCAAAACAAGCAATTTGCAAAAGAATTCCCTTTCTGCCTTCTCCATAGTATTTAAAGCAGACTTTCTACTACAGTGGGGGAAAAAGAGTTGCCATTGAATTGATTCCAACTCATTATGTTCTGTCTGAGTCACAATAGGTACTCAATTACTGACTTTCAGAATTTGAACACCAGGCGTTTCTTCCAAGGCACCACTGTTGTTGTTGTTGTTGTTGTTAAGTGCCATAGTCAGTTCTGACTAGTAGCAACCCTATATAGGGTTTTTGAGGAGCGGCTGGTGAGCTTGAAATGCTGACTGTGCAGTTCAAACCAACTTTGCAGTGCAGAGCATTAACCCACAATGCTACACCAGGACTCAAAGGCACCTCTGGGGGCACTCAAACTGCCAACCTTTTCTTTAGCAACATAGAATGTTGACCATTTTCACCACACATATATTCCATCTTTATCCAGGCTTTTGTGTATTTATTGATGTTGCTAAGAATTGTCAGTCAGTTCTGATGCATAACTACCCTGCATGTGGTTTCCGAGTAGCCACTGGTGAGTTTGGGCAGTTCAAACTGACCTTGTGGTTGACTGCTTTAACTACAGTGCCACACCAGGATTTTAGAACTTCTGAATGTACCTCACATATAAATCATAAGACTGAATTCATCTCCTCATTTAATCTATATATGCTTACTTTAAGGAATTGCAAAATTCATCTCTGCTGTTTCAAATAGGTTTAGAATCATACCTGTAGCCTTATTTATAATGATGTTGGACACGAATTCTCTGTAGAGTCCATGTGTTCCTCTGGTTGAGTGTGTACTCTGGAATCAGGGCATCGGGGCTCAAGGTCAGCTCTAATTTCTGCTAGTACAGTAACAGTATAAAGTGATGGAAACACTCTAAACCTCCCTCTGATCATCTATAAAATGGACATCATATCAGTATTAGCATCTGCTTCATGAGGTTAATATGAATATTAAATAGAGCAATTAGCACATCATCTGCACAAAATTGATGTTCTTATGTTTTAAAAACTCATTACAGAAATGTTACAATATGTTCATCTAAATTATATTTACTAAAACAAGGAGGTGGAATCCTAACACTAAAAAAAATAAGAACTAAAACTAAAAAGAAGTGTTTAAATCCTCAATAATATCAAAACTTTATTTTTCTATCATTTTTGTGAAATGTTTGCTTTTATAAGTATTAGCCAATCATTAATTCTGAACACAATGTATCAACTGGTGATTCTTCTTCACAATTGCTTCACTGTTTCATTTATTCATTTTGCTTGAGTCAAAGCTAATCTCCCTTGCTTTTCAAATGGATAGAGGCAAGGTACAAATATACATGGCTGATTTAGGTGATGGGGCATGGAAGAGACTTGGTGTAGGTGGAAGTCTGCAAGTCTCTCATTGAAATATCTAACCTTGTGAAATGACGAATAAATGTGGCAAATATAGTATTTAGTACCCAGTAAGTAAAGTTTCATAAATGGCCAGATATTCTCTTCAATTGAGAAAAAAAAGGGCTCAGTATATAAGCATTTTTGAAGAATATCCATCTCCGTTTGTGACTTTGAGAGTGACAGTACTTTACAAGTTAGTATGCTATGGCAGGAAAAAAAAACACACACAAACGACATACATATGCCTTCATTCTGCTTCCTACTGTTCCTCTGACCTTTCTCAGTTGGAGTACTAGCAGGAAACTAAAATAAAAGCACTATTTTTCAGTATGAGGCACTTTGCTACTAAACATTAATCGTGAAAATTTAACAGTTGCAAGACTCCTTAGCCTGTTGCTTCTTCTAAGCAGAGAATTACTGTGAGATGAAAGTGCCTACAGCAATAAACTTCAGGGGCTAGTGTTTCCTTCTCCTCTGAACCCAACCAGGCTGATCCAAATCCAGAAATGTCTTTGAAGTTCTAAAGACCTTCCTGTGCTGATCAATCCTTGGGGAAATAAAGAGCAAGAAAAACTGGTTCTAGTACTTTAGTATTCTGCCAGGGAATTCATTCTGCTCCATGCTGAAACCAAAAAGGTTTCCTCTGTTACAAATTGACTGATTTTGTACTTGGGTGCTATTTGGCTCAATTAACTTAGGGGACATATTATTGGCAAAGCATGATTATTTATGCCACAATATATTCTTTAATTGGATCTCTGGTGTGGCGCTGTAGGATAAGCACTGGATTGCTAAGCACAAGTTTGGTGATTACAACCCATCATTTTCTCCTCAGAAATCCTACACAGAATTGTTATGAGTATAACCAACTTAATAGTACTTAATAACAACATATGTTTCAATTGGGTCAAATAAAGATGGAGTAACAGCTACTTTATATTCATATTTCTCCTTGATCTTAAGACATGTGTTATTATTTGAGTCAATTTAAGTGGGAAACAATTTGTGATTATCTTAATACTCTTATTCAATTATAATATTTCTAATTGATCTTAGTCAAAACCACCGAAGTTAAGATCTAAAGTCAATATTGTTTTTGTTATTAGTTGCCATTGAGTTGACTCTGACTCTTGGCAACCCCGTGCACAACAAAATCAGTGGTGTAATTCAAATCTGAATGAGAATTAAGTCCCTGTGAAATCAAAGGACTTGTCCCCCAGGTCTGACATTTAAGTGGCAGAGAAAAATTGGACATTAAGACTTCTAAGTCATTTCAGAGTGTTTCCCTCTACAGTTTCATAGTTATTTCTGTCAAATATTTTCTCTTTATCTGAAGGTTCTGTTTTTATCCTCTAACTGTGCAAATATGCAGAACATATTCCAAAAACTAGCAACGTGAAAATGTTATGTTACGTGATTTTTAAAAACTACTAAAATAAGAAACACATTCATTTATAAATTAGGTTTTTTTTTTTATTTGGGCCACAGAAAAATATTCAATACAAAGAACTATACAGCATGTAAACATATCATTTATTGTTGACAGTAGAAATAGAGATAAATCCCTGTAATATTATAAAGTACCAGCTGCAGTTGATTGCCATGTAGAAAGAAGACGTGAAAAATTTCCAACTATAAAGTTATATGGCAAGATAAATATAAATGAATACAAGCAATTCCAGATAACATTACTTTCCAAATTATTTTGGCACATATTCACTAAAAACAAAAATTCAATCTGCTTTAAGCAATCAATGGCTCATCCATTTTAATATAGGATTATTTGCTATATAATTTATGGGTGATGAAAAGTGAAACACACGTACAATTTATTGGCAGGATTAAAGATTATAGCTAGAATTCAAATATTTCCCTAGTCTATTCTGTAAATGCACCCGTATTTGCAGCACCTTTAATTGAGTTAAGCAACCTGAAGGATTGTAATATGAATTTCTGAATCATCTTCAGACTGATTTCACATTGGCTTACAACCTTATTTTCAGGCAGTGGTATCACCTTATTTTAAATGGTACGACTGCATTAAATGTTATATTTAATTAGAGAACCCTGGAGTTGTATTCTATTTTAGAGATGATTCTTGTTGTGAGCAACAACCATTAGTAATGATTAGTAACACAAATAAATAGCTTAAGACAGTTTACTTCACCTCGTTACATTCTAGGTAACAAACCAAAGTGCATTATTATTTCTCTTTACACTTACACATACACACACACAAATGCATATACTCACAGCCATAAAAATTATATTTTATATTACATCGTATTTTCCACTGAGCAAGTAGCTATAATGCAAAGAGGTACTTCCCACATGCAATTCATTCTTAGGAAAAAAAAAAAAAAAAATTAAAGCCCCGCTCTACATATATAAATGCATAGGACCACAGATCTTAAAGGCCAGTTTCCTATTGATATAATGGCCATGCATTCCTTGAACATTTATGTGGTTTATGTTAAATTAAAATTTTGTTAAATGTCTGTGAGATATATTCTGATCTATTAATCTTTGCTTTTATACTCTAATAAATGGTGTTTCAATAAGTATCATAATCTAAATTTGATTTCCTCTCATATCCATTAGTTTCTCGCGTTCCATGATTGGCAGTAGTATTTCTTCTTAGTGCCTTATTAAACAGCATAGGAACAGCCTTCTAAACTCAGAATTCAGTCCTGAGGTATACATTTCCATTTTCTTTGTTGATCTAGCACAGGCTCAGGTGATTTCTACATAATGCATCCAATTAGTTCAAGCAAAGCAAATGAAATCATATCTATATTAATCTCCACAAAGTTAACCATAAACAGTAAGATGATAGGTTTCCACTCTTTGCTGGAGTCCATTCAAGTGCAAACTGAAGAAAAAGGATTTCCTGTTCTTCTTTTCATACTCCTGAGTATGATGATATCTGATTTCTGTTTCTCCACAATAATTGATAAGACTGCAAAACCTCTCTCACATCCCTTCTTTGTTCCATATGGAGAGTTTGATTTTTTTTTTTTTTTTTCCAATTATTTGTAAAGTACAGTTGGGTTCCTTTTGCAGAGATTATATTTTAAAATCATCATGTGTTCTTCACAATCAGAGCTTAATTTTAATCAGCTAGTGTTCCTGCCTCTTGGGAACTGATTTTCTTTTTCTTTCTTTTTTTTTTAAACACAAGACAAATCCATGTCTATTAGGATCCAACACACTGAGTTGGAGTATGACATGTGTTTCACTTACGAGCACATATATTCATTTTACATGATTCCTCAATGTGGCCAGAGGGGGTCGTGATCTGCACTGTATCCACCTATAAAAAATACAAAAATATATGTCTGCTTTACAGGGATGTGAGTAGGGATTTGCTAGCCTAGCTCCAAAGTTTGGAGTGTACCTTGGGTGTTCCTTCTTTAAGATATATCTGCAATGGCAGTAACCTACTTCAGAAGTCATAGATGTAACAATTTGCACTACAATGAACAACCCTGGGGTATCTAAATCAAAGCCTCTTGCTAATTTCAAGGATGTTATTTCTGACAAGATGTTTGCATGGTATTAGAAACACTGGCTTAATTGCTGTTTCAGGTTTCAGACTTTGCAAGGCTATGAAATGTCAGGGAGGTGCAGAGGCTTTGGTTTTGCTTATTACAAATGCAAAAGAATGAAATGCTAATTCTGTTGTCACTGCCTTTATAACTTGAAAACCCCTAGATTTCAGGAATATGAGCATGATCACAATGTTCACACCCTTCAAAGTAGTCTTTGTCTCCAAAAGCAATATTTAGATGGTGCACTCCTTTTAAAAAACTGGCCAAATTACATGCTATCAACAAATGGCCTGCTGATAGCTGGTCAAGGATGGATTACTCATACTTTCAAAGTCATGACTGTAAAAGGACAATGTTTTCAAACTTTATATCAGGCTTATACACAAAAAGAGTGATGCTAAATAGTCTTTCAAACTGTTTTTCTGCTGTCAGTTTTAAATATCATTAAATATTTCTGTAAACTTAAGCCTGAGCGATAGCCTGATTACTGCTTTCTTTACCAGCAGGTATACACAAAGCCTTATTTTCCAGTTTGATGGTGTAACTAGTATTGTTAAAAATCTTTAAATAAGTAAGTTTTAAAATTGCCAAAAAGGACCGTAGATAATTTCCATAAAATAAACATGGTGCAATCCACTATGCATACTACTTATCTTTAACTATATGAACCAGAGAAGACTATTTCAAATAGACAACTACTTTCCAATGTTGCGATTCACCAGCATACAATGAGACTAAAAGCTAGATAAGCAGTCTATGGTTTCTTTCCTTGAATGTTTCATCAGCTTGTTTTTGAAAGCAAATGGTGTAATAAAACCAGGGAAATCTAATTTTTAAATTAATTGCTTATATTCAGGGTCAGAAAATATTAAACTAGTAATCAATTTTATGTGTTCTAGATTTTTTTTTTCTTCTTTCTCTAGTAGCTCCAAAAACTAAAATAACTTGGAATGTTCTGACTAATTAAATACATAGGACACATTTACCGAGTTATTTATGATAAGTAAATCCTAGTTAACTTTAATTCTAAATTTAAGATGAAGAGAGTTATTGGTTTCCCCCTCTTATCTTACACAAATCATATGAAAAAGAAAAGTTCCATTGTACATTTAACTTTTTAAAAATCCCTTATATGCAGAGGAAAATAAATGTTTGAAAGTTTCAAATACTGTTTTTGCTTGCAAACTACTACCATGTATTTGTAACATCAGATCATCATTTTGTGTACTCATTATATTTTATATGCATCCACAGTATTTATTAAATCTTTAATCATATTGTCCAAGTTACACCTTTAATCCTCATCTCTATCACAAGCCTACAATATTTTCCTTGAGTGCAAACATCATGGCTGTTCTAAATAGTTCTTCAGGCTCAGTGAAGAACAGTGATTACTTGAATGAATGCAAATTTTGAAATGGCTAATTAAGGATATCCAAAAGTATGCCATAGTATCACCTACAGGCTTTAATATTTTCAAATTATGCATCTTTCTTTTATATTCTATTGTTTGTCATATACCATTAGCTTATGGACTAAGCTTTGCACTGCAGCAAGTGTCTTTAGTTTACTAGCACCTTATTTTCCCCAGTTTCTCTCAACATTTTTCTGAAATTTAGTTGTTGCAACTAACATTTCATTGAGTTTCTCTTCTTAATCTTTTCCATATAAAAGCTATTCTCTTCTTTCCATAGAAAATAGAAATTATGTAGATATTTCTGTTAGAATTTAATAAAAGAATAAGTAAAACAAACTTTTATATTAGGTGGTAAAAAATCAATGTGTCAAAATGCTTCCATTTTTATTCTCAAGGCCTAACATACTTTCAAATTAAAATCCTATCCATTTGAATAACATATGCACCATATTGCCATACAGAATAACAAAATCACTCCTTTAAAATTCTGTTGAGGAGCACAGCTAACTGCCTTTTCATAAGAAAACTCTATAGGAGCTTTTTGTTCTGTAATTTTAACCTTTGATCCACTGAGCAAATGCATCTTTGTACTCATATTGACCTGTCACTAAAGCCAAGAGAAATGGATTCCTCCTTCACCATTAAAGATTAATGTTTAAAAGCAAAAGTGCATACTTCAAACCACATACAGAATTCAAATATAATAACATTCTGAAATCTGTCATTCGTAAGGGTCAGGGTAGATATGGATGTAACCAGGATGTGTTTGTTTTGATTTGAATCAGCTAATTAAAGTAGCCTGAAAGCAATTTTCAGATCACTGCCACCAAGGAGATAGGCTCTAGTAAATCAGACCAAACCAATCTTTCAGTCAGGTCCAATTCTGTTCAAGTTGCATACACACAGCCTTTGTCTTTGCCTTTCAACCTTCCTCTTCAATTTGCTCTATCACCCAGGCAACAAGTCATGCACACACATACACACACAGAGAATGAGATGAAGCCCAAGTCATTCCTACCAGGCCATCTCTGTATCTCACTCAGAAACGTATTTCATTTCTTACCACAGTGACTAAAATTAGATGGGAATTTAATTAATAAAAATCATCAATAAAGGTTAACTTATGAAAGCTATGTTCTCCTTTTCCAGACCTCCCTAGACAACAATAGGTGCCTAGTGCTAGGGGAAGGAAGATGAATTACAAAGAACAGAAATAGGACCCAGATTGAGATACAACTAGATATACTGAAGGCTCACAATAAGAGAAAAATATGCTTCTTATAATTCTGAAAGAACTACAGATCCATATATATATGTCTTTTTCTACTTATTTTTTGTTGGATATGTTTCAATTCTAAATCATGTACCTATTTAATTGGTGTAGATTAAGTACAAGTATCTGTTGCATGTGTTTACATATAATTAGCAATATATAAAAGGATTCTATGAATATTCATTATTTTTTCTGTCTGATGCTCAAAACTACGGAGAAGTAAAATGTATCACAAAATACATAGCATAATTCATAACATAGAACACCAAAGTAGCATGTTGTTGTTAAGTGCCGTCGAGTCGGTTCCGACCCATAGCGACCCTGTACAGGGTTTCTGAGGCTGCAAATCTTTACAGGAGTAGATAGCCTCATCTTTCTCCCACGGAATCGCTGGTAGTTTCGATCTGCTGACCTTGTGGTTCACAGCCTGATTCGTAACCACTACGCTACCAGAGAGCCTTAGGAATGAAAAAAAAAAAAAAAAAAGAGTTTCCTAACAACATTGAAGGGTCACTGTTATTTTTTAAATACTACAAAACCACTTGAAATGGAAAATGGAATGCTAGGAAAATATGGCAATTTGGTGAATGGAAAACTATGTGAAGAGCAATTCTGAGTGGTATTTTGGCCTTTCAAATTCTCTGATTTACAAAAATGGTATGTCAGAAACTGTAATATATAATTACTATTAATTACTCCTATATCTCTACAGATGTTGAAAGTAAGGTTTCACTTGCCTATTTAATTTAACCTCACTAAGTTCTGGTTCAGAATCATTGTTTTGCCCATTTTTTACATGAGGAAATTAAATCACAGAGACCTTAAACTTCTTATACAAAGTCTCAAAAATAAGCTATAGAATCCAGCGCTGGAAACCAAGACTTCAGACTTCTAATCAAATGTTCTGTACTCTACACTATGTTTCCTGATAATTATATTTAAAACTTATTTTTTAAATAAACAGCTAATTTCTAGTTGTAGTTTTCCCCATGGTATTTAAAGGACTAAAAATAAACAAACTTATACAAGTTTCCCAAGTTATTTAATTTGATATTTTAAGAAGCATAATTTGTAAAAGCCTAGGTATCCAGAATACTCAGGATTCTATCATATAATTTAAATTAATTATACTTAAGGAAAGAAAAAAAGCTTCAACATATTTTAATATTGTTGAAATGTCAAAAAGGAAGAAATAAGTCTATCAAGCCAAAGAAAGAAACATCTATATTAATTTACTTGTGTGAGAATTAATTATTTAAAGAAGTTTTTTGTTAACAAACTTGACTGCACTCAAGTGAGTCAACCACTGAGCAAGCCATATAATGAAGGAAGATAGATACTATTATAACAATTCCTCATCATGGGTACTTTACCCTGGCGTTTGAGTATGAGTAATTGGACGACTAACAAAAGGAAGTCTTGGGCTTGGTAGCCAAGCAATCAATATTTATTGACTACCTATTAGAGTCATAGAATCTCAGAGTTCAAACAATGTCAAAGGTTATAGAGTTCAATCACATAACAGGCATTACAAAAGGCATGAAAAGTCATAGGAAACAACATAAACATATTAATGCTTCTGAGGACATTTACTTCTCAGTGATGTACAAATATATACATATACGCAGATGAGTAAACTCGGAAAAAGAGCTACATTTCAAATGGATAAAACCATGAGAATTCAAAGAGAGAGAGGAAACTGATAAGGATATTATCAAGAAGGTTCAATTATCAATAGAATCTAGAGCTGGATCTTAAAAGCTAGGTAAATAGTGATGGAAAATAGTGAAAATTGTATCATAGGAAGAACTAATGGTGAGGAAGGTACTGGTTAATGTCACAAAGCAATGAGATTGCTCTACAAGCCAGAGAGTTCTTCAATTCCAATAGAATTTTTGTTTGTTTGTTTTTTGTTTCTATTTTCTTTACTCAGATCAAGTCTACATATAAAGAAACCAGTATAATCAGGAAAAGAAAATATCCCGAATGTCCAAAATTAGAAATACAAAAACAAACTAAGCCTCACAAAAAACAAAGAGTATGCAATAAAAACAACTGTTTGTTAAGAGAAAACAAATGTAATTAAGCATTTGAGGTCTCTTATATGGATCAGCCTACCCATAAATGTTAAATCATGTATTAGTTTTAGTACATTAATTCAATTATTTTCTTGATTGTCTTTTAAATAAATACTTAAGGAACTCTATTTCTAAATAGGGAGTTAGGGAAAGCAATTCAAATACAAGAGGGCTTCAAAAAGCTTATGGAAAATGGAATCACAGTAATGCAATTTTTCCATGAACCTCTGAAGATTCTCATATGCCGTTAAGCACTATACAAATTAAAATATTATAATAAATTCCAGCTCTAGAGTTCCTATTGCATTCAACCAAAATTGAGCATTAATAGTTCTTTATTTTTAAAGATCATAATAAAAATGTATAATGATATAAACTTAAGGTACCATCACTATCTTTCCAGAACACCATACAGGCCACCTTTGGAAACAAAAAGCAGTACTGGCTAGTATTCATAGGCCGAAGCAATAAGCCAAGCCTCCTGAGAGAAATAGGAACTACATGTTAATGAGAAGGTGGAATGAATGGAAAGAGTGGCTGTCCTTAAATGCCACTGAAATTGCTGTCTTTTGCCTGAAATATGGGAGCTACTAGGGAGTCTTGAACAACCACAGGGAAGAATTGGAGCTAAATTTAGCTAGAGCTAACACTATTAACAAGGAGCTCTGGTAGCGTAGTGGTTACGAATCGGGCTGCGAACCTTAAGGTCAGCGGTTCGAAACTACCAGCCACTCCGCGGGAGAAAGATGAGGCTTTCTACTCCCGTAAAGATTTACACCCTCGGAAACCCTGTACAGGGTCGCTATGGGTCGGAACCGACTCAATGGCACTTAACAACAACAACAACACTATTAACAGTCAAAGTGTTTCCAGGTGATGGATACTTCCACTAAGCGAAGCAAGCAAATTAAATAAATGTGCCAAGAAATAAGTGAGGTTTGAAAAAATTAATGAGAGACACAATGAAATTATCATTACCAACCAACTAGTTTATTGTCTATGAAAGATATGTTAAATATGTAATAACTGATACTATAATTATGTGGTTCTTGTGGTTGATAATAGATGAATTTCTAAGTTTCAAGTACTCCTCTCTTGATACAATTTGGTTTACCAGCTTGAAAAATCTACTTTCTGATCTTAGAAATATTTACATAAATACTTATTTCTGAGATAAATAACTCCCCTGGAATCATCCACTACCACATTCTTCATTTTACAGGTGATATTACTGAGGGTCACCATCCATCTATAGATTTGTCATATGGTGGTAGCATACATGTTGCTATGATGCTGGAACCTGTGCCCCAGTGTTTCAAATACCAGCAGTTACACATGGGTCGACAGTTTTTAATGGAGCTTCCAGATTAAGATAGAGTAATAAGGGAGGCCTGATGAGCTATGTCTGAAAATTAGCCAATGAAGAGTTTATGCATCACAATAGAACAATGTTAAGTTTAGTGCTAGAAGCAAAGTGATAACAATGCTGCAAATGGCACAGTAAGACAGAACGTTTCATTTTGTTGCATATGGGGTTAACATGAGTCAGGGTCAACTCAAAGTCAAATAAACAACTCTGAGACTTAGAGAAGTAACATATGTTGCTGTTTCTATTAAGTAACTTCAAGTTCATTCCTATACATAGTGACCCTGTATAGGGCTTCTGAGGCGCAGCTGGTGAATTTGAACCACCTACCATTCAAATTGACTTTGTGGTCTAGTGCATTATCTCACAGTGCCACAGTAGGACTCCATTTATGCTTAATATAATATTGCAGACTTCAAAATAAAACTACATATCCCTACTTTCAATTCAGTTGTTTATTTTCATTTGAATATGAAAATAACTTACCAAAGATATGGGAAGATTTAGAGGTGATATGATATAAATAAATACCAAGAATAGTGTGGCATTGTAGGATAATGTACTAGACCACAGGGTTGGTTTGAACTACAAGGTCGGTGGTTCAAACCAACCAGACTCTCCTCAGAAACCCCATACAGGGTTGCTAAGAGTCAAAACCAACTAGATGGCACTTAACAACAACAACAATCTCTAACTTCAGTAAATCTCTCTTGTGGAGTACACGAAATATGCACAGATTACATAATCATCCTTTTAACTTAGAGTTGACTTCTGTTAATAATGTCATTTGGCTCATTAAAATGAATGAGTGACAATGAAAAAAAATATATATATATATATAAAATAAGTACCAAAACAATATTTTTTAAAATCAAAATGTTTCTCTGTGAACTGATTATATCTCATGAATTTTTAAGAAGTTAAAAAATCATCAGGAATTTAAAAATTTTTTTTTTTTCTAAAAACCAAACTGTAATTTAGATTCATTAAACAAAAACAAAAACAAAAAAAAAAAAGAAAGAAAGAAAAAAGAAAATCTTGGGGGTGGTTCCATTCAATATTACTTTGATTTTTAAAATAAGGCTATGGTATAAAAAGTACTGCAAATCTTACATTTTAAAATAGGTCACAAGTCTTAAAGTGCTAAATTAAAAAGCAATATGGTGTTTCTTAACAACAACCAAAAAAAGATTATTTGTTTCTCCTTTGCTCCTTTGTCTTATAAGTGCAATGTGATATATTAGTTTAATTAAAGTCTACCAAATTATCATAAGGATTTTATGTGCTGCAATAATTGACTTTTTGTTCTCCACTCACTTTTTGTTAATGGAAGCAAAACATTTTTTTTTTTTTTTTAATGGTACTTAGTATAAGATACCAGAAGGCTACAGGAAAGAAAGGTATATGAGATGACTAATGAAGTGACCTTTGTCATTTGGGACATGGAATAAAATTAAGTCTGCACTAATGCAATGAAAATAAGTCAATGCTTCCAAAGAGTTAAAAGGATTGATAATATGGCTCATATCCAAACTGTGCCAAGAATCCTACCATACACAAAAATGACAACTGCATTTAATAGAAAGTCTGACAGGCCCTAAAATGCAGTGGAATGAAAAATGATATCCTATAAAACTGTTTTTCTTTTTATGTATACTCTATAATACATCAATATTTAATTGAGCAGATTTAGTTTATAATCTGGGCAAAGTACACCCTACCAGGTGCTTAGGAGCCCTTGGGGAACAGTGATTAACCGAAGTCCTCAGTTGCTAACTGAAAGGTGGGTGGTTTGAAACCACCATCTGCTCTGTGGGAGAAAAATGTGACCGTCTGCTTTCATTAAGATTTATAACCCTGGAAATGTATGAGACAGTTCTACGCTGTCCTACAGATTTATCATAAGTCAAAATCAACTCATCGGCAATGGGTTTGGTTTATTAAGTTTGGTGCCAGGTACCTCTTTAATGAGCCCTGGCATGGAATTGTAGTATAAACACTGGACTTGTAACCTCAAGGTCAGCAGATCAAAACCACCAGCCGCTCTCAGAAACCCTATA
>NW_006408889.1:686740-689830 GCF_000296735.1 Chrysochloris asiatica | reverse complement strand
AACTCATAACCCACTAAGCTATCAAGGGGAAGTTGAGATAAATTATAACTAAATTACACAAGCATTTATATAACACTGATATCTCTAACAGTAGCATAACAACAAAAAATGAGAATAAACTGTGAGCCTGAAATTATTTAACTGATTATTTTAAGGAACCTGAAAGACAGAAATTAGCAGTGATTTCTTCATAATATAATTTCTAAAGACCATTACACAATATGAAAGGACAGCTCATAAATCATCATCAATCAGTAATGCTTCTTTTGTTAAAAAAATAATAAAATGATGTCAAAACCATTCATTTACCACTGTCCTGAAAGAAAAAAAAAAAAACCTATTGATTGCAGATGTGACATTCTGAAAAGTTTGAGCTTGTAATTTATCTACTGAAATATTTTTTATTTTGTTTCCACTTGCATGAATAATTTCTCTTAGAAGGTTCAGCACAAGACTGGTCCCTGTGAAGGGAGGTTAAAGGTGCTCCCAAAATCTTAACTTTTCCAAAATGTTGTATGATTATATTAAGTAATTCACTGCACCAAACCACTTCATAACATGCTGAGAGTTTTCAATTACAAACAATTGCTAACATTCTATTAAGTGTTTGCCAAGAGTCTGCTTAACTCACACCATTCCTGGGAAGTAGAAAAACATACTATGATTAACCCTATTTAACAAAGTATGGAAATCCGGAAGTAAGAAATTATCTTGCCATAAGTAACCCACTTAAAATGGGCAGCTCTTACTTGAACTCTACCTCACTGCCTCTCCAATTTGTGATATCCATTTGTCTTAAAAGCAGATTATGTAAGATTTTCTAGGCTTTTTCAAATGTATTAAATAATATTTTTAAGGAGAGAATATTATATTGATTTTTTTAATATAATCACAAGAAATTCAGAATCTAATCTTAGGTTTCTGATTTTAAAATTACTCTCACAGATGCATGTATGTATACACCATATCAAAATAATAATTATACTTATGAAGAATAACCAAGATATGTACATAATGACACACTCAACTGGGGTTAAGCATGAGGGTTTCCCTCTCTTCTTAAAGACATATTATATTCTTGTCGAGATCTCATGACCTCAAAATGTGATGAATTAATAATTAAGCCAAGAATATGACAATCAACCCAACCCATGTAAGGTAAGTAAAAAAGTACTGTTATAAAATCACAGAAACCATTATTAAATTAAAATATCAAAATGTGAACCTATTGTTTGGGGGCATATATGCTTCTGAATTTGAAGTGTCCATCTCTCTAGCCCTTCCCCAAATAATTCTGGGCTGTTTGATTTGCACCATATCAAAATGGCAGTTTGGGCATATTTCAAGGATTCACATCATGATACCTTAAAATATTCTCTGAATTTGTAGAACAAAAAGAACTGCAAAAGAATAAGATCAGAGCTGGAGGGTAGATTGGTAAGGCTTCCTAATAAAATTTTTGTAGGAAAGCTCTTGGCACAACTTTCCTGGCATTATTCTCACCAATGCAATTTTCATTTAAAACAAAACACAGTGAAGCAAAAAACTTATTTGTAATAAGTCCCCATGATTGCCCTGTGTCATTCAAGAAAATCTATCAAGATTACCTCCTCTGGAGTCACAAAGAATAGTCAACAAAACCATCTGACTTGACCTTGCTGCCTTGAATTTAATTCGCTCAGTAGATGCCCCTGGGAAGTCATGGTTGGAATTGACCCTTTTTTGAAAGCACCTTAAGGAGACTTAGACAATGCAATACTGAGTGAATTTGTCTGCAGACATCCACTGATCACAGAGATAAGTTTAAATATGTTGTCTTTGGAGTAAATCTGTGCATGTATGGACTGGAACCCTAGAAGCAATACTTATTGACTTACCCTCATATTGTGTTTTGTAAGAAAATTTTCTCATTGTTTGTCTCTGGAGAAACATTCCTGAGAAGGTGTGATTCCTCAGTGGGTGCACATGCGCATTTGGAACAGATATACTTGATTTACTCCATTTGTTTTAAGCCAAAGAGGGAAAGGGAATCTTTGACAAAACTGTCATCTTTAAAACACGGTGATATTTCATTTTCCCCTTCTGCACTATTTAGATTGCCTGGAACTGAAATGTTTCCAGCAGCTCTTGTGTCCAATTTTTCAAAGCTGTCACTTCCTAGCAAATCTGCTTAAGCAAAATAGTTATGTTGTTAGAAAACAGAACAAACATACATTATAAAATACATCCTATTCTTCTTTGCAGGTCAGAGTCTTATTCAAGAATGGAAACTTGGACAAACACGTGGAAATAAATTAAAAGATGACTATGATGGATTGGCTTCAGTGAATGAATCTGATACCTCTCTGATTAGTTTCCAAAGATACAGTTGGACTTAGTTCAGTCGTGTTTTCCACACAATAATCATATAATCAAAATGTTATTTTCAATGCATTCATGAAAGGTCATTAAATTGAAAAAGAAAAAATTCAGAGGAAAATGAGACAATGAAAGATGACCAGAGTTACTCATCCTTAGTTCATGTCTGTGGTAGCAATTGTACTATACTTGTCAACATTCTATGCCCTAGAGGTTAACAAAGAAGTCACCAACAATTACACTTGGAGACCTCTGGCCTTTCTGAATTGTGGGCATTATAGCTCTCAAAGTATAGTACCTGAATGAGAGAAAGCACAACAGTAATGAAATGCAAAACAATTATTAAATGAATAGAATGACAGATAGCAAAACTTCTGCTATTGCCAAGCATCTTCCAAGTGTGAAAAGAGATATGCTTTGGAAAGGTTCAATTGTGCTGCCTTGAAATATTACTTAAAATTTTTAATAAAATTCTTAACAGTGTATCTATGTATGTATATCTATATATATGTGTGTGTGTGTGTTTGTTGTTAAGTGCCATTGAGTCGGTTCCTATACATAGTGACCCTGTACAACATTTTTGAGGAGTGGCTGGTGGGTTTGAACTGTCAATCAATCTTACAGTTAGCAGTCCAATTGTTGTTGTTGTGTTGTTGTTGTTGTTATGTGCCGTGGAGTCGGTTCCGACTCATAGCGACCCTGTACAGGGTTTCCAAGGCTGTAAATCTTTAT
>NW_006408889.1:685364-686265 GCF_000296735.1 Chrysochloris asiatica | reverse complement strand
AGTCGAGTGGGAACCAACTCAATGATGCTTAACAAAAATTAATACATATACAAACTGTATGTATTTATATATACAGTAAATATATTTATCAAACACAAAACTTCTTTTCTGTGCAATTCTGGTTTAAATTAATCTTTCCAAATTCACACAGTAAAAATTACATAAGACTTACCATTCCTTCCACAGTTTTTGTCTCAGCAAAAGGCAAGACTGCCTATGGTGTACAATCTAAAACCCAATTCTCTTCTAGCACCTTAACACTAGATCTGTCAACCTTTAACACCACAAAATCAATATCCTGGAATGTCATGGTTCTCTGATGGCCCACAAAGTCAAGGCATGATCAACTTCAACTTCCTTATCAGACAGAAATAGACTTAAACAAATAAAAGATTTCATTCAAGTTAAATTCAATAATACAAAAGAAAATAGAGAAAGTCGAAGTGCCAATACATTTACATCTTACTCTAATTCATTTATAAATCCAATTAAATTTCACAAATTACCAAATATTATTGATTATAAATTGAATCAGTGCCTGAATTACTCTAATCTCCTAAATAAAGAAATATTACCAATGCATTAGTTAATAAATTGTTAAAGGCAGAATGCTGTCTTTAGTTGCTCACTGTGTATCTCTAGAACAGAGGTCAATTATTATTTTTTTTTTTTAAAGGTTTTTACTGTGGATTGAGTGAAAGTTTACAGAGCAGCTCATCAGTTTTACATTCAACAAATCATACACCTTGTTTCACTACAATGATTATAATCCCCTCTATGTACCATCAGTTAACAGTATTTCTCTCTGGGTGCACATGCGCATTTGGAACAGATATACTTGATTTACTCCATTTGTTTTAAGCCAAAGAGGGAAAGGGAATCTTTGACAAAACTGTCATCT
>NW_006408889.1:681000-684574 GCF_000296735.1 Chrysochloris asiatica | reverse complement strand
ATTGAGGCTAGGTCTAATTGGTACTATCTGCAACTTCGGGTGTTCTTGTGCGACATCTCTCACTTCATATCAGCTGGATGATTCACCCTCAGCTTAGCCCTCTGTGGCTATGTCCTTGTCCATAGGCTCAGGTGTCCCCAGGTCTCACCACACTTTGGACCAACCAGCTCTTCCTTTTCTCTCTGTCATCTCCAGGTCATCGGAAATCGATAGACTGTGGTTGAACTCAGTCCATTTCTTCATCGTTGCCTTTCCTGCTCTTCCACTCACCAGTAGACCAATGTGGTCACCAGCAAGCTTACATGCCTGCTCATGTGTTCCCTTTGAGTTTTAGTCTTAGAAGGGAGTTTGTCCTGAAGGATCTTAATTGCTTGCCTTGATGGCTTCCTGGCAAACAACTTGCTTGTTCTTGTAGTAGCTAGTCATGCTGACATTTTTGTTTTGGATTTTTCCTGAATATCTTTCTTTGAAGATGTATTTTCTCTTGCCCTAGCTGTTCAAAGCTGATCAGAGGCCAATTTTTGGCCAAATAAATATGTTCAGTGGAAATTAAAGTCTTGTCTTTCCTATCAACATGGTATATTCAGTACCCAGAATAGTCCTTAACTCAGAGCAAGTGCTTATGAAATATGTGTTTGCAGAACACTAAGTGTATTTAGAGTCTTGGGTGGAGCTGCAGGGTAATGCACTGGACCACAAACCTTGTTTGAACTGCAAGGTCAACAGTTCAAGTTTACCAGCAACTCCTTAGAAATCCTATACAAGGTCTCTATGATTCAGAACTGATTGACTCCACAGCACTTAACAACAACAAACGTATTTGCTATGTGGCTCTACCTGTCATGTTTATTCCTGTATCCTTGGCTTTTACTATTTTAAAATTGTAAAATGCCTTTTTAAAGCATTGACAAGCAAAAATATCAGCTTGAGAACTAAGGTGCGCCTGACCCAAGCCATGGTATTTTCAATAGCCTCATATATGCAAAAGCTGGACAGTGAATAAGGAAGACCATAGAAAAATTGATGCTTTTGAGTTATAGTATTGGAGGAGAATATTGAAAGTACCATGGGCTGCCAAAAGAACAAACAGATCTGTGT
The DNA here is from genome assembly GCF_000296735.1 of Chrysochloris asiatica. Lineage (NCBI taxonomy): Eukaryota > Metazoa > Chordata > Mammalia > Afrosoricida > Chrysochloridae > Chrysochloris > Chrysochloris asiatica. The sequence goes on along the minus strand of NW_006408889.1, from coordinate 683,476 downwards.
TGGAAGAAGTACAGCCAGAGTGCTCCTTGGAGGCCAAGATGGCCAAACTTCATCTCTCATACTTCAGATATATTGTCAGGAGGGACCAGTCCTTGGAGAGGAATATCATGTTTGGTAAGGTGGAGGGTCAGAGAAAAAGAGGAAGACCCCTAGAGAGATGGATTGGCAAAGTGGCAGCATCAATAGGCTCAAGCACGGCAACAATTGTGAAGTTGGTCCAGGATCGGACAGTGCATCATTCTGTGGAACATAGGGTCCCTATGAGTTGGTACCAATTCAATGCCACCTAACAACAAGAACAACAAACTGGCATATAGCAAATGCTCAATAAACATCTGTTGAATTGAATGACAGAATGAAGAAGGCTCTTATTTTACTAGTTATTGTACAATATGGAATTTAGAACTGTGATTTCTATCATTTTTTTCCTATACGAAATACCTCATATAAACATTGCTTTATTTTGTTCTTACGTTTCAATATATACGAATACAAAGTCTTCTATTTTATTGTTTTTAAATGCTGTTGAGTTGATTCTGACTCATAGCGACCCTGTACAAGGTTTCCAAGAAGTGGCTGGTGAGCTTGAACTACTGACCTTGCAGTTCCAATCGACCTTGCAGTCTAATGCATTAACCCACAGTGCCACATAAGAACTCTTATTTAATAATGTTCTTAAAAATCCAGGTCTGAGAGTCAGAAGATGTACTCTAGTTTTAGTTCTGTAAGAAGCTAGGAAATTTTGCCTTCCCAGACCTCTCTTATCTCATTTATAGGTTCAATGGCAATGTAAGAAGGTTTCAGAAAGTTCATAATAAAATTCTATTATATTCTCATTCCATTTTTTCAACAAAGTTTTTGAAGCTCCCTCATATACAGAGAGAACAAAATCACTGTCAAGCATCCTTTTGAGAATATGTAACTATATACCTCTTGGGCATCTGTATAGACATAGTTTCAAAAATAAAATCAACAAAGGGGTTCTTGAGGTCAGAAAAAAACTGGAAAGAAATCTTATTAACAGAGTTAGAAGAATTTGAAATTAAATTGAGCAAACACAAAATGCTGAATACGGTCAACCAGTACGAGAGGACATACAAGTATGAAGTCTCAATAACAGTTTGTACTATGCATTGCTACTAGGGAAAGAGTATAGGTTGCTAATTTTCTTCACTTTTTAAACCATTAAAACTAGAAAAGCAAGCACATAATAACACTCATTTATCGTGCTCACCAGGGAGTCCATGTGACTTAATTCTGGCCAATAATTTATAGATAAAACCCCTTGGAAATGGAATCTCACCCTGAACAGTAAGAAAATTTGAAAAAGGGTAAGTTTTTCCTTTCTTCTTAACCCCTTCCCTTTTCTCCTGCCTGAAAATGGAGGACAGTAGCTAGAGAAGTAGTATCAAATGCTAGAGAAGACGGTGCAGAAGGATAGGGATCCTGTGAGTCCTCAGTGTCACTTGCTCTACCCAGAAAGGACCTTTGGCTCTTAATAGAGAGAGAGAAAAAAAAAGCATAATTAATCTACTTCTTGTAATTGAGTACATTCCTAAATTATACATTTTCTGAGGAAAAAAACCCCACAAAACACAAAGAAAGTGTAGCAAAAAAGGAAACAAATCTGGTACTAGTTCTTTGATATTAGTGTCTAAACACTAAGTTCAGAGTTCTATGTGTCTTTGGTGTACTCATCTATGTGTTTCACACAATTTTATACTACTGACACCTGGTATAAAAATTTTTAAGTATAAATCAGAAGACATGAATTTTATTTTTGGTTCTACCATTTAATTAGTAGTTAACTTAACTTTTAGAATGAGTTTTTTCAATATAAAATGGAAATCTTAACATTGTCAAATAAACTGATTGATAAATTTGACAATATTACACATATGGAAACACTTTAAATGTACAGCACTTTACTTACAGCTATTTACATGGGATGATGTAAGTAAAACACAACACTGTTTTTTTTAAGTGTCTGGCATATAGTAAAGCACTCATTTATCATTATCATTTTTATTATTATAGGATGCTATGTTCCCATTTCTTTTGTGGAATAGCCTGTCTTACAACAGAGCTGAACATACAGAAGGCATTCTTTTGTCTCACAATGCTTCCCTCCTGAGCATGGTTGACCAAATGAAGAGTCAACTCTTAACTCAGGAAAAGCTTTCAGCATTTCTCTCCCTCACATTTGAAAATGGTGGCAAGAAAAAGTATCCATCTTATAAGTAGGTGAACATCTAACATGAAAATTCAGGAGCTGAGCAACAAGTAGGGCTGCAAACCGCAGGATCAGCAGTTCAAATTTACCAGTCACTCCATAGGAAACAAATAAGGCTGTCTGCTTCCGTAAAGATTCACAGACTCAGAAACCTTATACAGGACCACTATGTTGTTGTTGTTGTCAGGTGCCATCGAGTCGGAACCGGCTCATAGAGACCCCATGCACAGCAGAATGAAACAA
>NW_006408889.1:632389-677315 GCF_000296735.1 Chrysochloris asiatica | reverse complement strand
TCAGAATCACAGCAACTCAAACCACCACAGCACGACAGACAGACGACTATGAGCCAGAACTAACTCCACAGCACACAAACACTACCACCAATGGCGTTACCAGCCATGGTTTACCATCTAGAGTAGAAAAAGAAAGAAGTAAATGCATGTAGATGAGAAATGGGTTAAGAGAAAGCTGAGGGCACTGAAGTTCTGATCCACTTCTAAAAACTGGGTTCCATGTAGTCTCATTCTTAGCATAAAATAGCTTGGACTAGTTTATCTTACTTATGACCAATGAATGCTACATTTATTTTGGATTTAGCATCCAACCAGATTGGTTATAGTAACTCTGAGACTATGAAAGTTTTATAAGGTCATGAATATTCCCTTCTGTTTAGACAATTTTATGTTACCTGAGTTTTTAAGAGAACATTATGAATAATTTTTGAAACATAAAAATACACTATTTGAAACATTATATAATCTTCATATTTTTTTTAGGATTCCTAAAGGCTATAATGAGCTCTGGTAGCGTAGTGGTTACGAATTGGGTTGTGAACCGCCAGGTCACCAGTCTGAAACTACCAGCTGTTCCACTGGAGACAGATGAGGCTTTCTGCTCCCGTGAAGATTTACAGCCTCGGAAACCCTGTACAGGGTCGCTATGAGTCAGAAACGACTCCACGACACATAACCACTAAAGGTTGTAATCCTTGAAGAAAATATGAGATTAGTTACAACTGTGATGCTTCAAATTATTTTCTTAAAATGTTTAATCAGAGTGTCTTCTTACAAAATAAAATCAGAAGTGCACATATTCTGAAAAGCACAGCTATTTATTCAATTTTCTACTTTTCTTTCCTCTGAACAGCAAACAGACGGAGAAAACAATACAGATTTTAAGTGCCAGGGAAGAATAATTGATCAACTACTGAACTCTCCCTGACTACTTAGTGAATGCTAGGGTTTTCTGAGTGCATCATCATGCCTAGATCCTGGAATCATGGGTTTTCTGAAGGTGAGTAGAGCCAAATTGCTAAATGCTTTTGGATAGAGACCCAGAATGCAAGGACTTATGTGTATGGTCTTGTTTTGTTTTGTTGACAGTGAAAAAAACCTCCTGGGTTTCCCCAAAATCCTGGTATTGCAAAAGTCATTTATCAAACATGACTGCCTCCAGTTCACATATTATCAGTTTTATGTAGTTAGGGCAAAATTATGAAATAGCATTTAAATATGAGATATATAAGATTTCCATCTGGCAACAATAAATACAGCTAATACACATGTTCCCTGATTTTAGTGTACCCTTATCAACAAAGGTTAGCTTCTAATGGTAAGAACTTTTATGAGAAGTTCCATATTTAGTTTGGTTTCATACTTTAAATAATCCAAGTTTAGATTGAGGCCATCTTCTCACTTCTGCAATTCTGTAGTTGAAAAATAATTATATAAAGTAGGCCTAAATCTGTATATAGTTTTTCAGTAATAAATCTAGAGTTATAATAAGGAGACTTCAAAAAGTTAGTGGAAAGATCCCATTATTTTTTAATTCTGTTTTTTTTTCTTTTTCCATGAATATTATGAAATATCCTTGTATACTGATTCTCATTAAAGCAGACAAAGATGAACAAGTTATTTTTCTCCCCAAATTTGGTACACAGTATAACTGCAGCAATAACTAATTAAACCTCCTGGAAATTATTTATTGCTCTTTTTCATCAGATTTTGAAAATTTTAAAGGATGAGGTTGCATTTTATTTCAATATATTTAATAGGAATTTTGACAGGCAAATAGTTATAATCTTTGGAAACACCAATTCTCCTTTGAGTATGATGTTTATACTAGGGCTATGTATACAATATATCCATTCAATTAGTATTTATTTAGTGAATGAATCTACCAAACTAGAGATGTATATGTTATCACTGAGCAGCAAAATATTCCCACCTGAGTTTCATATTGCTTTCTATTTACGTAACCCCAGACAGTTTCCATAACAAACATATTGAGCAATCAGTTTAAGATACCAATGCTGCTTTTTATTGTTAAGAAGAAGGAAATTATAAACTATTTCAAATTGCAAACTTTTAACTATGGAAATATGCCAAAATACATGGAAGCAATAATGATTTATTTCCTGTAAGAACAGAAAATCTGATGGACTACTTCAAGAAAAGACAACTAGAACTTTGTACATCCGCAGTATCTGTGGGATCTACTTTTAGAACAGCTATTACTTGTTTGAAACCAAAGCGTGAAATGATGTTAATCTGCAAATGGAGGAAGCTGCTCTTGGCCATCGAATTAATGCAAGGTGTACTTGAATCATCCATCCTTTCAGTTTTCAACTCAAATACCTACCAAGCCTGCTTCAGTGACACCACACTTAATAAACTCAATGGATGTTTTGCAAGTACAAAGCCTGTGGGATTGGACATTTCAGGCTAAACATTAGCAGAATAATCAAGAGTATATCTGAAAACTCCAATTAATGGTACAAACCCAAATAATCAAGCTTTAGTTATAGAAAAAACCCTTTATAGGCTACATATATAACCTATGTTAATTCATCTCTGACTACAGAATACAAATATCTAAATTAATTCCTGCTTAACAGAGAAAGCTGATGAGAACTGACCTCTTCGCTTAAGAGAAACATGTAAAATAAAAATGAAGTGAAAAGAAAGTCCCATTATATACTCAAAGCAATTTTATTATATACTCAGTCTCATTTTCTGTTATGTAAGCCTGAAAGCAAACAAAAACCATCCAATATGGTACAGATTAACAGGGTAAGATCCTAAAAAAATATGGAATGGGCATTCAAGGGAACCCTAATATATGAGTTTCTCTGCTAGTTATAAGGTTTTCAGTGACAAAAAATTCAAAGTAGTTCATCACTCCTTTTTCCAAGACTGTCTTCATCTGGAAGCTCATCTGAAACTTGTCCACCATGCGTGACCCTGCTGGTATTTAAAATACCAGTGGCATAGTTTTCAGAATCTCAGCAACTCAGAAGCCTCCACAGTAAAACAAACTAACAGACGTGTGGTGGAGAATATCAGAAAGATGTTTACCTGTGCTTTATTGACTATCTAAAGGCTTTTGATTGTGTGGATCATGGCAACCTATGGACAACATTGCCAAGTATGAGTATTCTGGAACACTTAATTGTGCTCATAAATAATCTGTACAAGGACCAAGAGGCAGTTGTTCGAACAGAACATGGGAACACTGAATGGTTTAAATTTAAGAAAGGTGTGTGACAGGGTTGTATTCTTTCACAATACTTATTCAACCTGTGTGCTGAGCAAATAATCTGAGAAGCTGAGTTCTACGAAGAAAAACGTGGCATCAGGATGGGAGGAAGATTCATTAACAACCTGCGATATGCAGATGATACAACCTTGCTTGCTGAAAGTGAAGAGGACTTAAAATATTTACTGAAGAAGATCAAAGACCACAGCCTTCAGTATGGATTACATCTCGATGTAAAGAAAACAAAAATCCCCACCACTGGACCAATAAACAGCATTCTTATCCATGGAGAAAAGATTGAAGTTGTCAGGACTTCATTCTCCTTGGATCAACTATCAATACTCACAGAAGCAGCAGTAAAGAAATCAAACAATGCATTGCATTAGTCAAATCTGCTGCACAAGATCTTTTTAAAGTGTTGAAGAACAAAGATGTCAGCTTGAGGACTAAGGTGCGCCTGACCCAAGCCATGGTATTTTCAATAACCTCATATGGATGCGAAAGTTGGTCAGTGAATAAGGAAGATAGTAGAAGAATTGATGCTTTTGAGTTATGGTGTTGGAGAATATTCAAAGTGCCATGAGCTGCCAAAAGGACCAACAGATCTGTGTTGGAAGAAGTGCAGCCAGAGTGCTCCTTGGAGGCCAGGATGGCCCAACATCATCTCTCATACTTCAGACATATTGTCAGGAGGGACCAGTCACTGGAGAAGGATATCCTGTTTGGTAAAGTGGAGGGTCAGAGAAAAAGAGGAAGACCCCCAGCGAGATGGATTGACAAACTGGTAGCATCAATGGACTCAAGTGTGGCATCAATAGTAAGGTTGGCCCAGGATTGAGCAGTGTTTCGTTCTATTGTGCATAGCAACACTACGCATCAGTACTGACTTGATGGCACCTAACAACAACAACAAATATATGAGTCGACTTCTAAAATTCATGGAGAAATTCTATTATTTTTTTAATAAGTTTTTATTGTGAATTGAGTGGAAGTTTACATGGGAGAGCATCAGCTTTACATTCATCCTATTGTATTTTATTTCATTGCAATGATTTCAATCCCCTCCATGCATCAGCATCATCATTCAATAGCATTTGCTTTCAATCCTTCTGTTTGTGTGTGTGTGTGGTTTTTTTTGGTTGTACACTGAAGCACTCAGGGATATATAACAAACCATCCAAACAACCAGTGGGTATACTCTGCACACCAGGCCCTGGCTGCCATTACATAACCTTTCTCCCTGCTTGAGTCTAGAGTCCCCAGAAGCTCTGTCTCTCCATGTCATTGTCTCTGCCTCCATCTCTGGCATCGCAGCGTCTCTGCCTCCGTCTCTGGTTAGGTTTCTGCAGTCTGCTCTTTTCCCTTGATGGTTCCAGGGTCCTCCCTCTATTATCTTTCAATTCCATTTTCCCATCCACATACGTTTTGAAGTCCCTTCATATTTGGGTATACCATATAACAGATGATTGCATTTTGAAGCAGGAATATCTCAAATTTGAAAATTAAATAATTTAGCAACACTGAAACAGATACATTTCAACTTTGAAAGTAATAATTCCGTAATATTGAATATATTCTTTAACAAATTGTTGACAAACATGATCCATGTCACTGAATTATGCATGTAGAAATTGTTGAATTGGTGTATGTTTTCACCACAAATAAATAAAAATTAAGTAATACAGGCATGTTGTTATTGTTAAGTGTCATTGAGTTAGTTCCAACTCATAGCAACACTACATAGGATTTCCAAGGTGCAGCTGGTGGGTTTGAACTGCTCATCTTACCATTAACAGTTTAGTACTTATCCTACAGCACTACATCAGGACTTAAATCAACACAGGTATACCTGGGAGATATTGCAGTCAGGTTCCAAACAGCCCTAACAGAGTGAAGAGCTCAGTAAAACAAGTCACACATTTTTTGTGTGTTGGTTTTCTCACTGAATATAAAAATTATGCTTGCAGTGAGTCTTGGTGTGGTGCTGTAGGATAACCACTGGATTACTAATTGCAAGGTCAGTGATTTAAACCTAACAGCCGCTCCTCAGAAACTCTATATAGGGTCACTGTGTGTTGAAACTGACTCAATGACACTTAACAACAACAGTAACATAATCCATTAATGTGCAAGAGCACTCTGGGAAAGTTTTCAGTATTGTGAGAATTAACATAATGCGAAACAGAGACGTGAAGCGAGCAATGCTGTTTACAAAATGGTTTTCTTCGATCAGATAGACATAGGGTTGCCACAAACCTTCAGTTCATTAAAAAAAGCAAGCAAACAAAATACCACAATATCTATGAAACACAATAAAAGAAAGTACAAAAAAATGAACTATGTATATGATAGCAAACACAACTAAAAGGAAGATACTTAAATGGAGAAATTTCATCTTGAGTCCTGACCTGGGAAGGCAAGTCTTAAAGCCAAATTAAAGCTTATCAGAGAATTATATGCATGCCAGAGAAGCAGTGAAAAAGGCATAAAGCAGTATCAAACACAGATGGGAAGGAGATAGCTGACTTGCAGGAAACCATGCGGAGTGACAGCTCGGCAGTATCTCCACACCTGATCTGGCAGCAGGGCCTAAAGGGGCTGTGCTGCAGCCAAGTCAGTGGGGTCTGTAGGCAGATGTGGCTCTGCACTTGAAACTGTGTGCAGGAAGTCCTGGTGTCCAGAAGCCTGCAAAGCTGCAAGTGGTGACTCAAAAGATGTACAAAAATAAAAATATGTTACTTATTGTACCTTTAATAACTGCAAGCAAACCACATTTCTATTTTGGTGAAACATCAGAAAGGGGATGTCTGTCAATAATCACTATAAAAAAATATTTATTTGACCCTGATTCATGACACTCATTAAATTGAACTATTTTAAACCATTTATGGAAGTGGAAACAAAAGCATGGATAATCAAATGTTTTGATAGATTTGGTTGCAGAAATTATCTCTCGAATTTTATTACCTCCTAAATTTGATTGGCTCCCCAATGCACAATTTAAGAAATTTCTTTTTAAATGATGTTTTATTTCAAATTATTTTCACATCGAATATCATCAACTTTTTTTGTCCACAGTTCATTTAGTTAAGGATGGGTCCCTCTAGCCATTGTTGTTGTTGTTAGGTGCCATTGAGTTGGTACTGACTCATAGTGACCCTATGCACAGCAGAACGAAACACTGCTCGATCCTGGGCCAACCTCACTACTGTTGCCATGCTTGAATCCATCGATGTTACCACTTGGCCAATCCATCTCGTTGGGCATCTTCCTCTTTTTCTCTGACCCTCCACCTTACCAAACATGATATCCTTCTCCAGCGACTAGTCCCTCCTGACAATATGTCCAAATCAAAACAACAATTAGATATCTCACACCAGCAATAACAGCAAAGATCAAAAAAATAGAAGAAAATAAATGCTGATGAGGATGTGGAGAGACTGAGACCCTCCTGCATTGTTGGTGGGATTGCAAAATGGACCAACGACTCTGGAAAACAACATAGCACTTCCTCAGAAGGTTGGAAATAGAGATACCTTATGATCCAGGAATTCCTCTACTTGGTGTTTACCCACAAGAAATAGGAGCCATAACACAAGTAGATATATGCACACCAGTGTCCATAGCAGTACTATTTACAATAACAAAAAGATGGAGACAGCCTAAGTGCCCATCAATGGAAGAGTAGATAAACAAACTTCAGTACATACAATGGAATATTATGCTACCTTGAAGAATAACAAGGAAGCTGGAATCCACTGCATAATATGGATGAACCTTGAGGACATTATGCTGAGTGAAGTTAGTCAGTCACAAAAGGAGAAATGCTGCACAGGACCATTATTGTAACAGATTAAGAAAAAATACCCACATTAAAAGAGGGAAAAAAATTATTTGCTGGTTACGGGTTTGTATGGAGTCGGGTGAGGGAAGGGAGGGAAAGGTGGAACACAAGGTAAAGAATAGACACAGATTACTTTGGGTGCTGGGGTGGGCAATACACTAAAAGGGGGAGAGGAAAGGAAGAACAAAATGGATGGAAGAACAGTTAGGCAGGTTTGCATGGGCTAAGTGGGACAGAGGTAAATAATGATGTAAGCACAACCTTGGAAAAACAGAGCTCTAGTACACTAGGATTTAGGCATGGTTTGAATGAGTAAAAGTGGGGAAATAATGTTAAGATGCTTGGCTATCTTTTGAATATTTGTTTCCCTTATCTACTATTTTAAAATAGACACTGGTGGGGGAGAGAAAGGAATAGCCAGAAACATCACCATAGAAAGCTTGTAAGTCCACCTTCATCCTATAACTGATTGAAATACCTAAACTGGGGCTAGAACTTGCCCAGTGAAGGAGACTTCCTGTGAAACCTTTACATTGCATAAGACCATAGGTGGAATCCTAATCATCATGCAGAATCTTCTGAGGAGGGAAATTTGCACTTGAAAGGATAAGTAGACCAGCCTGGAGTGGCTAGAAGATACTTCTTGAAAGACAGACCAGCAGGAAAAATAAAAAACAATAAGGGCAGTCTGATTGACTACTACAAGAACAAGCAAGTTGTTCCCCAGGGAGCCATCAAGGCAAGTGGCCAGGTCCCCTCAGGGCAAACCCCCTTCCAAGACTAAAACTCATGAGGAATACAGGAGCAGGCATATGGTCTTGCTACTGAACTTGTTGGTCACCAATAAGGGGAAGTGGGGGGAAAATAGCAATGACATTGTGAGCTAAGTCTGACCACATTCAATAGACTCATGCTAGCCTGGTTGGTCAGCAGTATGATGAGACCTGAGGACTCCTGGGCCCAGCAACAGGGACATGACCACAGAGGACTAGAGCAGAGTGTGAAGCATCCAGCTGATATGACATGAGGGGAGATGCACAAGAACTTCCATACTTGCAGATAGTACCCACTTGACCTGGCTTCAATGGCTGGATGATCAGAACTCAACTAGAGGCAGAAAGAAGAGGAAAAAAAGAGTAACTCGCTACAATTTTATGAGCTTGATCTATGCTTGTAGATGCAGTAGGTGAAGGAGGGAACAAATCTTTACAAGAATCATTCCCACCCCCTTGGTACACAGGGTCAACAAGGACGGGAAACTTAGACATTGTCTACCCAAAGTGGGGGAGGGGAGTCTACAAAGGCAAGAAGTGACTGGCTTACATGCTTTCAATGTGGAACCTAGTTCCAGAGGGTTCAGGTAAGGTAGAATCTCCACTAAGTGGTTTCCAACCTGTCTGGATGGGGCTGATGAAAAGAGATGGGGTTAAGACTCTTGTGGTTCAATAGTGAATGATTGCTATCCGGACTGACTGTGAGTGTTGGAAAGGTAAAGGTAGACATTCTGAAACAAAAGGAAGAGAGTGGTTGATTTTGCAGTCCAAAGAGGAGATCCCTGGGACCATTAAGGGAGAAAAGCAGAGGGTTGGACCCTATCCAGAGAGGCAGTGATGTGAGAGATGGAGGCAGAGACAATGAAGTGGAGAGATGGAGGGACTGGGAACTCTAGACTTAGGGTGGGAGAGGGGCTTTGTTCTGATGGCCAGGGAACAGGCTTGTAGGGTGTACCCTTTGGTTGTTGATGATGCATGCAGGGGATTGTAATCATTGCATTGAAATGAAATAAGCTAGGATGAATGTACAGCTAATGTTCTATCATGTAAACTATCACATAATTCACAATGAAAACTTAAAAAGAAAAAACAAAAAAAGAGGGAGCTGAGTTTTAGAGAGTGCAGGGGAAGGTAGAATCCCTACTGAATAGTACTCATCTTATTTCAATTGGACTGGTGAAAAGAGATGAGGATAAGATTATTATGATTCAATAGCGAATAGTTGTTATCAAGGCTAATTGCGATCATCACAACTGTAAAGGTAGAAGTTTTGTAACAAAAAATGGGGAGTAGTTAATCTTATAGCACAGGAACAGAGGACTCTAGGACCATCAAGGGAGGAGAGTACAAGCAGAATGGGCACCCTATCCAAAGAAGCAGCAACACCAGAGATGCTGGCACAGATGAGAACATGAAGAAATAGAGCAGCTGAGGAGTCTACTGTCCTCAAAAAGAGAAAGGCTATGTGCTGATGGCCAAGAGCTGGTGGCCAGGAGGCAGGCTTGCAGAATGTGGCCTTTGGTTGTTTAAATGATCATGTATCCCTGAGTGCTTCTGTGTACATCCCCCCACCAAAAAAAAGAGAGGGAATAGAAGCAAACACTGCTGAATGATGATGCACAGAGGAGAGTGTAATCATTGCAATGAAATGTGTGTAAAACTGATGTTCTCCAAGTAAGCTATTGCTCAATTCACACACACACACACACACACACACACACACACACACACACACACAATGGGTCCCTCTAAGAGAAATTTCTGGTAGATTTGAAAGACTTACAGGAAGTTATCTGAATTTATCAGAATTCTGTTATTATCAGAATAACAGAAATTGAAAATCAAGTCTTGGATGGGATAGTAAATGTAGTTGTATCAGCCAAAACTTGGTTAAAAAAAAAATTATTCACTGGAAGCACAAATAGTGAAGTAGTGTTTCGGGAAAAACTTTTATCTTGAAAACTTCCTGCTATAAGACTTTCCCTCACTTGCAATATTTATTAAGCCTGGTTTCCTGCTTTAGGATGACTAATAGGGACTTATTCTCAGATTCAGGCCAACTGAGGTCTTCCTGTTTATATCTTGTTTGCAAATGGAGCTTCCTGGGGAAGGTGAAAGCTAACAAACTTTTCACAACTGAAGCTATTCATCTGATTAGCGGTTTTTGTTGTTGTTGTTGTTGTTTTAATGACATTTTATTCATTTTTTTAAATGTCTGCCATGTCCAGTAATAAGCAAATGAAAGTTAAATGCCTTAGCACACTACTTTTTGACATTAATAAACTTAGCATATGAAGATTCGCTTGTTAAATTAAACAATGAAATTATGAGATCAAATAAGATATAATCACTAGATTTCCATAGCCTCATTAATTGATGAATACATGCATTGGATTTATATTAATGGCAGCCACTAATTTGTATCTATTAAGTATACTTTATCCAAATATAGAATTTTAAATATTAAATAATTCTATTCTTTTTCTAATTCTCAGTATCACATTATTAAGGTACAATGGCTACTAAAAGATTATTAAACAGCCTAGTCCTATAAAGCAAAAGATTTCCTTTTCAATTCATAGAATAATAACAAATCGGAGATGCTTACCCAAATTGGAATTTTGCCAAATCCTTTAGTGGATTTAGTGCAATAAGGCTTGGATTGTCCTTTTCTGTTGCTGTTTAGTCCAGTAGGTTGGCAATTAAAATAAGCCTTTTCTAAGAAGCTCAATTATCTCAAATTTCCAATTCAGTGTTCTAAACTGCAAGGTAGATACTATATTGTCTTACTAAAAATAAGATCTGATTTTGCTATTTTGCTTAAATTCTAAAACCCTTTTTAACTCAGGACCTCAGGGAGATTAGAGGTTTCCTGACTGTTGGTAATGCTAGGAAAAATCTATCAGAGTTTGAGTTTTTACCAACAAACCTGCACATTCTTATGATATCTGTCCCTTTATGCTAGCAAAGGTCTGAGATTGGTTACAATAGCCAATAGATACTCTACTGTATTGTAAAGTTACCAGTTTAGTATTTTCTCAGAGGCAAGTTTACCACTTGATGAATCATTAGCATCACTTCCTCTAGCACTGAAGTTTCCCCTAGGGGTTCCTACTAACTAAGGGCTAATCACCCGTGTTCTTATTTCGCTCTTGAGTTCCGATTAGATCATAGTTTAAAGTGGATGACTACAGACTGTTAATTTTTAACTGACAACACATTGAACAAAGGCAACATATTCAGGAAATAATGTTTTATCCTTCCTTTGAACAAATCCATATCTTGCTATTGTAGCATTAATATGAAGCCATGCTGAGTTTAGCTCATCATGAAAAAGACACTAATAAGACTTCAGTGGCCACATGCTATATTACTATAGGGATTCTTAATGGCTAAGTTATTTATAGCCTGTTAATAATTTTGGAGTCTTGGTGTTGCACTGTATGATAAGCAATGGTCTGCTAACCACAAGGTGTGCAGTTCAAACCCACCAGCTGCTCCTTGGAAACCCTATAAAGGGTCACTATGAGTCAGAACTGACTCAAGGATACTTAAAAACAACAACAAATTACTAATTTTAAATTTTGACATAGCTTTTTAAAAATCAGATGCAGGTTGGTGCCAGTAACAATATATGATAGGCCAAACCAACCAACCAACACTTAAAAAATAATATAATTGAATATTTGAGACTATTAAATTTTTATATTTATTTCATTCATAATTATAAGGCCATTTGTTGAAATATTTTTGGTACATACACACTTCATGGGTCTTTTTGTAACCAAAATGAAATACACTAATAAATTCTAAAATACTGCAATTTGAAAAGAATGCAATGAAAATGGAAATAACTATACTACAAATAATTAAAGTTAGACATGCCATTCCAGAAAATGTATGGTGATGTTTTAGTAAAAATATTATTAGCACACTTTGATTTTTTTTCTACTGTATACCTGGATCATTGTTATATATTTACATAGATAAAAATATGTGTGTACTCAAAATTGTATATGATATAGTACTTCTATAAATAATACATTATTATATGATGTCTATAAATGCAAGGGGATTTCAAAAAATTTCATGGAAAAATTGAATTTAAAGAGAATGGAATTTTTTCACAAATTTTTGAAGTCCTCTTGTGTACCAGTTGAATGAAATTAAAAACCTGGATTTTTCCCTTCACAAACTAATGTAATTGCAATGAAATTAAAATTACAAACCAAGAATTAGTCTCACTCAGTACATCACAAATCTTGCGAGATCAAACCACACTGCAGGTGAATTCTTACAAAACAAAAATTATTTAAAAACTTGAATTTTTGCAAACTTCAAAATTCCCTTAAAGTCCCATGTTGTTCCACTTCTTACTGTGTGCCATTGAGTTGATTTCAACTCAGATTAACCCCATGTGACAGAAAAGAACTGCCTTATAAAATGTCTTAAATTGTAATATGTAGGGGAACAAATTACCAGGTGTTTCTCCCACAGAGAGGCTGGTGGGTTCAAATTGAAGACCTTTCAGTTAGCAGTCAAACACTTAACTATTGTACCACTGGGGTTCCAGTGTTATACTACTATATCTTTTATAAAACACAATGACATTTTACACAGTTAAGGGGAGCATTTCATGAAAACTGTTTTTGTTTTGTTTTGTTTTGTTTTTTCTCCTTACAATGGTTTGAACCATACAGTTCAAATTCACTAGCCACTCCTCAGGAACCCTATACAGTGTCACTATGAGTGCGAACCAACGCGATGGCACATAAGAACAACAACAATAAGAGGAAGGTAGACTCTCCAGTGAGTCATATTCAATCTGTCTAGATGGGGCTGATGCAATGAAATGCAGATGGGTCTCTTGTGATACAATAGTGAATAATTGTTATCTGGACTGTTTGCAAGGGTCAGAAATGTAAAGGTAGATATTTTACAGCAAGGAGGGGAGTGATTAACTTTTCAGTCTAGGAGCGGAGGTCCCTAGGACCATCAAGGGAGAAGAGCAGGACCCTACCCAGAGAAGCAGTGATGCCTGAGATGGAGTCAGAGATGATGACGTGGAGCGATGGAGCAGCTGGAGTCTTTAGTTCCAGAGAGGGAGAGCCACCGTGTGCTGAAGACTGGGGGTACAGGGGAAGGACTGAATGGAGGGGATTGTAACCATGGCAATGAGATGATATATGATAGAATGAATGTAAAACTAATGTTCTCCCATGTAAACGATCACATAATTCACAATAAAACATTTAAAAACAACAACAGTAAGAGGGAAAATCTCACTGGAGTATTCAGTCACTCCTCCTATGACGTCTCTTCCAAGCCCACTAGTGTCTCTTAACAGGCGTCATTTGGTTCTCTTCCTTGTCTCTGGAGAGTGTGACTCCTCTCAACTCCCTCCCAATTATAAATCTGCCCCTTTGACTGACGCACTGTCTACACTTCCCAGACTGCCTTCTAGTAAACCACTAAAGACAGGTAGGGGAGGAAGTACTAATTAATCATCCTGAATATGTGAAGTCATTATTGCCTCAAATCCCTTGGTACCTTCTTCAACTCTCTCAACTATTAAAATATCCCACCTCTTTATTCACCTGCACATCTCATCTTCTCATCAGAGAATGAAGAAACAGAGTCTAAACAATTGTGTTGAATTTGCAAATAAATGCATGTGCAAAATGTATATTTAAACTTATATCCTTTCTTGATATCTCAGATTCTACAGTTAGGTCACATTTAAATTGTTGAAAAGTGTAAAAAACATGCCTGGAAAAAATAAATGAGAGGAAAATGTATTTATTTGGTCCACAGATTGTCCACACTGGTGTTTCCACTAGAAGTATATTTAGGAGCCTATCAAAGTGTGAAACTAATAAGAACAAAGGAATGTGTTAGAGTTTCCAAAGCTTACAGATATATGTATATGTGAAGATACATTCCAGGATTTTAGAGAAAAATCTCTATGAGGATAATTTATTCACTAAACAGAAGTCTATGATTCTTATACAAACAACCACCAGAAACCATTGAAAGGAGATTTTTCTCATTCTTAGATTTGAGGAGGCAAAAATAGAATTTATCTATTAAGTGCCTGGATGGTGGAAAAAGATAATGTGCTTGGATGTTAATTGAAAGGTCGAGTTTGAGTCTACCCAGAAGGAACTTGAAAGGAATACCTGGCAATCGACTTTTAAAAAACTAGCCATTGATGACCTTAAGGAGAATAAGTCTAATTTATGCAGGTTGGCAATGAATCTGAATCAACTCAACAGCAACGGTTTCTTAAAGTTTCTTAAGGTTGATTCAAGTTGCTTACCTATTCTGTGACATAAAGTTTATCATTCTAGGTTGTTGTCACATGCTGTTTAGTCATTTCTGACTCAGCAACCCTGTATAGGGCTTCCAAGGTGCAGTTGGTGAGTTTGAACCACTGACCTTGCTGTTCAAACCGACCTTGTGGTCCAGTGTCACACCAGGACTCCTAGTTTTCAAATGTATCTCACAGGAAATGAGACCCTCTGATTTATAAATGCTAATTTACTTTTCTTTCTACTTAGATTCAGGTACCTAAATCAGTGCTAAGTGCCTACTCCCATTTCCCTTAAGTAACCTCTTCTTAATTACAAAGGAAATTCCCTTAAGCAAACCATATAAGCAAGATTACAGATGAGATAAAAGTTAAAAAAAAAAAAAAAAAAAACTCAATCAGATCTATTGTGAGTGTTAAGAAGAGAGGATGTTCTTAACTATACAGTGTCACTATGATATCGTATCCATCACACAACAAAAATGATCTGGTGAAACCTAAGCCTAGTATTCTAAAGTTAACACATCTTATTTGCACACTTCATTTCTTTCAATGCCATATAAAGATTAACAGTAGCATTTACTTTTATGTCTTTGAAAAATCTGTCATCGTGATTGATTGGGCCTTGTGGCATAGATAAACATGTTAGGGTAAATTTAAAACTATAAACTTTTTAGGATACTAAATTCTAGAACCATTACTTAAAATTAGAAAAAAAGATGGTTCACTGATGCTTACAAAAATCAAATGTATAAGGCACCCTTCGCATTCTGCACACATTTAACTATTTTGACTAAAAGCTTTCTAAGATGGTTTTCCTACTGACCTTAATTCTAAAGCAAAGGATGCAGGAAGACTCCACGATCATTACAAATGCCATGTTACCTGAGATTCAGATATCAATGAAGAATGTGCAGCTATACTTAAGGAACCCAAATAAAGATTCTCTAAAATACTTGTATTTTTCCTTGTGATGATGAAGATGATAACTGCCATGAAGTCACCTCTGACCCTTGGACATCGTATGTACAATAGAAGGAATCTTACCCAGTCCTTTGTCATCCTCATAATTTTTAGCAGGACTCATCACTGTGGCTGTTATTCCTATCCATCTCACTGAGGGTCTCTCTCATCATGACTGACTTTCACCAAGTAGATGTCTTTCTCCAGCAACTGATCCCATTTGATGATTGTCCATAGGAGTCTTTTTGGCTCGGTGCTTACAGAATGATGGGTGGTTTAAACCCACCAACTACTCTGTGGGAGAAAGTTGGAAATCTGCTTCCTAAAGATTTATAGCCTTGGAAACCTTGTGGTACAGGTCTACCCTATCCTGTAGTGTCACTATGAGTCAGAAGTGGCTGTATAGCAACAGGTTTGCTTTTCACTTAGGATGATGGTTCCAAAACAAGTCAGTCAGGCAACTACAATCTATTGTAATTCATCAAGTTTTCATTAGCTAATTGTAGGGAGTAGATCACCTGGTCTTTCTCCCTAGTCTATCTTAATCTGAAAGCTATCTCTCATCAATGCTCAAGGGAGCAGCAGTCAAGAAATTAAACAACATATTGCATTGAGCAAAACTGCCATTGAGAAGACTAAAGTTCACCTTACCCAAACCATTGTATTTTCAGTGAATAAGGAAGACCAGAGAAGATTTGATGCATTTGAATTACTAAATTGGTGAAGAATGCTGAAAGTACCATGGACTGCCAAAACAAACAAACATGTCTTGGAAGAAGTACAGTCAGAATTTTCCTTATAAGTGAGGATAGTGAAACGTCATCTCTTGTACTTTGGACATATTATCAGAAGGGAACAGTTCCTGGAAAAAAAACACCATGCTTTGTAAATTGAAAACCAGGAAGACCCTCAAGGAGATGGAATGACACAGTGGCAGCAACAATGGGCTCAAATATTAGAATGATTGTGAGGATGGTGCGGGACCACACAACATTTAGAGTCACTGAGCCATAACTGATTTGACAGCACCTAGAAATACTAGTGTAAAGTTCAGGTAAGTAGTGGTTACAAGTTGGGCTGCTAACCCCAAGGTCAACAGTTTGAAATAACCAGATGTTCCACAAGAGAAAGATGAGGTTTTCTGCTCCTGTAAAGATTTATAGCCTTGGAAACCCAGTACATAGTGGCTATGAGTTGGAACCTACACTACAGCGCAGAACCACCAACAAAAGGAGTCCTGGTATGGCACTGTAGGATAAGCACTAGACCACAAGGTCAGTTTGAACTGCAAGGTCGGTAGTTCAAACTTACAAGCCACTCCTGGGAAACCATATATAGGGTCTCTATGAGTCAGAATCTACGACATTTAACAACAATAATCCCTCATTTGTTGATTTATAACTGGCTGCTTTGTGTTAAGAGTAGAAAATAACAGTATTTGGTAGCACCCAAGACTAAATGAGAAAAAAAAGGACAAAACAGGCTCTGAGTGTGGAACAGAATATGAGTGAATTGGATGAGGTTTTCTACATACATTTAGTAGCACTTTTTTGCTTCAGTGCTCTTTTTTTCCCTTTCGTTCTCCTAAATTTCATTTCTATTCCAAATAGTAAAGGTTAGGCAGTGAATTAATGTTAAAATGTGTAAATGTACAAAAGGCAAGTAAGTATTCATAATACAGCAAGAAGAAAAAAAAAAAAAAAAACAGAGAGCAAATGACTAGGATTCTGGCAGTGCAATGTTCTTTTTTCTCTTTTCAAATGGGAGCTTAGGATATTGAGACCCTATTTCATCATTAATGAAAAGGGATTTGAGAAATACTGGGATCAAAAACAAAACTGATTCTGAAATCCCAGGCTAAAAAAGCACCCTGGGACTGTATTTCCTACTTCTGACTAGACAGTTATACCCATGAGGTAACAGCTGTACTTGGAGTAATGCTGGGATTTACCAGCTTGATAATGAATGTATGTACCCTCACCAGCAAGAAAAAGTCCTAAGCCCCCATGTTTACCTTACATATGAATGGATGATTTTATAGAAGGAAATTTAAGAGAACTGCTGATAATTCAAAATTATTTACCTTGAATTGTCTACATCTGATGTATCTATCTGATGAATTGCCTATGTGAAAATTTAACTCTGGCTTAACTCTGTGTTTACCAGCATGTTTCTAAGGTGTATTATTCAATGCCAAATCACTATATGATCAGGATTAAAATTTAAAGATTTCAAAATAATATGCACATTTTAGGCCAAATATAATATATTCAAATTGTTGTTTTCCATTTATCTGTGCCCTTCTCATTAAGGCGAGTAATCAAGTTTGGAACATTCTGATTATATGTAGATTCATTCTAATGACAGATAAACAAGAATCCAGCAAATAGATTCTGCTTATAATTCATAAGAAATAATGTGTTTATTTGATTTTGTGCTTGTTTTAATTCCACATTTTATATCTGCCTTTAAAATTTCAAAGCACTCACTTTCTTAATATGAATGTCTAATGTAACTCAGTCCAAAGCAGTAATAACAGAAGACTAATGTTTTCCATTTAAAATTAATATTTCCTGCTCTTTGAACGTCCTCAAGGGGTAAACTATTTTAATTTAAGAGCTAAAATTGATTATCAAATATTCAGCAATATTAAAAAAGATATCCCTTTTTTATAATCAACTAAGAAGGAAAATAAATGATGCTCATGGTGTGAGTACAGGAAGCAAGGGAAGAATAACTTTCGACAAATAACTCTCTTTGATAAAATGGTTATGTGATAAGAGTGCTTGTCCTTGAAAAATGACAGCTCTTAGAGTTTCATCGCACATTGGGCATTTATTTATTTAGTTATTTATTCATTCATTCATTCACAGATTTAAGATAATGAAAAATATTCAGTGAATGTCTTTTTTATGTTATTGGCTATAATGTCATTGTCTTTTGTTGTTGTTAAGTGCCGTCGAGTCCGACCCATAGCGACCCTGTACAGGGTTTCCGAGGGTGTAAATCTTTACGGGAGTAGAAAGCCTCATCTTTCTCCTGCGGAGCGGCTGGTAGTTTCGAACCGCTGACCTTAAGGTTCGCAGCCCGATTCGTAACCACTACGATACCAGCAACACACTAATTCTAAGAAATGTAAAGTGCCATGAAAAAGCCTTTTATGTCGTCTTAGTATTTTCATAACACAATTTCTATGTCCATATCTCCCAAATAATATAATCATGTCAGACTTCTCTTTTATTTTTATGTCACACAGTCCCTTGAACATGAATGTCCAAGTCTTTAACATTAGAGAGCAACATGCATTTCATTTAATTCCACAAGAGAAAAACAAGTAGAGTGTTGAAGGGATTACTCAGGGGTGCTTAGTTACCAAGTGTGCTCCAGGATCATATGACACCAGTGGTCTCTCTTCCTTGCTTTGTGATCTGTGGGAAATCATCTCTAAAGTCTGAGTCCTTTTTTTTGACCCTGACAAATAGAAAGTACACGCTGTTGTTGCACTTAGCATCTTTAAATATTATAATGAAAGTTCAATGTGTGTTTTATTTAGACATCTGCTAGAACCAGCAAAGAAGTTAATACAGGTAATAGAAGGATAAGAAAATAGTAGCAATGAAAACAAAGAAATAGAAACTGAAATTGAGAAAGTTCACATACATTGATTGTTTTTTCTTGCAAATTGGAAAATAAAAATGGGGTCATTAGGATTTAGATATGTTTTTGTTGTTAGGTGCCACTTTTGACTTCATAGAGACCCCATGTACAATAAAACAAAACACTACTTGGTCCTGCACTCTCTTGACAATGCCTGGGCCTATTGTTGCATCCACTGTGTCAATCCATGTTTTGGGAGTCTTCCTCTTTTTACCAAACATGATGTATTCTCGGAACCACCTGGCTATAAGGCAATCACTGATAAGGGTAGAAATCAGCATATTGTCTCCAATGGAGTGTAAAGTTTACCCAGAACTTCTTGGACCCCTGGAAAGTGGGAATAAGACTTGGAAAAACAAATCAAGATGCCTGGAAGCAGAAGGAAAGTTACACCTTTTGTGAAGGCAGTGTTATAGGAAGGATGTCATTGTTGTTGTTGTTAAGTGCCTTCGAGTCAATTCCGACCCATAGCGACCTTGTATAGGGTTTCCAAGGAGCAGCTAGTGAGCTTGAACTTTGCAGTTCAAACGGCTTTGCAGTCTAGTACATTAACCCTCAGCATTACACCAGGAAGGATAAATAAAAGGATACAGATAGAACGTGAGTAGGCTAACCTGGATACGTGTTCTGTGCAAAAGTAGGCCTCCTACTCCCCATTTCTTCTTCCTCTTTACTTCTTAACTTCCCATCCTTTCTACAAGAACTGTGAAAAGGAGACTGTGGAGGGAATTTTGGCAAGGGGAGCCCACATACATGTAGAAACTCTGGGAAATACTAACATTGGCAGAAAAACCATGGTACCAATGGAATCTGAAATTATGCTGTGCTTCTTGAGATTTGTGTTTGATTCAGTTAGTAAAATACCACCACCACCACCCCTTTTTTCCTTTCCCTAGTACTGTGTCTATCTGTTTCCAATGGAAACAGGTGATACAAACTTTTGAAGGACAAAGATTGTCCTAGATTTCAGGATTAGACATGGATGGAGAGTTGAGGGAGATTCCAGCAAGTAGAACAGGTCTTGTGAACTGCTTTCTTTAAGATCAGAGCAACAAAACCCTATGGAGTATTTTACTCTGTACTGCATGAAGTCACCAAGAGTCAGAGGCAGAATTGTTGGCAGCTACAAACAATAGTTCAATGTTAAGGAATTCAAAACATTTCCTTTAAATTTAATCATATGAACTTAGACTATCTTTTGAAACCTATTGTATATGTACTTAAACAAGGAAACTTCAAAAACCTTGTGGAAAAATTCATTACCTCTTAATTCCATTTTTCCACAAAATTTGAAGACCTCTCATATCATATTTCATATATTTTAACAAATTTGTTTATATTGCAATAAAATTATAGGTAAGATACATGAAAATTTTTCAGAGTGATTTTTTTTCTTCTAGTCACATAAAGATTGATATCTGGTGGGGGTGGTGTGCCACTGCTTTGGTTCTGACTCATAGTAACCCTGTCTAGGGTTTCTAAGGCTATAAATCTTCACAGAAGCAGAAAGCCTCATCTATCTCCCATGGAGTCACTAGTAGATTTGAATTACTGACCTTGTGGCTAGTAGCTCAGCTTGTGACCACTATGCTATCAGGATTCTTTTATGTCATATTTCAAATGTTTTAGCATGTTTACCTATACTTTATTGAGTATGCAAAGGCTTTCGATTGTGTAGAGCATGATAGGCTATGGATAACATTGTGGAGAAAGAGTATTCTGGAACACTTAATTGTGCTCATGAGGAATCTGTACATAGACCAAGAGGTAATTGTTCCAACAGAACATGGGAACACTGAATGGTTTAAAATTATGAAAGATGTGTGCCAAGGTTGTATGCTGAACAAATAATCTGAGAAGCTGGGTTATGTGAAGAAAAATGTGAGATCAGGATTGGAGGAAGACTCATTAACAACCTGTGATATACAGATGATAAAACCTTGATTGCTGAAAGAGAAGAGGACTTAAAATACTTATTGATGAATATCAAAGACCATAGCCTGAATATTAATATTGGTTGCACCTCAAAGTAAAGAAAAAATTCTTCACCACTGGACCAATAAACATCATATAAATGGAGAAAAGATTGAAGTTGTCAAAGATTTCATTTTGCTTGGATCAACCATCAACACTCATGGAAGCAGCAGTGAAGAAATCAAATGATGTATTGCATTAGGCAAATCTGCTGCACAATACCTCTTTAAGGTGTTGAATAGGAAATATGTCAGTTTGAGGACTAAGGTGCACCTGACCCAAGCCATGGTATTTTCAATAACCTCATATGCATGTGAAAGTTGGACAGTGAATAAGGAAGACCATAGAAGAATTGGTACATTTGAGTTATGGTGTTGGAGGATAATTTAAAAATACCATTGTTGTTGTTATTCTTATGTGCCGTGGAGTCTGTTACAACTCATAGCGACCCTGTACAGGGTTTCCCAGGCTGTAAATGTTTACTGGAGCAGAAAGCCTCACCTTTCTCCCACGGAACAGCTGGTAGTTTTGAACTGCTGACCCTGAGGTTCGCAGCTGATTTGTAACCACTATGCTACCAGAGCTCCTTGGATTGCCAAAATAACAAACCAATCTGTGTTGGAAGAAGTACAATCAGAACACTCCTTGGAAGGACTTTGTCTCTTATACTTCAGACATATCAGCAGGGACCAGTCCCTGGGGAAGAATATCATGTTTGTTAAAGTGGAGAGTCAGTGAAAAAGAGGAAAGCCCAAACTCCCAACGAGATGGGTTGGCACAGTGGCAGCAGGAACGGGCTCAAATGTAGTACCAATTGTGAGGTTGGTGCAGGACCAAGCAGTATTTCATTCTGTTGTACCTAGGGTCACTATAAGTCGGTTCAAACTTGATGGCACCTCACAACAACAACAATGCATTTACTTATATAACAATATAATTATAGGTATGGTATAAGAAAAACTTTAACACAATATTTTTTTTTCTTCTCTTCACAAAAAATTGATGTCTAGTGTTTAATAACTTAATGTTTAAACTTTATCTTTTCACTCCTCTTATTACAGAATTAATTCTCTATAGAACAGAGATTGGCATAAAGTTGCCTGCTTGATTAGGTTTTTTTTTTTTTTTTTTTGTCTTTCAAAGATGCTTTATTTCCACAGTTTTCTAGAGGCTGATCCACCCAACTTAAAGGAACTCAATATCTTTTATGTGAACAGAAAAATATATGACCTCATAGCAACTATGAAACTGCAACAAGGGATTAAGATAGAAAATGAACAGAATTATTTCTATACCAAGCTATACAGAAGACTGCTGATATCCTTTATTTGACCATCTTACAAAGCTTTCTCAAAGAGGTAAAATAAATAGCCAGAAAAACTGCAGAAAAAGTTATAATATGAATATGCTAGACCAGATTTTCTAAGAAATGTTGTTGCCGTTAAGTGCCTTGGAGTTGGTTCTGACTCACAACAATGCTGTACAGGATTTCCAAGGAGTGCCTAATGGGTTTGAATCACTGACCTTGTCATTAACAATGCTTATCCTACAGCGCCATAAGGGGGTTCCAAATTAACTAAAAAATAATTCTTCATATACAAACAGCGGTAAGGGAGAAAGTGTTTGTAGAGTTGCAGTTCACGCATGCATTTGTCTCTATCACAAGAGAGCACTTGCTTTCTCTCCAAGGGCTGTCCTATGAGAAGCTCATTAGGCAATCTTCCCCCTCATGTTGTACCATCAGACGTTTTTTTGTTTTTGTTTCTCAAATTCAAGGAACATTGAAAAGAAATACAATTTGAGTCACTTAAGGATGCCAAAACAGTCATTTTCACATAGTGTTAATAGAAGAGCACAAAAATCTTCTGGAAAGGGTTAGACAGATTTAAAAATGAACTTCAAAAGTGTATAGATCTAGATGAAGGATATGTTGAAAAAGTATCGCTTCCTGTTTTGATATTTTTGTTTAATAAATGTTTCTATGATTTTAGTACTGCTTTTAGACTGTCCCGCATATGTTTTCCATGCTGAGTTTAAACAGCATATAAAACTCTAAATCTGACTCATTCTAAGGCAGGGAGTCTAGGGGCCCATTGGAAAGAGTTACTAGGGAAGCAAAGATCTTGTCTCCAGTGTAGGAGGTCTTTTTGGCTATCGACTGTGTTCTCGGAGTCCTAGTGTACTGCTGTAGGACAAGCACTGGACTGCAAGGTTGGTTTGAACCACAAGGTCGGCAATTCAAACTCACCAGCAACTCCTTGAAAACTCTATACAGAGTCATTATGAGTTGGAAAGGACTTGATGTCAATTAACAACAACATCAACAACACTGTATTCTAGTACCTGGCTTAGGATCTGGGACATACAGAATGGGTAAATATTCACTGAGTGAATTCTCAAGCAGTGGATGCTTTCTAAGAACTGTAGTCCCATAGGCCCCCTGAGAAACCCCTTGGGCAGGTATGATGGGCCCAACTGAGAGCTGTTAAGTCATGTAACTTAACCCCTAACATTTGCCACTTGACCTCTCCAAGTGTCCCCGAGACAGGCAGTCTAAGAGGCCTCTTGAAGGATGAAAGCATTAACCCTAAAAGCTTGCCTATTTTTCATTTGTAAGCACTCAACCTCAAGGTAGGTTTAAACTGCAAGATCAGCAGTTCAAACTCCCCAGTCACTTTCTGTAAACCCTATATTGATCTGCTATGAGTCAGAACCAACTCTACAACACTTAGCAAACAAAAGCTGTAACAAATTACCAATAAGATCTCTGTATTTTACTTCTTTGGAGGTCTGGTAGCATAGTGGATTACAAGATGGGCTGTTAACTGCAAGGTCAGCACTTGGAGCCCATCATCTGCTACAAGGAAGAAAGATGAAGTTTTCTGCTCCAGTAAAGCTTTACAGTGTCAGAACCCCTATACAGGATGCTATGAGTCGGACCCTACTTAGTGGCACACAACCACCACGATCACTATACATACAATCTAACTGGTTTTACCCACCTTGAAGGATGACCTTTCATTGGTGGCAGGGCCAGAATCAGAGTACTGAAGAACCACTAAAACACATCTCATAAGTTTTGTCTGCTTTCTGCTCCCATACAGATTTACAGCCTCAGAAACCTTATACAGGTTTGCTATGATTCAGAACCAACTCTATGGCACATAACCACCACCATCACCGTATCGGTGGAACCCATCTTGAAGAAATATTGCCTCACATGCACCCAATTACCATGGACCCTCTTAAATGGGTCATGGTGACTTTCCCCCACCCAAAACCTTTTTTTAACGTCAGAAAAGCATTTGTTCAAGCCTTCTCCATTTCCTTTGAGGAGGACTTAAAATACTTACTGATGAAGATCAAAGAACACAGCCTTCTGTATGTATTGCATCTCAATGTAAAGAAAACAAAAATCCTCACTACTGGACCAGTAAACAATGTTCTTATCAATGGAGAAAAGATTGAGATTGTCAAGGACTTCATTCTTCTTGGATCAACTATCAACAGTCATGGAAGCAGCAGTCAAGAAATCGAAAAACATATTGCATTAGGCAAATCTGCTGCACAAGACCTTTTTAAAGTGTTGAAGAGCAAAGACATCAGCTTGAAGACCTGACCCAAGCCATGGTATTTTTAATAACCTTGTATGCATGTGTAAGCTGGGCAGTGAATAAGAAAGACCATAGAAGAATTGATACTTTTGAGCTATGGTGCTGGAGGAGAGTATTGAAAGTGCCATGGGCTGCCAAAAGAACCAACAGATCTGTGTTGGAAGAAGTGAGCCAGAGTGCTCCTTGGAGGCCAACATGGCCAAACTTCGTCTCTCATACTTCAGACATGTTGTCAGGAGGGACCAGTCGCTGGAGAAAAATATCATGTTTGGTAAGGTGGAGGGTCAGAGAAAAAGAGGAAGACTCCGAGTGAGATGGATGGGCAAAGTGGCAGCATCAGTGGGCTCAAATGTGGCAACAATTGTGAGGTTGGTCCAGGATCAGGCAGTGTTTTGTTCTGTTGTGCATAGGGTCACTATGAGTCATTGCCAACTCGATGGCACCTAACAACAACAATAATAACATTTCCACTTGCAAGCCTCTTTCCTATAATAAAGCTGTGCTCATATGGAAACTCTGCCTCACCTGACTATTTGTAATCAATAGAAGGCAAGACCCTTCTCTTATGGGGCAGAGATGTGGGTAGCACTTCCTGCAACAATAGCAACTCTATGTTGTTGTTGTTGTTGTTACGTGCCATCAAGTCAATTCCCACTTATATCAGTTTCTGAGGAGCGGCTGGCGTGTTTGAACCTCCAACCTTATAGTTAGCTATTTCATGCTTATCCTACAGTGAAAATGACCCATAGGATTTCTAAGTCTGTAAATCTTTACAGAAGCAGACTGTCACAGCTTTCTCCCACTGACCAACTGCTGACCTTAGAGTTAGCAGCTGAGCTCTTAACCATTGAGGTACCATATATAAAAGACTAATTATTAATCCAAAAGTATCAAAAGATCCCAATAAAATTACATGTACTACTACCCATATTGTTCTTTTTCCCTTCCTGTCCATAAATATAGATGAGTTAGTTTTCTCTATCTATTCCTTTGTGCCCACAGAACATCCATACCATTGCAGATGGAAATGCGTGGTTCTTACTTTTGGGATTATTGGCTAACATATGCATGAGTTTCATAATATGGAGAGAAGAGATGAGGAAGGTGCAAACCAAGAGAAATAAAATCCAAACTTTCTGAGTCATATGAGTTGTGACCAAAAATAACATGTAGGATGAATCTTATATCTTATGGTTTTGGTTACGTGTCGTGGAGTCAGTTTCGACTCGTAGTGACCCTGCATAGAGTTTCTGAGGCTGTAATTCTTTATGGAAGCAGAAAGCCTCATCTTTCTCTTGAGGAACAGCTGGTAGGTTTAAACTGCTGACCTTGAGGTTAGCAGGTCGATTTGTAACCACTACACTGCTGGAGCTCTTTATGAAAATAAATCAGTTTTAAGAGTCGTCAATATTATTTTCAAAGCCAAAAACACAAATTCATCAGTGATGATGTTAACTGCTATTGGGTCAATTCTGACTCATAGTGACCCTATACCAGGTTTCTGAAGAGCAGCTGGCAGGTGTGAACCATTGACATTGTGCTCAGCAGTCCAGTCCTTATTCTACAAGGCCACACCAGAACTCCAGTGACAAATGCTCACAATGGCACTATTTTAACTTCTACAAATTACCCCACTTGTTTGCCAGTCTTCCAATGTCTTCTTCTCATTTCATGAAAAGTTGTTGTTAAGTGCTGCTAAAAGTCAATTCCAACTTATAGCAAACTTGTATGGATGGGCACAGTGACAGCAGCAGTCAGCTCAAGTTTAACAAAAATTGTGAGGATGTCACAGGATCATGCATTATTTCATTTTCTTGTGAATAGCGTTGTTGAGTTGTAACCTATTCAACTTCACCTAGCAACAACAACATAGGGTTTCAGAGCAGCCACAATGACTTAGGAAGTCCTACATAATCTAAACTCTGGTTCTCTGTCATCTTATTGTATAATAGTCTCCCGCTTCACTTGCTCCCTCTGGCTATATTGGTCTCAACTTGTTGTTGTTAAGTGCCGTCTAGTGGGTTCTGACTCATTGCTGTTTCTTCTGCAAGTAGAGATCCTAGAAAGTCACATGGTTTCCTTGCTCTTCTATTTTAGTTCTTTCTCAAATGTCACCTTAATAAGGCCTTCCTTCAGAGTGTATTTCAAATGTCAAACTTCACTACCCCGACGTTTCCTTTCTCTTATATCAGCAGTAGTGTTAGTGTATCACTGGTCACCATAGAACTAATATACTTTGCTTATTTATGTATTTTTAACAATCTGCTGTCCTGTCTATAGTTTGAGTTCCATGTGAGAGCAGTGATTTTTATCAGTTCTGGTCTTTGTCATATCCCACAGTAAAGAACAATGCCTAGTACATAGCATGAAAAATATGTGTTAAGTGTGTGTTTTTTGCTTACATACATTAATCTACTTTCTTATGTCACTCAGAAAGCTTTTGTTAAGAGACCATAATGTATGGGATATGGCGTCTTCAGTAATAAATTAGACATAGTTCTTTTTGAGAAGATCACAGATATAAGTTTAAAAAAATTAAAATATAAAGTGATTATATATGTTGAATAAAGGCTAAAGGAAGAAGGACAACTCATTTAGTGTAGGAGGTAGGGAACACATCACATAGGAAGTGAAATTCTACTGAGTCATAGAATATGAGTGTGTTTCTAAGGAATGAAAAAGAATTAAAGCACGTTTCACACAAAGAAAACAGGCATGTGCAAAGGTGGGGAGCTGATAAAGGAAATGTCATGCTGAGCAAATTAATATATTTTATGTTATGTGGCTAGCCCTGCTGTGGCATTGTAGGATAAGCACTGGACTGCTAACCACAAGGTCAGTGGTTCAAACTTACCAGCTGCTTTTTGAAAACACTATACAGGATGATATGAGTCAGAATCGACTTGATGGCACGTAACACAAGAGCAGACAGTGCTTGAAAAATATGTCCCAAAACATAGAGTACTCAGTTGCTAGGGACCTTTCTGCCCTACTCATCAATCTTCACTTTATTCTATGGGGTGCTTCTTAGGACTTTTACATAAAGGAGAAACCTGCGTGACTTCAAAACAACAATCTAGTTTTTAGAATGATAATTCAGAAATCAGTGTGAAAGATTGACAGGGGTCAGAAAAAGGAGCAAGAGTGATGTGTTAGAACATGGAGATAATGGATTCAATTTTATACTTATTATATCAAGATTTGGGATACCTGCTGGTATAAAAAGCAATGTTGGTTGTTGTTAAGTGCCATCAAGTCAGTTCTGACTTGTTGAGAGCCTGTATAAGGTGTCTGAGGAGCAGCTTGTGAGCTTGAACCCACCTTGTGATTTAAATCGACCTTGCAGCACAGAGCATTAGCCCACAGCACCACACCAGGACTCCATAAAAAGCAACAGCCACTTCAAAATACAAGTTCTGATATGTGTTGTTTATTAAAATGAGAGGTAAGTAACTCCCAATGGAAGCCTTAGAAATACCAACATGGAATGCTTGAAAGTTAAAATTGGGAAATGTTCAGAGAGATTAGGGTATATACAGCATATAGTGCTGACTGTCACTAGAAAACCGTAAGAGTAGAGTCTCATTAAAACTGTGGCTCATCAAGGCTGAAAAAGCCACACCTTTCATTCCAAGGCAACTTAGCAAGAACAGTTGTAGAAGGGGGTTGGAACATAATCCAGAAAGAAGTGGGCAGAGGGGAAACAGGGAAATGAAGAAAGGACCAGTGTGAATTAAAGACTCTGTTTTAGGAAGGAAGAGCTATGGAAAGTTATACTTTTTAAGAAGTTAGAGATCTGAGCTTATTTATAGGTGAGGAGGTAAGGAGACAGAGAGACAGATACTGATTGATTAAGAAGTGTTTTAGGAGAAAGGCAGTATAGGTGGTATGATGAACAGACACGAAGAAGACAGCCTTGAAAAACCTTTCTTATTTTTGTTAATATGGCACTGAAAATATAAGATTCTAAGACAATATGGGATTTCTACATAATGGCTAGGAAAAAGGTTTTTAGCATCGGGTACTATAGTACCCGATGCTAAAAATCCCATTGAACCTAGATGTACAACACTGGGCAATTTACTTAACCTCTGTGTGTCTCAGTTGTCTCTCTCTCAATCCTAGATGGGAAGAATTTCTTACTCAGAGTGGTTGTGAGGATTACATTTGTCAAGCGTCCCCTTCTAAAGTTCTTACAAAAGTGCCTGGCACTACACTTAGTAGCTATATAAGTACTTCTTGACAAAATAACTTAGGAGGGCAAAGATGTTTTGAGGGTTCAGGCCTAGAAGTCTCTATTTTTTAGGTGTGAGCAGCAGTGAAGAAAAAGTGCAAGGAGCACTTAAGCAGCTTCCAGTGCCTAACAGAAAATCTGTTGGTGACAGGCTTTCACATATAAACTTCACTAGATATAAACAATTACAGGAAGAACTAAAACTATGCCCAAACCACTGACCATCACTAATAGATGGTAATAAGTGTGTGTGTGTGTGTGTGTGTGTAAACAGATTTTCAGCTTTTGGGATCTAACTTATTCATAGAGAAGGAGCTATAATTTTAAATACATTTTTTTTATTGTTTTGTTCTAAATTTCTAAGATAATTCATGTTTGAGTTTTATGCATTCCCTTTCAACACTATGACTTGTATGGTAACTCATTTTAAACAGAGAAAATAAGTTGTGGTATAACGCAGCCCTAGGTTCTAGCCTAGCTCTCCCATTTATTTACTATATTTTCTGGAGCAAGTTATTAAACCCTAGCCCTGAGATTCATCACTTAAGTAAATAGGCATGAAATTAAGATCCCTAAGTAAATGACATAATCAGCCTAAACACATTTGATACACTGTTTGTTATATATGCTTAGTCACTAAGAATTACCTTATATCGCACTAGATATAAATTTTTTAACACCATCTGAGCATTACCAATCAATTCATCAGAAATCTTAACTACCTATCCACTTTTACACCATGTAATTAAATACTGTGAAAAAGAAAAAGTAGAAACCACATAGGATTCACTTTAAGGGCTCACTTAAAATATTTAAATAACAAATTGAATTGAAGATAAAATTATAAAATCCTTTAAAAGGTTATCTGTATGCCATATGAAAAACGATGAATCTTTAAATGTCTTACACTATTTCCTGAATTGTATTATCTTGTGACCTTCATTTTTTTAGAGTCATAAAAGTACCTTGAGCCTGACAAGATTTATTGTTTCCAACTAATATTCTCTGTATTGGGTGTGAATTTCATTCACATTAATACTGGGCGATTTAGGACCTTTAATTCATAACTTTTACAAGCATAAAACACCTTAGACCCTAAACAATCCAAAATAAATCAATATATCATATTTTCTGCAGAAGAAAGGGAAAATAATAAAGTGATACTTTTCTGTTCACATCACTGGCACTGTGTGAATATGACAACTTCCTTTTCACTTGATAAATTACTTCAGCAGCTTGCCTGAAATGGCATTAAACTCTAATGAGTCATAGAGTAAAGGCTAATAGTAACTCCTTCTACTATTGCCCTACTTACTCCAGAAACAAATATGTGCAAACCCAATGTTCGCATCCAATCTTGATGTTTCTGAGCAGATAAGAATGCACTAGCTGCTTCAAAAAACGATTGTAATCTAAATTAGCACAGACTAACCAAATTGACTCCAATTTGACAAGTCTGTTGTGAGCATGAGTTTCTAAGTATCCTACAAGCAATACATTTCAGGAATTGTACAGGGATATTATATGTTTGGCAGTTTCTATTACCATTTACACTACTGGATCAAATCAAAGTTTTATGAATACATTTCAAAGTACTCAAGTATAATTCAGGTTTTATTTTAAATGACAGATATAATGATCTATCTTTCCAATATAATTTCTTACTTATATATGCAATTAAAATGCAGATAGCACTCTTGGAAGTACTCCTTTGGGAGGAATAATTGGAAGAAGCTAACAACTTCACAAATTTTGTTTTTAATTTAACATATATAAAATTATTTCTTTCTTCATCTCAAATTAGAATGTAAGACCCAATAAACAGGAATACAGCCAACAGCAGCATTTTGTTGTTGTTGTTGTTAGGTGCCGTCGAGTCAGTTCCGACTCATAGAGACCCTATGTACAACAGAACGAAACACTGCCTAGTCCTGGGCCAACCTCACAATTGTTGCCATGCTTGAGCCCATTGATGCTGCTATTTTGCTAATCCATCTCCTTATGGGTCTTCCTCTTTTTCTACGATCCTCCACCTTACCAAACATATCCTTCTCTAGTGACTGATCCCTTCTGGCAATATGGCCAAAGTATGAGAAACAAAGTCTGGCCATCCTGGCTTCCAAGGAGCACTCTGGCTGTACTTCATCCAAAACAGATCTATTTGTTCTTTTGGCAGTCCGTGATACTTTCAATATTCTCCACCAACACCATAACTCAAATGCATTAATTCTTCTATGGTCTTCCTTATTCACTGTCCAACTTTCACATGCATATGAGTTTACTGAAAATACTATGGCTTGAGTCAAGCACAACTTAATTCTCTTTAACACTTTAAAAAGGTCTTGTGCAGCAAATTTTCCTAATGTTATACATCGTTTGATTTCTTGACTGCTGCTTCCATGAGTGTTAATGGTTGATCCAAGCTAAATGAACAGCAGCATAGATGTTTAATAAATATTTGCTGAATGACAGAAGAGTCCATTTGTCCTCTAACAGAACCAAAAGAGGAGTGAAAAAAAAAAAAAAGTCTTTCCTATGAAAAGGCTGTTGTTGTTGTTGTTAAGTGCCGTCGAGTCGATTCCGACCCATAGCGACCCTGTACAGGGTTTCCAAGGCTGTAAATCTTTATGGGAGCAGAACGCCTCATCTTTCTCCCGCAGAGCGGCTGGTAGTTTCAAACTGCTGGCCTTAAGGTTCACAGCCCAATTTGTAACCACTACGCTACCAGAGCTACTCAGATTTAATTCTGGTTTCAAAAATCCACAAGACACACAGGTCATGAGACACCAACTTGCTTGGTGTGCTACTGCTAATCTCAGTCTACATTATATGCATTTTATATATAAACTTAGCAAATTTTGCATTTTAAGCAAAAATATATTCGTTGTGTGATTTTTACTCATTTAATCGTATTTACCACTTAAGAGTCCTGGTGTGGCACTGTGGGTTAATGTGCCAGACTGTAAAGCTGTTTGAACTGCAATATCAGTGGTTCAAGCTCATCAGCTACTCCTCAGAAACCCTATAAAGGGTCGCTATGGGTCGGAATCAACTCAATGGCACTTGACAACAACAACAACCACTCAGGAAAACACAATAGATCAACCATGAATAAGCTGAGCAACTCTCATTCAACACCCTTATGAATATAATGTGGTGGTGGTTAGTGGTTGTATGCCATCTAGTTGCTTCTGACTGAGTGACCCTGTATAGATTTAATGAGGCTCTAAATATTTACAAGTGCAAAAAGCCTCATCTTTCTCCCATGAAGAAGCTGATGGGTCTGAACTGTTGATCTGAAATTAACAGCCCAATGCATAACCCACTATGTGATCAGGGTTCCTGATCAATAGGAAAGAAAGTTGTAAAGGTTATCTCTTCTTTTACAGTTAAATATAATTGAAGGGAAATGAGATATGCACAAGAAATTTAAAAAAAAAAGAATATGGAGGAGTTAAGAGAAATTCTCTGACCTTGTCTTTTATAGGGGCCATTACTGTTTATAATGACTTAAAGAATTGCTGAGGCATGATGTTGACATTTACAGTACTTTATCTTCCTATCAGCCAGTTCAGAATTCTTCTACTCTTATTAATATATTTTCATCAAAGGTTCCTGGAATATGAACATTTCTTATTCTTTTCAGAACTTCCCAAAATCCATGACACCAATTTCAAAGGCTCCCATTTTAAAGCTTAATATTTTTAATTGGGTTGCAGTAATACATCATTTGTTTATTCCTTGGAGAAACAATTACCACTTAACTTTTAAGTATTTATTATGTATGCTGAACCTACCACCCTCATTCACAAAATAGGCTTCATTTCCAGGTATTTTCAAACAAATAGGTAAAGCAAAAACAAAATAGATTGGCTGTGTAAACATGGGGGTTAAGCTTCTGCAACCACAATTAATCACTATGATCCTTGCCTCACTGAAGGGCAAAGACAGTAAGGCAAGCAGAAAATGCCAGTGGCAAAAGAAGTGTCTCCATCTTCTGTTCATTCATATTTTTAACATTCTCACAATCAGATTAAAATATAGCTTTGGACCTTTATTATTTTGAGAAGTAGAAATAATAGAATTTAACTACTCAAATAGCATGTATTTTTTCTTTCAAGCTTCAGGCTTAATACTAAAGAAAAAATATCCCAGAGTTGGTACAACCCTCTCTTTCTGACATCAATTCCTTGGTGTGGAGATGTGTTGTAAAAATCTATGGCCCTGCTGGCTCAGAACAGGATGTCTTAGTGTTCTAGTTCTTTTATAACAGCAATACCACAAATGGGTGGCTTTAAAGAACAGAATTTTATCTTTTCACAGTTGTTGTTGTTGTTGTCAGGTGTCATTGAGTTGTAACTGACTCATAGCGACCCCATGCACAGCAGAACGAAACAATGTCCGATCCTGGGCCAACCTCACTACCGCTGCCACACTTGACACCATCAATGATGTCACCTGGGTGATCCATCTCGTTGGGGGTCTTCCTCTTTTTCTCTGACCCTATACCTTACCCAGTATGACATTCTTCTCCAGCAACTGTTCTCTCCGGACAATGTGTCCAAAGTAGGAGAGATGAAGTTTAGCCACCTTGGCCTCCAAGGAGCACTCTGGTTGTACTTCTTCCAAAACAGATCTATGGGTTCTTTTGGCAGTCCGTGGCACTTTCAGTATTCTCCTCCAACACCACAACTCAAAGACATCAATTCTTCTACGATCTTCCTTATTCACTGTCCAGCTTTCGCATCCATATGAGGTTATTGAAAATACAATGGTTTAGGTCAGGAGCACCTTAGTCCTCAAGCTGACATCTCTGCTCTTCAACACTTTAAAAAGTTCCTGTGCAACATATTTGCCTAATGCAATACGTCGTCTAATCTCTTGAATGCTGCTTCCGCGAGTGTTGACAGTTGATCCAAGAAGAATGAAGTCCTTGACAACTTCAATCTCTTCTCCATTGATAAGAATGCTGTATATTGGTCCACTGGTGAGGATTTTTGTTTTCTTAACATTTTTTTTCACAGTACTGTAGGCTAAAAATCCAATTCAGGGTCTCTACCATGTTGATTATTTTATTGTCAGTAGTCCAGTTGTTCCTTGGTTTGTTGACTGTTCCCATTTGTCGTTGCTGCATGGGCATGCCTTTATGTCAAATCTGATTTTCTTACATCAGAGTGATTAAACTTACAATCCATGCTACTAGGGCATGTCTAATTAACGTAACAAAGAAAACCCTGTTTTTGAGCAGGATTAAATCTCTAGGTACAGGGGATTAGGATTAAAGTACACATTTTAGGGAATGCAATTTAATCTATAACAGAAGTCTTTAAGAAAGAAAATCAGGGAAAGAAAGGGATGAGTGGAAGAATAGAAACTACCTAGATGTGTTTTCTTTTTCCTCAAAAATAAACATGTCATTTAAATTTCATTTTTAATTGAATTAGAGGACAGACCACATTCTAAACTCCAAAATACTCATTATATCATGTTTACAATTTAAAAACAATGAAATATTTCATTTAAAAAATGTAATGTGTAGAAAGATAAAAATGTTTTCATTAATTTTATCCTTTAACAAGAGATAAACCCCATTGCCTTCAAGTAGAGTCAATTTGACTCATAGAAATTGACAAGAGAAAAAAATGCTCCGTAGGGCTTCTGAGATTATAAATCTTTATAGAAGCAGATTGTCTCATTGTTCTCCCAATGAGCATCTGGTAGGTTCAAACTGTGGACCTTTCAGTTTAAAGACCGATGCTTAACCCACTGCATCACCAGAGATCATAAGTAAGATACATAAGTCAATGTCATATAAAACAAAACAAAACAAAGCTATAATCTTAGATAAAAATATTTACTGAACTGTTTTTGTTAAATGCCATTGACTCCTTCCGACTCATAGTGACCATGTTTAGGCTTTCCAAGGAGAAGCTGGTGGATTTGAACTGCTGACCTTGTGGCTCGCAGTCCAGTGCTGATTCTACAGTGCCACACCAGGAATCCCACTGATCTGTAGTTCCTTCAAAATTGAACTATCCTGTCAACAGTGAAATCTGTCATGTAAATTCACATGCATGACTAAGAAGCTACAACACACCTTGTTTAATTCTTGTAAAACACACAGGTTACTAAGCTAAATATTGACAAAGAAAAATATATGAGTTTTCACATTTAAATAGCATTATATGTAGGATAGGGGTTCTAATATGGCTTTATAAGATAAGCACTTGACCACAAGGTCAGTTTGAACTACCAGGTTGGTGGTTCAAATCCACCAGCCGCTCCTCAGAAACCCTATACAGGGTTGCTATGAATTGGAACAACTTGACAGCATTAAAAACAAACAAAACAAATATGTAGGATTAACACTGGACTACAAACCACAAGGTTAGCAGTTCAAACCCACCACCACTTCTCGGAAACCCTATAAAGGGTCATTATGAGTCAGAACCAACTCAAAGGCACTTAACAACAACTCTTCCCTTACCAATAATCTCATTAGCAGGCATTTCACCTTTAGGACATTAGTAAACAATCTACTGTATATTTTGCTCATTAAGGAGATGATGGACATGGCAGAACAACCGCAAAGCAGCCCTTTCTTAAGTAGGTTCTCTAATTGGCCTGCAGAAAGCTGGGCTATACAACCTGTGCTCTCTGTTCCCTACTGTCTGTGGTTTCATCATTTTTAGCTGCCACACAGGGCCAAACTCCTCCCTAATGGTAGGTAGATCACTGAGCCAGTCAGCACATGTTCTAGGTCCCAACTCCTTTATGGCCTGAGGCCCTCAGTTTAAAATTGCTATGGGGAGAAAAGAAAATGCATCAGAGAGGGTGTTTGTAAGAAATTCCTGTGAGTAATCCAAAATGGGCAGTACTAGGTCTAAGCCTCCACCTGCACCAAGCTCCAAGTGTGCTGGTGGGATGCCCCAAGGCTCCGTGACTCACCAGGTCCTTGGGGCAGCACAGGTTTGAGACCATGAACACAGGATTGGGTGTAAGTGGAACACTGGCATTGGCTTCTCCATGTGTTTCCTCAAGGGAAGCTGTGACCCAGTATAGAAGGAACTTGGAGTTAATAAAGCCAGGGACGTTCCAGTCACACAGCCCAACTTTATCCAACTTTGTATCCTAGAAGCCTCCTCCTCCAAAGAGGAGTAATACATACTAGATTGTCACACTGATGAGCACATCAGTAAATCTCAGCTACTATTATTTACACGATAATCATTTCTAAATAATGAGAAAATAGGAAAAATAAAATCCTTCATTTTGCATTACTTTGATTTTTACCTGGTCTTTG
Organism: Chrysochloris asiatica; assembly: GCF_000296735.1. Taxonomy (NCBI): domain Eukaryota; kingdom Metazoa; phylum Chordata; class Mammalia; order Afrosoricida; family Chrysochloridae; genus Chrysochloris; species Chrysochloris asiatica. Next base: position 641,399 of record NW_006408889.1, on the reverse strand, counting down.
AAACTTAACCAGGACAATAAAGGAGGATTGGCTGTATGTTACAAAATTTATTGAAGCACGTTCTTCAAGTACGACTATTTCTCAACTTTCTAACGTACAATGATACAGGAATTGTTTTCCAGGGTGTGTAAGGATTTAAGGAATGTTTGCAGTTGAGAAACAGAAAGAAGACGGACTCTTATTCTCAAAATATTTCTGAAGTCTTTGATCCATGAGCACTCCAGTCAAAATAGAACAGTTAAGACTATATATGACATTATATCACTATTGAACATCCAAATGCCTCTGAAAATCTTCACCAGATTAAGCTCACTCACTTCTGTTCCCACAAGGATTTAAACAGCCTCCCTATACAGGATCACTATGGGTCAGAACCTACTCCACGGTTGTTTAAAACCTTCTCGACGGTGTTTAACAACAACATGAAATTAAGAATTAAAATGAAGAATGACAATAAGAATAGTAAATAAAGTTAAGATTTAAATTAACTTCTAATTTCAGGCTTGGATGTGCTGAGACTTTTATTAATAACAAAAAGCTTGTTGTGATAAAGTTGCATGAATGTGAGAAGAGTTTGAAAAGACAGAAATATACTGTCAACTCTGCCTTATAGAATTAAAATAAAACTCTCCATTGGACTTTAAAACCTGAGGGTTTGAAAGAAAAACAAGGATGAGGTGAAGTGGAAAGTATGACTACCTATAGGCAGTGTCTGTGCTCAGGTTGAGCTGATGAAAGTAGTCAGTGCCTCTTTTGAAGATTCATGAAAAAAAAAATGTTTAAGAGGAAAATAAAAGGATTAAATTCACTCACAAATAATTTTATCTGTAAAATATCAATTTGTGATATTATTTTGAAGGATTTTAATTTAAAGGCAAATTTCTGTATAACTTAAACCACACAGTGCATAGAAGTTAGAAATATGTTGAATTAAGTCAATTACAAAGATGACACATTATCTGTTCTATGATTCCCCATTACCTTGAAAGTTAAAGTCCTAATATCTTAGCATGCTATACAAAGTCCTTGAAAACCAAAACTTCACCTTATATAACCTTGCTGTTAACTGTTCCCTACTTTGTCAGAAAGAATATCTCTAACTTCCCATTTCCTGGTCCAGAAAGCACCTGTTTGCCCTTGAAGACTCAATCAGTGTCATCTATTCTCCTAGGTTTTTTTGTTTTGTTTTGTTTATAATCTCAGGGGAAAATAGTATATATCTTCTTTCCCATTGCACTTTACACACAAATACTCCAACCCTTGCAGGAGTTATATGTTTATGGTTGTGTCGCCTACTACACACAAAGCTACCATCAGGGTGGCCACCATTTCTAAGCTATATTTTTGTATCATCTGTGCTTGGACTAGTACTTTGCATGTAGCACATCCTCAGTAACTTAGCAAATTAACAAATGGACATAATTGGACACAGGTATACTTGATTAAGGAAATATGAGATGCTTCTATTCACTTATATATCATCTCTCAAAATTCTATCCTCTTTAAATATGTACCCAGAGTTTACTGGTCCCTGTGCATATAGATGAACTTATCCATATATATAATTTCCTCATGGATTCACAAAGTGACTTGAATTATAATTTGAGAGAACAGTTCATGATTTGTATTATATATCGTCTGTTACCTCAAAACACACCTTCCATCTACTTTCACCCTTATCTATAATAATGTTGTTTTATGTCCAGAAGTAGGATAAGGACTGGTTTGAACCACAAGATTGTCAGTTCAAAGTCACCAGCTGCTCCTTGGAAGCCCTGTATAGCTTCACTATGAGTTGGAACCTACTCCACTGCACTTAACGACAACAACAAATGTCCAGAAAAGGAGTCTGGGTCTGACTTTGTAGAATAAGCACAGGACTGCTAGCCACAAGGTTGGTGGTTCAAACCCACTAGCTGCTCTTCAAAAACTCTATTCAGGGTTGATATAGTCAGAAGCACTCAATAACAACATGTCCAGAAGGGCTGGCTACCTTTGTAGCTGGATTTTGTCATTGTGAAAGTCCAGGTAAAGTCTGAAAAGAGACAGGAGATCATAATATATATGCCCTGAGTTCTGCAACAAGACCACTTTTAACGTCTCCCAAAAGTCTGTCCTTCTGCTGTCTTCTCTTTCACCCTGGCATCATTGGCTTACAGGTGGTGGCTTTTACTCTTCAGAGAACAGAGGTTCTCAACCCCAACACTGCTGACATTTTGTTTTTGTTTCATGGAAACTTTCCATTATCTTTTTGTTTACTTTTTAATCAACTTATTATTGTGAATTGTGTGAGGGATTACAGAGCAGATCATCAGTTTTACATTCAGCAAACCATCTTCCAAGTATTGCAATCTCTTCCATGTATCAACAGTTAATAGTATTTACCTCTATTCACTTTAACTAATTAATTTCTCCATATGTCTCCCATTATCTTCATTTTTTTCTCTGCTAACCTCCCTCTTGTAATATATTGCTTGCCTTGGGACCCATATTAAAATGTGCTTACCCTCTAGTTCATGAATAATTTTCCTTCCCCACTCCCTAGGTAACTGTCATTGATTATTTTTTCAAGAAAATATTTCCTTAACTTTTTATGACCTTGGTATCATATAATATTTGTCCTTTTGTAATTGACTAATTTCACTCAGTGTAATGTTTTCCAGCTTGAGGACTAAGGTGCGCCTGACCCAAGCCATGGTATTTTCTTTATTATTATTATTTAATGTTTTATTGTGAATTATGTGGTAGTTTACATGGGAGAACATTAGTTTTACATTTGTGTTTTCATATATCATTTCATTGCTATGGTTACAATCCCCTCCATGCATCATCAACCAACCAAAGGGTACTACAAGCCTGCCCCCTAGTAGTCAACACACAGCCCCTCTCCCTCTCTGTGTCTAAAGTCCCCAACTGCTCCATCTATCCATGTCATTGTCTCTGCCTCCATCCAAGCCATGGTATTTTCAATAGCCTCATATGCATGCAAAAGCTGGACAGTGGATAAGGAAGACTGTAGAAGAATTGATGCTTTTGAATTATGGTGTTGGAGGAGAATACTGAAAGTGCAATGGGCTGCCAAAAGATCAAACAGATCTGTGTTGGAAGAAGTGCAACCAGAGTGCTCCTTGGAGGGCAGGATGGCCAAACTTCGTCCCTCCTACTTCGGACATATTGTCAGGAAGGACCAGTTGCTGGAGAAGTATATCATGTTTGGTAAGGTGGAGAGTCAGAGAAAAAGAGGAAGACCCCCAGTAAGATGGTTTGACAAAGTGGCAGCATCAATGGGCTCCTCAATTGAGCATGTCTATAATTCAGTCTTCCTTCTACAGGCCTCTCCCCTGGCGGTTACTGGGTCCAAGGTTATCTCTTAGCTAGGACAAGGCTTGATTTTTATCAGACAGTATATTGGAGCATCCTGTTTTCTTATCCATCTGCTTTCTCTGTATCTTGACTGGCACATGTAATACATTCATATTCTGTGTAATTATCAATAGATGTGAATTGATTGCTGTCATTTTGCATTTTTTTTTCCTTGTTTGTTTTTTAGCATTGCTGGCTTCTTTGTTCCATGGAATTATCTATTCTGAATTCATTTTTTGGTGTGTTTTTTTCCGAGTTCATTTTGGTTGTGGGTTTTCTTTTCATTTTCTTCATTTCTGTTATTTTAATGTTTACTAAGTCTTTTGTTTTCCTCTTTTTAAAATTTTGATGTTGTTGTTGCTAAGTGCCATAGAGTCAGTTCCGCCTCCTAGTGACCTTGTGTAGGGACAGATGTATAAACTTTCTTTGAGGCTACCCTGCAATTTATTAATTTTCCCCTATTTAAACAATCTGTTATCTTGATACCTACTTAACTTCTTAGCCATTAGGAAGTTCTGTATCTATAATGTTCCCTCTTTTTCTTTTGTGTTGTTTTTGTTTTTATGCGGCATTGAATTCGTACTGACTCATAGCCACCCTATGCAAAATAGTACAAAACACTGCCCAGTCCTGGGACAGCCTCAACAATTGTTGCTATGACTGAGCCCATTGCTGCTGCCACTGTGTTAATACATCTCATTGGGAGCCTTCCTCTTTTCCTCGGACCCTCCACTTTACCAAACATGATGCCCTTCTTCAGGAACTGGTCCCTCCTGACAATATGTCTGAAATATGAGAGATGAAGTCTGACCATTCTGACTTCCAGGTAACACTCTGGCTGTACATCTTCCAACATGGATCTGTTTGTTCTTTTGGCAATCCATGGTACTTTCAATATTCTTCTCCACCATAACTCAAATTTATCAATTTTTCTATGGTCTTCTTTATTCACTGTCCAACTTTTGCATGCATATAAGGCATGGCCTGAGCCAAGGGCACCTTAGTCCTCAACCTGATATCTTTGCTTTTGAAAACTTTAAAGAGGTCTTGTACAGCAGATTTGCCTAATGCAATACGTCATTTGATTTCTTGACTACTGCTTCCATTAATGCTAACAGTTGATCCAAGAAGAATGAAGTCTTTGACAACTCCAATCTTTTCTCCATTGATAAGAATGTTGTTTATTGGTCCAGTGGTGAAGATTTTTGTTTTCTTTACATTGAGATGCAATCCATACCAATGGCTGTGTTTTTCGATCTTCATCAGTAAGTGTTTTTTTTTTTTTTTACAGTTTTATTAGTCAAATTCTAATCATCCAGCCATTGAAGCCAGGCCAAGTGGGTATTATCTGCTAGTGTGGGTGTACCTTTCCTAATTTTAAACCATACAGTGTTCCCTTGTTCTGTTTGAACAACTGCCTCTTGGTTTATGAACAAGTTCCTCATGAACACAATTAAGTGTTCTGAAATATTCATTCTTCCCAATGTTGTTCATAGTTTGTAATGATCCACACAATTGAATGCCTTTGTGTAGTCAATAAAGCATAGGTAAACATCTGAGGCTTTCTGCTCTTGTAAAGATTTACAGACTCAGAAACCTTATGCAGGGTTCCTACGAGTCAGAACCAATTCCATGGCACCCCACTACCACCACCGTATCTGGGTTGGTGTTGTCATGGATGCTAATCTTTGATGGCTGTGCTATTTTTGATTCTCAGTCCAAAGAACTGGATATTTGTTTTTATAAAGTTGGTCTTATTACAAATTCCTTTAATGTCTATTTTTCAGGAAAAGTCCTAATTTTGCCATCATATTTAAAGGGCAATTTTTCTGGGCACATGATTTTTGGTTGGCAATTTTTCTTTCTGAGTTTTGTATATGATGCCATACCATTGCCTTCTTACCCACCTGATATCTGCTGAGAAATCAGTTAAGTCTTACTGGAATCCTTTCAGGATTCTTTCCTTGTCCTTTTGGTTTTGGAAAATTTGTTTATAGTATGCTTGGTAATTTTCTTTTTGGGTCTGTCCGGTTTGGAGTTTGTTCAGCTTCTTTTATGTTTATCTTCTCGTCTTCCATGATATTAGGGAAATTTTCTTCTGACAGCTCTTCTACAATTTTCACTATGCTTTTTATTGTCTCTTGGGGGTGTATGTAAAGAATGGAGCTTGTACACTGTCCTTGTCATTCATGTGTCTCAGTTTAGGGTGAGTTTGGCTGGACTTGGCTGCTGTTTGTTGTTAATCAGGTGACATAGGAGCTGTTATCAGCTCTTGTCCAGAGGGTACAGTTGTGGCTGGACTCTTTGGACATGCTTGCTGTATCTTTTCCCATTGCCTGTGTAAATCTGCTCTTTCAGGCTTCCTTCTGTTGCCAAAATTGCTCACAAGATGTCTGTGCTGCATCTGGCCAGCCGTTCACGGGTTAGTTGCCTTCTTTCGCTGTCCCTTCTTAGCTTCTCTTATCAGCAAGCAGTCACTGCACTTCTCTTATGTTTCCTCTAAAGTTCATGGTTCCAGAATTTTCACCTGTGTCTGTTTTATTTGGCCTCTTGTATTTTTGTTGTAGAGTGTCCATGAATGTGCATGTTAAGTTTGCCATCTTTCAGTGGTGAGGATTTTTGTTTTCTTTACATTGAGGTGCAATCCATATTCTCAACACTGCTGAAGTTTTGGGTCAAATCCTTCTTCACTGTGGAGGGCTTCCCTGTGTCCTGTGGGTATTTAGTAGCATCCTGGCCTATGAGGAGTCCTGGTGTGGCTCTGTAGGTTAATGCGCTGAACTACAAAGCTGTCTTGAACTGTAAGGTTGGTGGTTTAAGCTCACCAACTACTTCCTTGGAAACCCTACACAAGGTTGCTATAGGTCAGAACCAACTTGACCACATTTAACAACAACAACTGGCCAATAAACATTGTTGTTATGTGCTGTGGAGTCGGTTCTGTCTCATAGTGACCCTGCACAGTGTTTCCAAGGTTGTAAATCTTTATAGGAGCAGAAAACCTCCTTTTACTCCTGCACAACAGCTGGTAGTTTCGAACTGTTGACCCTGAGGTTAGCAGCCCGATTCATAACCAGTATGCTACCAGAGCTCCACACCAGGACTCCCCAATAAACACTAGATGCCAGTATTAGAGACTTTCTAAATCATGATGGCAAAAATTTCTCAGTACATTGTCAAATGTACCTGGGGCAGTTAGATCTCTTTGAGTGAGAATTAATGACCTGTATTATCCTTTGTGGAGTCCTGGTGTAGCACTGTGGGCTAATGTATAAGACTGCAAAGTCATTTGAAGTGCAAAGCCGGAGGTTCAAGCTCACCACTTGCTCCTTGGAAACCCTCTACAGAGTCTCTATGGGTCAGAATCGACTCTATGGCACTTAACAATAACAATTTGTGGTTTCCTTAAGTCCTGTCCAGGTCTTTACAAACTGTCCCTTTATTCAGTTCTTCACAATTTTCCAAATTTAAATGCAGGTTCGATTAATTGATTAAGCACAATAAGCATAGTCCCTTTGTTGTTGTTAAGTGCTGTTGAATCGAATCCGACCTCTAACGACCCTGTATAGGGTTATTGAGGAGCAGCTGGTGAGCTTGAACTGTCAAACTTGCAGTTCAAACAACTTTGCAGTCCAGAGCAAAGTGCCACAACCAGGACTCTTATTACATAGGTGGAGTCAGGTCTAATGCATAGCGACTCTCTATAGGATTTCCGAGGCTGCAAATCTTTAAGGGATTAGAAAGCCTTATCTTTCTCCTACAGAACTGCTGACCCTGAGATTAGCAGCCCAATTTGTAACCACTATGCTACCAGAGGCCCTATTAGTTAGTATATTATAGTGAAAGTCCCTGGAAGGAACAAATGGTTTGCACTCATGTATTTTCAAAAGTTGGTGGTAAACCCACCCAGCAATAGTGTTGAAATAAGGCATGTTGATCTACTTCTATAAAGAGCATAGCCAAGAAAACCCTCTGGAGCTCAGTTCTATTCTGATACATGACATGACCAACTGGAAGGCAATAGGTTTGGTGCTTTGTGAATATCATATAAATAGGTTCTCACATATAAGAAGCTTCTTGCTGTCAGGTGCTGTGTAGTCGGTTCTGACTCACAGTGACCCTGAGAAGCAACTAGGGTGTTTGAACTGCCAGCCTCATGGTTCCCAGTCCAGTGCTGGTCCTATAGCACCACACCAAGAATAAAACATGCTGCTTCTAGATCTCCAGTGACACTGGGCATGGATTTCAGGAAGCTTCATTTTCAAAAGCCCCTTATGTAATTGATACCAGAAAGCTTTAAAAGGTTCATTGAAAAATTCCATTATCTTTTAATTCCATTTTCCCATGAACTTTTTGAAGCCACTTCGTACTTATATAAAAGGTCTACAGATGATACTTTGGAAAAGATAGTCTTTAAAGACAAATGTTCTAGCATTAAACACTCCAAATAGAAAGTTGTCTCCTCTTGTACTACATGTGACCTGAAGCAAATTACTTAGCTGTAGGATATCTTATTTCTTACATCAATAAAATAGGCATGATAATTATAAAACATATCACATAGTTACATAAATTTTTTAGATTAAATGAGGTAGTATGTTTAAATGCTTAGCACAAAGTATGTAACTAAAATATGTCACTTATTATTATTATTGATTGTGAGCAAAGAGTAAGCATTTAACAGCCATTAGTGTTGTTGTTGTTAAGTGTTGAGTCTATTCGGACTCATAGCAACCTTGTATAGGGTTTTTGAAAAGTAGCTGGTGAGTCCGAATTGCTGAACTTTCAGCTCAAACTGACTTTACAGTCCAGTTCTTACCCTACAGTGCCACACCAGGACTCCATAAACATTAGATTATGGGGAAAAAAGATGTTGAATGCACTAAGGTTACCATGAAGCTAAATGGGTTATGAGTTTGCCTCTCAACACTAAACATGTATTTCTTACCTGTATTACAATCCATTGTTTTTTCTAAAGACCACTCAGAGATGTTTATTTATTGCAAAAATATCAAGCAGAAATAAATCAAAGAGATGGTTTTATTTGAATGGAATTAGTATGTTTTGTGGACTAGCTATCTTATGCTTGGTATGGGGCTGTAAGATAAACACTAAACTGCTAACCAAAAGATTCAAACCCAACAACTGTTCCTTGGAAATGCTGTATAGAGTCAATAAGGGTCAGAACTGACTCAAAGGCACTTAACTGCAACAAAACAGCATTCTATGCTAAACTTAGAGCTTTATAGTCATCACATCACCTGACCTTCCAAAAAGTATTCTAAAATGTAGGTAGTCTTCTTTTTCATATTTTTATAAAAGGAAAGCTGAAAGCTCAGAGAAAGTAAATCAAATTCCCATACATGTTACACTCCAAATAAAGCATATAAGTATTTGTTGAGACATTTGTAATTCAGAATTTACTTGGACCTATTTAATCCCATTTGAATTCCAGAATTCTGTAGACTTCACCAAAGTGGTTTGACAGATAAAAATTATATATATAAAACATCTATGTACATATATACATGTATATATAAATGTACATATATATATATGTTGTTGTTGTTACGTGCCTTCAAGTCGGTTCCGATCCATAGTGACCCTGTACAGGGTTTCCGAGGCTGTAAATCTTTATGGGAGCAGA
>NW_006408889.1:591386-632289 GCF_000296735.1 Chrysochloris asiatica | reverse complement strand
ACCACTATGCTACCAGAGCTCATTGTATATCTATATCTATATCTATATATACACACATATATATAACAACAACCTAATTATCCTACAGAAAAATTAATAATGCAGATGGATTTTTTAAAAGCTACATTGTAATCTAATTTCCATTGTACCATACTGCCTTATAAGCAATTATTAAATTGAATTTTCTTATAGTACTATTTGACCAAATGCCTGTATTAATCATCAGAGCTGAAGGGTTTCATTAAAAAAAAATAAAATAAAATCTTCCTATACTAGTGTTACCTGGGCAATTTATTATATGTTGCTCATCTATTATCTTCTTTTCTTCCCCTTAGAACAATAACGTTGCATCCATGTTGTACTGACAATCAAAATCCTCTTCAAATGCAATGTATTCTGAAACTTGCCTACAAAAACACTAACCATAATTATAATTTAAAGGTAGAATAACTCCAAGCATGTTCATGTATTTGACAATTTTATGTAAAATCAAGGGGCATTTCCTTGATTTCAGAATTCCAGAGACTGTTTCTGTGTTTCCTCCTCCACCACTGTATTTCTTCGTCGCCATCATGTTGAAATAGAAAACTTAGACCTATTGAAAATTTGTACATTTTAACTAAAAGACACAAAACTGCTAGCAGTCTTTCAGAAAGTGGTGATATCAGTGCATGTATGCCGTGAGTAACTAAAAATAAAATTAGTAATAGGTTATTCTCCATTAAGACTGATGAAATTTGGTGGCACCAGATTTTTTCTGGAGTCAACATTATTTTTCTCTTTCTTTCTTTCTTTCTTTTGTATAGAGACATTATATTGGCTTTAGTATCTCCAAAGAAAATATATGTAGATGTATGCAATTGAGGAAGCTATGACTGAATTACTGTTCTTATTGATGCTGTTGTTGTTAGGTGTCATTGTTAGGGATCTTCGTAAGGTGTCATTGTACAGTCAGTTTCCACACAGAGTAACACTATGCTTTGTATAATTCAAAGTAGGTCTCAATGGTGACCACTAGTAATCTGATCACAGTTGTTACTGGCTCCTGATAGTTAAAAAAGAAATCTAAGCCATGAGCATTAGAGAGCAGGAATGATTACTTCACCAGCTATAAGGTCTCATTGCAGTCAAGATGACTCTGAGAAAGCCCATCCTGTAGTTCCTTCGGTAAGCTCACTGCTACATCAAGCCCCAGGAAATAAAGACGCTACACTCTGATGAGTTTGTGCTAGGATCTCTATATTCATTAACACATTTAATCCTCCCAAGATCCCTTCAGGGCAGATATTATTATCTAAAATTAAGAGAACCCCAAAGAGGATTAGGTCTACTCTACTTCAAGGCTTTGTTGTTGTTGTAAACTGCCAACAAGTCAGTACCAACTCATAGCCATTCTGTATAGAATTTTTGAGGAACAGTTGGTGAGCTTGAACTGCTGACCTTGCATTTCAAAGTGACCTTGCAGGCCAGTGTATTAACCCACAGTATATCACCAGGACTTTCATCTTATCTCTACCTTAGGTAGAAATAGGTCTGTCAGACCATATCCAACATTAATCAAAGTATTTGTAGTTCATGTTGTTAACATGGAGATGCCATGTGTGCAGAAGAGAACTGGTATGAATTTTCAAGGTCATGACCTTTAAGAAGTAGATTGCTAGGTCTTGTTTCTGAGGTTCCTCCCAGTGGGTTTGAATTACCAACCTTTATGTTAGTAGTCCAGTGCTTAACTATTACTACCCGGAGAATCCTTTGTACATCATAGGCACTTGATAAATTGAATAGCTTATAAAATGTCTCCTGTCTTATGCATCTATGTAAGAATCAAATCATGAATTTCTTCACATTTCAAAATATATGGCAGCTTTGTACATAAAAGTAAAACTTACAGCATGCAGGAAAAGAAATAACTGAATATGTGAACTCTTTGCTTATGTTTTTTCTAATCCAAATAAAATATTTTTAGAGAAACTCAAGATATATTTGCAGTGATAATAATATATATGTGCTGATAAAATAAAATTGGGAAATTGAATAGAAAAAAAAAAAAAAAAAGGCATAGAGAGTGCCCAAATAACTGTTGTTTATAAACTTTGGTTACCAGATTTTTAGTGTTTATGTGTCATACCTGTAGTAGGCAAAATTATGTCCCTATCTTAATCCTCGGAAAAGGAAACTTGGTGGCACAATGGTGAAAGTGCTTGACTGTTAACCAAAAGGTCAAAGGTTCAAATCCACCAGCTGCTCTATAGGAGAAAGATGCGGTAGTCTGCTTTTCTGAAGATTTGCCTCCTTGAAAAAATGTGTGAATGCATCACCTTGCATGACAAATGGCAATTAAATTGTTGATGGATTTAAGATAGCAAATGCAGACTTTAAACTAAAATAATTATTCTGGATAATCTAGTCCCAATATAACGACATCTTTCAATGTGTAAGAGGGTGAGATTCAGAGCGAGGTGGTGTGAGAATGACTCCAAGAGCCATTGCTGGCTTTGAAGATGAAAGGAGGCCAGGAGTCAAGGAATTCAGGAAGCCTCTGTTATTGTTAAGTGCATTTGAGTTGGTTCCAACTCATAGTGATCCTGTATAGGGTTTCCAAGGAGCGACTAGTTGGCTTGAACTGTCAACCTTGCTGTTAGCCATCCAGTGCTTATCAGACAGTGCCACACCAGGAAGCCTCTGTTGTTGTTATGTGTCTGACTCCAATAAAACCACATTCTTTTCTTTTCATTTGAACACTGTTGTTGTTGTTGTGTGCCATCAAGTTGGTTTATACTCATAGCAACCCTGTACAGCGTTTCTAAGGAGTAGCTGATGGATTTGAACTATCAACTTTTCAGTTGGCTGTCGAGTTCTTATCCTACAGTGCTATACCAGGACTCCAAGAATCCTCTTGCTGTTGTTGTTAAGTGCTGTTGAGTCAGTTCTGACTCACAGAGACCCTGTATAATGTTTCCAAGGAGTGGATGATGGGTTTGAAGCACCAAACTTGTACGTTTGAACTGCCAACCTTGTGGTTAACAGTCCAGTGCTTATTCTACAGTGCTACACCAGGACTCTGGAGTTAATTCACCAGACTGCAAAGCTGTTTGAACTGCAAGGTCAGAGGTTCAAGCTCATCAGCTGCTCCTTGGAAACCCTATACAGGGTCGCTATGGGTCAGAATCAACTCAACGGCACTTGACAACAACACCAGGACTCCAGAAAGCCTGTGTTGTAGTTGTTAAGTGCTGTTAAGTCAGTTTCTACTTAGAGCAACCCTGTATAAGGCTTTCAAGGAACAGCTGGTGAGTTTGAACTGCCACCCTTGTGGTTCAAACCAACCTTGCAGTACAGTGCTTTATTCCACACACTCCACCAGGACCTGGAAGCCTCTAAAAGTTGGAAAAAGGAAGAAAATAAATTATCCTACAAACCATCAAGAAAGGAACTCAGCTCTGTAAACACTGAGATTCTTATAGGATTTCTGACCACCAGAGTTGCAAGAAATATATTGTGTTTGGCTTGGTTTCAAGCCACTACATTCATGATAATTTGTCACAGGGGCAATAGAAAACAAAAGCAAGCTCAAAATAATGGCTGGAAGACACATAGAAAGGTATGTTAAAGGCATAGATACAGTCACCTGGTTAAATAGTATCACACTACCTACATTTTCTAAGATACAGTTCAAGGTTAAGTATAGAAAGTATATTAAAACATTTTATCACTTCACATATTATTTGTTTTTGTCAATATAAATTGCCATTATGGAGAATAATTCAAAGATTCATAGAAATACTTGAAGTATTTAAATGCTCAGATGAACCCTGGTAACACTATAGAATAGGCAATGGAATTCTAAACACAAAGTCAACAGTTCAAACTCACCAGTCCTTTCATGGGCAAAACACGAGGCTTGTTACTTTCCTAAAGATGTACAGCTTCTGGGATCCTATACAGGGTTATTATGAGTCAAAATCTATTCAATAGCAGTGAGTTTAGTTTCATGGCACTGTAGTCCATGAAAAAGTAGAATAATTAGCCTAGTAATACAAACGATCGAGATTACTGCATCCACACATCAGGGTAACCCTTGAAATGAACATGTATTTATATATAGTTTACTAAACTGAGCTCTGGTGTGGTGCTGTGGAATAGGACTGGACTGGTTACCACAAGGTTGGCAGCTCAATCCCACCAGCCACTTTCAGAAACTCTATACAGGATCGTTGTTAGTCAGAACTGACTCAATGGCTTACAACCATAACAACAGACTGCATGCAATCAAAACCTCTAAAAAGAAAGGAAAGGAATGAGTTTTTTATTTTCCTTCAGTTAGGATTAGATAGCTTAAGTAACCACTGTTAAAAGAAATTTTCTTTCCATCAAGTCAATTTTCCAATTGTTACAAAAATTTTTAGTAAAGTTGACATGTGAAATGTTTACCAATATAAGTATATACTCTCAAAAATATCCCCAACCAATGCATTAGATCAAAGCACTGCCAAGAAAAAAAGAGAATCATACAGAGATTATGTAAGCTTTTGTAGAAAACAAATGGAGCAAATACCAAGAGCAGATATTGAAAATAGAGCAAAATATTTGCAAACTGAGATGATAAAGCATCAAGGGAAGGGAATCTAACCAAGGCAAACTGTGCCACGATACTCATTCCAGAGTATCAGTCCCTCACAATTGAAAGACAGACACAATTTTTTTTTTTTTTTTTTTAACTCTGTGAACAATTCTACACTGCAAACATGGGGTCATTATAAGTTGGAATCCACTCAGCAGCTACTGGTTTGTTTGTTTTTTTTGGTGTTGGGGGGAGTTTAGATACGGGTAACTGGTTTCTATTATCTTTTAGGGGATGTTGTAGTTGTTTTTGTTGTTAAGGGTCATTGAGTTGGGCATTCTAAATCTTGAGTTACACTGGTATTTTCAACAAGCAGATTATCACTTTAGTAGATTTCCACCTGGAAGCAAAACTAGAAGACTGTGAGTTAGAGCTTTAAGAGATGGGATCGTGAGACCAGGAATGACAGAATAAAAGTCAATTGGAACTGCTTGCCTTTAGTTTTCCTCTGAATTTGAGCATGATGCCTATGTCCTTTCATTACAAAGTTTCACATGGGAAGCTTAAATTCTTCCAGCATTCTCTCTGTGAATAGAAATATATCTTGGAGAGGCAATATCTTAAAGCTGTCACCGGTCAGTCACTTAAGCAGGATTATCTGAAAGCTAACTGATAGCAAGTACCAGTGTTAATAAAACACAGGATAGGTGATTAGGTGAAAAAAATACACTAGAAGAAATGAAAAGCATCTAGAAAGAATTAGATGTTGTTAAAATAAATAAATAAAACTGTATAAATTTTCTACGGACATCCTAAGAATTAGAAGACTTTATAAAATTAACAAAACTAAGTATAACTGCAAGATTCTTAAACTATTTTTAGGAAAATACAATTTATGAGTCAGTTGAATTGTACTTTTTAAAGAAGATGCCTTAAGACAGTATAAACATTCCAGTAATGTTGTCATGATTAAAAACATCTCTCTAACTGTAGGATCAGCACTAGAGTATGAACCACAAGGTTGAAAGTTAAAACCCACCAACTGCTTCTTGGAAACTTTATACAGAACCAATATGACTCGATACCAACTCAATGGCACGTACCAACAACTCTTCTTTGAAAATAAAATCATTTCACAGCATTTGTCCCTTTTCTTTCAATCTCTTCTATGATAGTGATTGTTCCTCTTACAACTAGGAAATTCTGAAAGTCATTCAGAGTCAGTGTGAAGAGTTTTGAGGGAATTGTTACAGTGAATCTGTTCATTTTTTGGTCAAAATCATAGAATGACTAAAAAGCAGTGAGATGACTTAAATTGATCATTAACTGGCTCTGATACTGACAGTCAAAGAGAATGTTTAAATTTATGAAATGTTTAAAACGCAAACTCTATTAAAACATAGAAGGGGATGGAGTGTAGTTGAAAAGACACACTAATTGAGCTCCAATGAGAATGGCTGGTACCCATGGCCTAGGCTGCAGGGCTGATATCGGAGAAATAAATCAAAGCCATGTTATCATTTTCTAGTCAATCTTCCTATGAATCAGTTAAGTCCCTCATTAGGCCTCTGACTCCCATTATAACCTTTACTTGTAACTTTGTTGTTGTTGCTAAGTGCCATCTAGTCAGACTTGACTCATAATAACCCTGTATAGGGTTGTTGAGGAGCAGCTGGTGGGTTTCAACCACTGACCTTGAGATTCAAGCCAACTTTGCACCCCATTGCAATATCCTGCAGTGCCACACCAGGTCTCCTCACCTATAACTAACCTACGGGTAATTATATATATTTACAAGTCTGTTTTCTCCACAAGATTGAGAGTTCCTATTTATATTGCAAGTACAACAAGACATCAATAATTAGAGGCTTAAATAATTCCATGTACAACACTAACTGGGATGTAAAAGTGCTGGATTTGAGGTATGGTGTTGGAGAAGAATATTAAAGGTACCAAGAACTGCCAAAAAAAACAAACAAATCTTCATTGGAAGAAGCACAATCAGAATGTTCATTAGAAGCCAAGATGATCGGACTTCATATCTCATATTTCTGACATATTATCAGGAAGGGACTGTCCCTGGAAAAGGACGTCATGCTTGGGAAAATGAATCAATGACTAAGAGGGAGACTCCCAAGCACAAAGATTGGCACAGTGGCAGCAGCAATGTGCTCAAGTGTAGCAGCAATTGTGAGGACTTCGTAGGACCAGTTGGTGTTTCATTCTGTTGGAAGTAGGGTCACTATGGGTTGGAAATGACTTGAAGGTACCTAATAACAACAATGACTTCTTTTATTTGTGCCCATTCCAAAGAGAGGTGACACAGCAGAATGTGGACATGATCAGACAATCTCTTTGATATCCCATGTGAGTAAAGTTTTACTAAAGGTAATACAGAAACAGCTGCAAGTATACATTGTCAGAAAACTTCCAGAGGTTCAAGTCAGAGTCAGAAGAGGCTGCAGAATGAGGGATATCATTGCTGATATCCGATGGATCTCGACTGGAAGCAGAGAATATCAGAAAGATGTTTACCTGTGCTTTATTGACTACACAAAGGCTTTCGATTGCATGGATCATGACAAGCCATGGACAACATTGTGAAGTCTGAGTATTCCTGAACACTTAATTGTGCTCATGAGGAATGTGTACATGGACCAAGAGGCAGTTGTTCAAACAGAACATGGGTACACTGAATGTTTTAAAATTAAGAAACGTGTGTGACAGGGTTGTATTCTTTCACCATAATTATTCAACCTGTGTTGTTGTTGTTGTTGTTGTTGTTGTTATTAGGTGCCATCAAGTCAGTACCAACTCATAGCGACCCTGTGCACAGCAGAATGAAACACTGCCTGATCCTGGCCCAACCTCATTACTGTTGCCACATTTGAGTCCATCGATGCTGTCACTTACTTGGCCAATCCATCTCATTGGAGGTCTTCCTCTTTTCCTCTGACCCAACACCTTATCAAACATGATCTCCTTCTGCAATGACTGGTCCCTCCTTACAATATGTCCAAAGTATGAGAGACGAAATTTGGCCATCTTGGCCTCTAAGGAGCACTCTGGCTGCACTTCTTCCAAAATGGATCTATTGGTTCTTTTGGCAGCCCATGGCACTTTCAATATTGTCCTCCAACACCATAACTCAAAAGCATCAATTCTTCTACGGTCTTCCTTATTCACTGTCCAACTTTCACAGGCATATGATGTTATTGGAAATACCATGGCTTGGATCAGGCACACCTTAGTCCTAAAGCTGACATCTTTACTCTTTAATGCTTTAAAAAGTTCTTGTGCCACAGATTTGCCTCATGCAATACGTCGTTTGATTTCTTGACTGGGCTTCCGTGAGTGTTGATAGTTGATCCAAGAAGATTGAAGTCCTTGACAACTTCAATCTTTTCTCCATTGATAGGAATGTTGTTTATTGTTCCAGTAGTGAGGATTTTTGTTTTCTTCACACTGAGATATAATCCATACTGAAGGCTGTGCTCTTTGATCTTCATCAGTAAATGTTTTAAGTCCTCTTAACTTTCAGCAAGCAAGGTTATAACATCTGCATATCGCAGGTTGTTAATGAGTCTTCTTCCAATCCTGATGCCATGTTTTTCTTCATATAACCCAGCTTTTCATATTATTTGCTCAGCATATTGTCCACAACAATAACAATAAACCTGGGATGTAGAAATTCTGGTATAGTCATAATTAAGGACATCCCTTATTTAGAATCATACAAGTGAAAGTTGTTGGAGGATATACCTTAGGCAAATTTTAAGTACAACCTCTGACTTTTCTTCTTTTCAGTTTTCAGGGAATATGGGAATTTGATGATGAAAACAAACAAACAAAACTCAAATTTAATAGTCTTTATACCTTCCTCAATGCAGCTGAGATCTAAAGCTGAGAAAACATTCAGTGTTTAAAATATTCTTATCACTTGGCTGCTTGGTACTTACTGACATCTGACTCCCTCATCGACAGTGAGAAAACACAGCCTGCTTGGCGGGAAAAATGAAGATAGATCAAGTGCAAAAGCTTACAGGATGCCACTGGGGAAAGAGCAGCGCAACACCTCTGAGTATCATGAACTGACTTGCTATAGAGAGCCACTGCAGGATCAAACCAGATACAGATTGCCTGCAATCCCATGTCATTCAGGAAGATTGCCAAATGCAGAATTTCTACAGTGCTAAAGTCTTTATTTTAGCAATCTACTTCCAAACTTGAAACCTAGTGAGATGGCTGATAATACTTTTTCTGAAAGCAGCTTTCAAAATGCCAATATGCACCTGAAATTTCATTGCTCCCTAATCTGATTTATTTGTTTCTGTTTGCAAAGATAAATGTATAACTCATTCCATCAAAAAAAAGAACTTTTTAAAAGGGTTTTCAAAGTGACAGTAGATTGTGTGGATGGTGGTATGCACATGTGGACATGGTGTGCGTCTGGGGGAAGAACAGAGTAGTAAGCTATTACCTTTCATGTTTTAGTATTTTCCTCAGAGCTTGGCAGATTTTTTTTTTTTTTTCTGAGCTTTTCATCTCTAAGTTTATGGAGGAATGCAAACAATCGTGAAAAGGACAAAGAGCTACAACTGTATTCACTTTTTGTTGTTAAGTGCCATCAAGTTGGTTCTGACTCGTAGTGTCCATGTGAGCTGTTTCCAAGGAGCAGCTGGTGAGCTTGAACTGCGAATCTTACCATTCAAACCAACTTTGTAGGCCAGTGCAACTTAGTGTCAAATATTTTTTAAATTATTTTTGCCTTTGATTAAAAAGTAAAAAGTTGCCCCCCATTCCAGTTTATCTCAATTGTTGAAGAAAAAAACTGAGCAAGAAACCAGTTTAAATGATAAAAAGAAATGAGCCAACTATTTTTTAGACCTGAGAGCAAGTCTTTTTTAGACCTTGAATTTTGTTTGTTTACCTTTTGTATATTGAGATGTTCTCTTTCCCTCTCCAGTTCTGAAAGCATTTCCCCTGCTTCTTTTTCCATAAGGCATTTCAGCTTTTAGTCAAAGTGATAAAATAGTGCCTTCAATTCTCCTCTACAGATGAGTGCTAGGAATAAAATGTGACAACACTACTGGGCTATTTTTGGTAACATGCTATTCTATTTTTTCACTTTACCTAATTCTTCCAGGAAAATATCTCATTTAAGCTCTTGGTATCACTACTTCATTCTTTTTCAAGTCTTTCATTCCTCCCCCACAATTGTTTGTTCACAATAATATATAAATGGTACTCATCAATAGCCTATGCTTTAGCTTGATTCTTTCAAATCTCATGGAGTATTAAATTCCTAAGTTAGAGAAATAAGATACAGAAGACTTGAGTGATTGTTTAACATCGGAAATCAAGACCTAAACCAAATTTGCATCTGTCTCCTAGTCAAAAGTAGATAAGTTAATGTGAAAGTATGTTACATGGGAAAGTCATGCTGTTTAGATGTGAGGTTCTTTCTGCATTTAGAGTTCTTATATCTGAAGTAGTCAATGATGAATAATTTCTTTCTTTCTGATAATAAATAAAAACAAAACAAGATTTATAACGCAAGTGTCAACACTCTTTTAGTCTTAGCTAATGCTAGAGATCAAAAAAAGCATCACACAGGCCAGCTCTGAACACAAGATAAGTTGCACAAGTGTGCATGACATAATAATTAAAGACTAGAGATGTTTCTGGCTTTCCTCTGTGTAGGCTTTACACAAATCACTGTCAATTTCTTTGCATGGTGTCTTCTATTGTCTAAACTGTAGAACTGAGCATTTCTGTAGAACAGTCATGAAACATAAATTGATGCATATGCCTGCGGATTCTAATATCAATATTAGGATCAATTCTATATTTGTACAACAGATATGTTCTTCTTATTATAAAGGAAATTCATTGGAAAAACATGGTTCATGTTCCTGTTTTGTGAAAGGTAAACAAAATATGTGCATTAATAATTAACTAATTTTTTAAAACTTGCCATAAAAAGGCATTTCCTATCCTGAATTGTAATGTGTAATGTAACACAGTGGGAAACATGTGCCTATGTCTACTTGTTGTTATTGTTGTTAAGTGCTGCAGAGTCGATTTCAACTCATAACAATCCTGTATCAGACATCCAAGGAGTAGCTGGAGAGTTTGAACCACCAACCTTGTAGTTCAAACTGACTTTGTGGTTGAGTGCTTATGTTACATCACCAGCACACGTTATTATAGAGTGTATTTAAAATTATAAGCATAAGTATAATAAATTCATGGGGAGATATTTTTTAAAATTTTCATTAAACTATGTCATACACTAAACAGAACAGTTGTATGATTATAAAGGCTTGTTTGCTATTAGGATTTCCTGTTTTGTTCTCTAAACAACTGATCTTGTTTTATAAGAGAATAATGATAAAGTTCAAAATTAATAGCTATGAATTCTCAATAACTCATAAGCATGAATTTTTATTACTTCGTTTCTGTGTAAGTTAAGTGTTCATATTATTCATCACTGGTGACTGAAAATAACTCTCCCTGGTCTGAGTAAACATGAAAAAAAAACACAAAAAACTCACAAAATGTATCCAGAACATTTTTCTAGATTGATAAAATATATACAGACTATATCATAGATATGACCCATTTTATACAACATGGTTATGCAATACACTTTGTTCTGTCTTTTTCACCTCCTGCTTTGAAATTGTGCCAATAGCTACATCAACATTTATGGATTCACAATTGTTCATTTTCAAACAGTAAGTTTGAATAAGATTTCCAACCAGAACCACATTGTTCCATTTTCATCTTCCTTATATACTGTACTTAACTAGTGCTTTCAGAATATATGTAAAGATACCCAGAATTATTAAACCAGTAATGAATACTGAATAATATAATATCCAGAGTTGTTAGTTGTTGTGAGGTTTTTTTTTCAAAATGGGGGTTAAACTTTTAAAAGAACAGTAAATAGATGGTTTGTTGGATCTAATTGAGAATCTAATTAAGGCCTGTAAAAGAAATGTCATTCTCTTTTACATTTATTGTACTTTTCTACCACTATTGTTGTTAAGTGCCATCGAGTTAGTTCAGACTCATAGCAACCTCGTATAGGGTTTCTGTAGAGCAGCTGGTGAGTTTGAACCACCGACTTTGTGGATCAAACAACCTTGTGGCCTAGTGCTTATGCTACAGTGCCGAACGAGGACTTCTTTGTGCCTCTATTGGTAAAAGCCATCAAGTTCATTCTAACTCACAGTTACCCTGTATAGTGTTTCTGAGGAGTGGCTGCTGAGTTTGAACTGTTGACCTTGTGGTTCAAAGTGACCTTGAGATTGAGTGCTTATCCCATGGTGCCACACCAGGACTCCTTCCTGCCACTAGTAGAAAATACATGAAATGTAAGCAATATTTTTAATATTTATTGTTGAAGAAATAAAACTCCACAAATACTAAAGTGGACTTTGGTAACAATATCATTAAAAGGGTGAATCACAAGGTTTAAGGCTTAAAAGTTAAAAATGACTAGAATCTTAGATCAATTCAGATAATATGTGTTCAGAGATAATCATTTAACAAAACTAAACCTATTATAAGCATACATATTTTGAGTAATCTGTCCAAATTAAGCAATATTCCAAGCTGAAAGTGTTATCGAGTCATTTAGAAACAACAAAAGTCATAAAAAATTATTATTTATGTTGTAAGTGCCATCGAGTCAGTGACGACTCACAGTTACCCTGTATAGGGTTTTCAAGGAGCTACTGTTAGGTTTCAACCATCAACCTTGCAGTTATAAGTCTAGTGCTTACCCTACAATGTCACACATGACACTCCAGGAAAATGTTGTTTTTAAGGCCTTTGAGTTGGTTCTAACTCATAGTACCCTGTATAGGTTTTCAGTACAGTAGTTGGTGTTTTAACTGCCAACCTGGTGGTTCACAGTTCACTGCTGATGCTAATATTGTTAAGTGCTGTCAAGTCAGTACTGATCCATAGCAACCCTGTATAAGGGGTTTGAGGAGCAGCTGGTGAGCCTGACCTACCGACACTGCAGCTCAAACTGACTTTGTAGTCCAACGCTTCATAATTTTCAAAGCAAGAATCAAATTCTGATGGGTTTTGTTGCTACACAATTGCATTACAGCTAATTAAATATGTGTCTTATACTGAAACTTACATATAGTTTATTGTTGTTATGTGCCGTGGAGTCAGTTCTGACTCATAGCAACCCTGTACAGAGTTTAGATAAAGCCAATAGAAACATAGTATCTTTTAAGACACACACAAAAAAAATCCCCTGAAATTATATAGTTCATATTTTAATTGAATATTTACTATTGAGCATCTAATTCAAAGAAAAGCAAACTAGTTGTAGAAATTCTTTTATGGGAAACTGGTATTTACTTGGCTTTCTTCCAAGCATTTATGAATGCTAAAAAAAACTCAGTTCAAAAATGCTTTTTAAAAGGTAAATACAATGTACTAATATTATAAATGATTGTTGTTATTAAGTGCTAATTAATTGATTCTGACTCATAGCAACCCCATATAATAGAAATGTCCAATAGGTTTTTCTTGCTTTTTATGTAAGCAGATCTCCAGATTTTTCTCCCATGAAGCTCTGGGTGGGTTCTAATCAACAACTTTAAAGTTATCAGTTAAGCGCTTAACTTTTGCACCCACATGGTTCCTTGCTTTAAAATTGTTATTGTCATTATTGTTAGTACTGCCACGTCAGTTAAGACTCATAGCTACCTTACATATGGTTTCTGAGACTATAACTCTTTGTTGTTGCTGTTATGTGCCGTGGAGTCGGTTCCAACTCATAGCGACCCTGCACAGGGTTTCCAAAGCTGTTAATCTTTACGGGAGCAGAACGCCTCATCGTTCTCCCCCAGAGCAGCTGGTAGTTTCGAACTGCTGACCTTGCGGTTCGCAGGAGCAGAAAGTCTCATCTTTCTCCAGCAGAGTGACCGATGCATTTGAATTGCCTACCTTGTGGTTAGCAGTTCAGTGTTTACCTTGCAGCACCACCAGTGCTCCTTCTATTAAAAATTACCTGGTTAAAATTGAATTCTCTATGAAAATGTATTTCCTACCCTGAATTGAATGACAATTCACAAAGTCATTGTTTTTCCCTGTGCATATTACTAACATCCATAACAAACTATGTAAAGGCCAAATGACATAACAATGATTAAAATGAATGAGGAAAAATGGAGGATAACTGTACTTAGAAGGTGATCATACAAATACCAGGTAGGTAATGGGAAGAATAGAAGAATGATCTTAATATCTATTTTCTTATATTTGACAAGCAGTTTTGTTAAGGTGGTACTGTTAAAGGCCGAGTAAACAAATTTGGGTAAAATAGTAAAGTAGCAAATCTGAAATATCACTGAACCCTTTAGGAGAAGTTGATATCGTGTGCCATTGAGTTGGGTGAGTCAATTCCTTGTGTGACAAAGTGAAACGGCCCCACAGGGTTTCCGAGCTGTAATCTTTACAGCAGAGTCCTGATGTTACATTGTGGATTAATGTGCTGGACTGCAAAGTCAGCTGGAACTGCCTTGTTGGTACTTCAAGCTCACCAGCAGCTCCTCAGAAACCCTATATAGATAGGGTTGCTGTGAATCAGAATAGACTCAGTGACACTTAACAGCAAAACATGTTAGTTTCTCACAAGGCAATATAATCCAATTACCTAATATACCTAATTTGTAATATAAATCAAAGCTTTTCAACAACAAAAACATCTTTTAGTGTTCATGACCCAAGACTATCTATTTTGTATTTTGAAAAATAAAAAAACTGCCATCTTTTGTTCCTAATGTTGCATAGAAATGCCATTTTGGCATCTAAAATTGATCCTATACACCAGTTAATGACAATGAAAAAGTGGATTTAGATGCAATATTAAAATGTATACATTCAATTATTACATATTCATGAGTGTTTTTGTCTACAAAACAAAACAAAAACAGAGGGAATAGAAGCAAATACTGTTCAATGATGTTGCACGACGGGGATTGCAATCATTGCAATGAAACGAAGAGTGTAAAACTGATGTTCTCCCATGTAAACTATCACTCAATTTGCAATAAAAATTTAAAAAACAAAAAACAACATACATTTATTGCATAACTATAGTCATTTCCTTGAACAAGGGTATTGCTTACTTTTCCACTTTTAATTGTAGAGCGTGATACAAAAATTAGTTTTGAAACTTGGAAAGGTACTTCTTAGGAAAAGCCTATTTAGTTGCTGTTCCATTTGGTTGCCTAGAAATTGTCACCAAAGGATAAAAAAAGAGGGGAGTCTCTCCTCCCCCACTTTGATGAGTTTATCTTGCACTACCCAATTAAGCCATCATTTCATATATCACACTGGACACATGTAAAGTCCCTTGTTACTTGTTAAATACTATGTCACATGAATTTTTGACTTCTTAATGAAGTACTTAATGTACTAGAAATGTGCAATAGCAACAACAAAGAAGTGTAATCCTCAAATTTGTCAATGAGTTTGTCTCAAGAAAGTTTATTGCTTACACACATTAATAATTGTTGGTGACAGTCACTTGGAGTGCAGTACCAGCCTCAGTTATGTGTTTGGCAGCTTCCATATGCCATGAGAAATCAGACCCACTGGATCTTTGTCAGACCAATTATGCCACCATGTGTAAAACTCTACTGAGAAATGTCCTTACAAAAGAGTGATTTTTAAGTCTGCATTATTGTTTCAACAGACTTTCTCTCCATACTTAAACTCCTACAGCTTTTTATTTGGAATTTAATGCTAAAATCATATAAGAACTTTAAAGCTAAATAGTTATATTAACATTTGAAAAACTCCAATTACATTAGTGGAACAATTTAAGACAATTTTATGTAAATATTGATTCTACATTACTTAATATATTGATAAAACAATGAGCTGTTATGTGGGAGAAATATGAGGCTTTCTGCTCCCATAAAGATTTATGGCCTTGGAAATCCTATACAGGGATGCTATGAGTTGGAACCAACTCCACGGCACATAACCAGCCAACATATGCACTTCTTAGACAGCATGGTGGCTCTGTAGGATAAACAATGGATTGTGAACAACAAGGTTGGCGATTTGAGTACACCAGCTGTTCCACTTGAGAAAGATAAGGCATTGCAACAGACAAAATTAAGCCTCAGAAGCCCTACACAGGGTCACTATAAGTGGGAACCGACTTGACAGCATTTAGCAACAATAACATATGCACTTCTTGGTTGGCAAAGTTAAAGTAACTAAAATATTATTGAATTTAACATATCTCCATAAAAACTGAATATTGCAGAGTACATTCAATAATATGCATATAAAGATTATGTACTCAAATTTTATGAACCTATATAGACTTGTGTATTTAACAAAATCTATAGCAATTTGTGAAAGCTTTTCATCCATTCCAAGAACAAATCTACAACGTAGCCTTTTAGAGTGCTGCAAATGGTTAACTTAGTCAGCTTCTGATCAAAGTGTTAGAGGTTCAAGTCTACCCCGAGGCACTTCCCAAGAAAGGTGTAGTTATCTACTTCTGAAAACTCTGCTACTGGGAACCCTATGGAGTATACAGTTCTACTCTAATACACATGGGGTCTTTAGGGTCTAGCTTCCTCAAACACAATTTGGAAATTAAACAGCTGCAGGACAATAATAATTTCAATAAATTGAAACTATTTTTATTACCAAGGATCCCTAATTGCTCAATGGTTAAGCACTTGGTTGCTAACTGCAAGGTTGGCAGTAGAACCCTACCCAGAGGCTCCATACCAAAGGATCTGGCAATCTGTTCCTGCAAAAACTAAAGCTTAGGAAACTCTTTGGGGGCAATTCTAATCTGTCAAAATGGGTCACTATAAACCAAAAATTGACTCAGCAGCCTCTAATAAGTCTCATAAAATACTCTGGAGTAGCTGAAGTATATTATCATAGTCTCTACTTTTATCTCTCTTTTTACTTCCTTGCTCTTCCCTTTCTCATCAAGTGCAGAGGCAAAAAAATAGAGACAAAGCAATTGGATTGAATATTTTAGACTGAAAACCAAAACCAAATGGAAGCAACAACAAAGCTGGGCTATAAGGGAGGCGATGGAGATTTACTACATTTCACTCTTATAATCGTAAAAAACTGAGATGTTTAGTGGCATCTCATGATGATCAGGGCCTTGGCCAAAATTGAAGGCCATAACATCCTTTTTAATGCATCTCATCCTGCTTCTCCCAATGCTAGTTGGAGTCTGACACACTTGGTGCCTAACCAGGGTTGTCAATCATTGAAGCCACTGAAGGCTGCCACCCTTTCAGTGACCTAAACAAAGTCCCCATTTCTTAAAGACCATTGAGCTTCCAGAGGTGCTGACCTAGTTATCTGCTTAAAGTAATTTACACCCAGGTGTGTCAAAGACTCAATAGAACTCTTCCAAAGGTGATCTGCATTTAAAAAGAGGTGTGCATTAGACTATTGGGAGCTCCTTGGGAGAGCTTTGGAGTTGGAGGCATTAATCTGCTTCCACTCCTAGCCTACCATCTTCCCTTCCCCCACTGCTTCTTTTTCCCAAGGAAAGGCACAGATCCATTTCTATGTCTCTTCCTTTAGTAAAACTAATAAACACTTCTCTTTACAGACACTCTAAGCTATCACCTATACTAATGACTGTTCATTCACCATGGGCTCCCTAAAAAGGAAAAATTATCTTCTATCAGTGATCAGAGCAGGAGTTGGCTGAGTGAACAAATATTACCTGCAGGAAAATATAAACCCACAAATACAGAGCCTCTTGTCTTCATTTTGGCCTAAGTGCATCTATGTTTGCTCAGATAAGGATTACAGAATAATACTGGAAACTCATCTTTACCTAATCCTTCTTTACATCGCTCAAAACATGTCAGAAGTCTACTTCGTGGCCAGTGCCTCCCTTACTTGCCTTTGTATTTGCTTTAATTTAGATTTATTCACTATTTTTTAAAAGGGTTCGGTGTTTATATAATTAGAAAAGAAGGGGGAAGCTCAGATAAATATTCACTCACTATTGAAACAAGAGTCATATACCACATATACAAGGACAGGAACTCCAGTTAACGTTGTTGTTAAATGCTGTTGAGTCTACCCATTGCAATCCTGAATAGAATTTCCAAGGAGCAGCTGGTGAGTTTGAACCGCCGACCTTGAGATTCAAAATGACTTTGCAGTCCAGTGCATTAACCCACAGTGCCACCACACAAGGACTCATAGTTAACATCGTAGGTAGCTTTTCATCATAAGAACTTCCATTGAGCAGGAAAAAAAAATCAGTTAGCATGCTCTCAGAGCCTGTTATAATATGGTCACAGCATATTCTGGTGATCTTATGTGGATCAAAAGCTACCTAATCACCAAATCCCATACCCCTCATTCATTTGTTCAATGAATACATATGAGTTCCTTGTATATGCAAGACACTTTACGAGACACTATGAATACAGTGATGAACAGGACACACTTTTACCAGCCCTCTGAGATTCAAGTATTCCCTGATCTAGGTACATCATTTTTGCAGTTTTACCCATTAAGGTTGTTGTTGTTTGCCGTTTAGTCAATTCTGACCCATAGCAACCCTGTATAGGGTGTCCAAGTAGTAGCTGGTGAGCTTGAACTGCCAACCTTGCAGTTCAAACGGCTTTGCAGTCTGGTGCATTAACCCACAGCACCACACCAGGATTCTGCCCACTAAACTTTGCACTGTAAATTGAAGGTACAGCAAATCATTAAATTCTCTACAAAATTAAAGGTCTGAAAAACCACACATCAAAAGAAAATATTTTGCTAAATTGTAGGCAAAGAATTATTTCCAGAGAGAGAAGAGACATTTCAAGCTGTGGAGTTACTTCTAAGAGACCTTGAAAAGGTCTCGATGGATAACCTCAAAAATGAAGCTAGGGTTAGCGTGCTTTGTCTAATCTTGAAGATTTTAACTATTATTATGGTATGTAGTATAATATTTACAAATCCAGATAATTAGATCTCCAAATTACAGCCCTTTTTCAACCTTTTGTTTGTTTTGGGGTTTTTTTTTTTCAGTACTAAGTTTGAAAATTTGTGACTGTTTCTAACAATTCTTTTGAGAAGATTTTTCTCAGGTAAGTGAAGATATCTGAGGTATATTGCATTCAAAGACACAAATGCCTCAAACGTTGTTAGTATCCGGACTGGATAGCTCTTCATAGACTACAAAGTTTGTAAACAAGTTTCATCAAAGAGCTGTTCACTTTCTTAGTTTCCTCAACTCAGAAATGATAATGCAATTTTATTTGAAGTTGGAAGTTTGCTCTGAAGAGTAAATGAGTGTATATGAAAATGCTTTGAAAATGAACACACATGATGGAAATATAAACTATCACTTAGAACTCTATAATTGTATTACTAATAAATTGTCTACGAGGACAAAAACTATCTTATTATTTTTTTGTGTCTCACCCAGTAACAATGGTGCTATTAAAAATATTCAAAGAAAAAATTTATTTTTTTATATTAGCAATCTTTTGATATTAGTTAATAATTAGTTAATGAGTTAACTGCTCTGGATAGATCAGTTTCTAGCATTCTCATATTCCTTTTAGACTTTGTAAAGGAGAGTTATTGTAAAATACAATGGTCAAAGGCTAAGATATAATGATGACTGTGAGAGTAATTCTGTGTCTAACTCCATCTTCCATAGCCACTTCCCTAAAGAGTAACTCTTCCAGTAATAGAAAAGGAGACTGGTCAGGAGACCTGAGATCCAGATAACAGTAAGTAGGGGTGGGAAGTGGAGAAAAGCATGTCCTTGGACAGTGAACCAAAGGCAAATATTCAAAGGTTTAAAAAAAAAAAGTTTGCAGAAAGAGCAAAGGATTGCTAAGATGTCTCAAAAGCTGTTTGCTGTTGATAAATGCCCTGCAATAAGTATGCTGCTGATGACTCTGATTCTGCGTCATAGTACACTAAATCTCTGTGGCAGAGTTTTGCTTGCTTTGATTAGGTTTTTTTGCCCAATCATAATACTAAATAGTCATACTTCCATACCCCAAAAGCAGTGGTTTTTTACTACTTACTTTACATCATAAGAAAAAAAAAATCTACTTACATAGCAACTAAAGACAGGAACACAAACAGACATGTTTACAAACATAAATGAAGCAAAAATTGCACAAAACAATATTTACTCTTTATATAGGTGGCAGACTCTGAATTTTTACTTTGTTTCATATCTTTCTCATTGTGGTTGAGGCCCACTAAAGTGATTTCATGCCTCAGTACTGTGTTGAAACTCAAATTTGTAAAATGCTGACTTTGAATTTTATTCCCTCTTTATGGTTGCACTTTAACTTAAAATTCTGGCCTTTTCTTAACAGTGCCTAACTACAATAACAACAACAGCATCAACCCTGTGATATGATAATAGCTTTCATTGATAGTTTCAAAGCACGCTGGCCACTCAAATGGATGGTTTCTTAAGTGCTGACTCTGCTCAGGTCTGAATCCATGGCTTCAGATGGGCCTTGTTTTACAGTCAATATTCTTTGTTGATCAAATTCTCACTCAGTCCCATTATACAGTAAGGAACATGACTTGCAGAACCCTGTCTTGACTCACTTTCGGTTACAAGCAAACTTTTATTCTAAAATGTTTGCTTTTCATTTATTTGAAACTTTGGATAAGCAAAATTAAAAACAGTGACTTCGTGTTACAGATGATGTCTCCTAAAAAGCTATGTTGACGTTCTACATCTGTACTCTGAATGTGACTTATAAGGCAGTAGGCTTTTCCTTTTGTTACCAAATTCAATGAGGTGGTATTAGAGTAAGGTGGGTGCTAACTGGAATCCCTTCTAAGTGGTGACTTATAAAATGGGTGTCACACACAGGGAGAAAGAGACAGTAGGTGATGGTGAGGCAGATGCATGAATAAACAGCAAGGAAAGCAAAGACGCTGCCAGCCACCAGAAATTAGAAGAGTTATATACCAGTTCCTCTTTCAAAACTCACAAGAGGAATTATCATAGCACCACCCTGATTTGGACATCTAGCCCTCAGTATTGTAAGAAATAGGAAAATCTGTTCTTTAGCAGTTAAAAAAATTACAAAAACAAATTCTGGCTTTTCTTTCTTTTGTTTTGTATAACTTATTCTTTACTTGATTCACATTTTAAATGTGACATTGTGGGTTAAAAACACTGGATCTATATAACCACAAGGTAGGCAGTTCAAACTCACTAGCCACTTCTTGGAAACCCTATACAGGATCACTATGAGTCTTAGCTTGACTGGACAGCACTTAACAACAACAGAAACAATGAAGTTTACCGCAGGAAAAAGACGAGTAAGATTCAAAGTTTCAGAAAATCTGTAACAGACTCAATGGTACTTAAAACAACAACGAAGTTTACTACTGCAGATGAGAAAACATGCATTTCCAAGAAGAAAGTGACAAAGGCACTTTTTATCATATTCTTGCACTGGTCCTTATGCTTAAACAAAATAAGAATTGAGAATGATTCATTTTACTTAGGAATTTCATTATAGTCTCATTGATAGTTCTAAAAATTTCCCTTTGACAAGATTTTATATTGGCGGCTAGCAGAACAGAAACTCTCAGAAACACGTTTGGGATTTTCATGTGTTAAGAGTCCATTTCCTATCACTTTCACACATTTTGAAGATGAGTCACAAAAATATCACAAGCATTTGGCATTACTGGACAGTAGTTCAAAACTTGGGGCAACTTTAAAAGAGCAAGTGGTGTAGTAACTGGTTTATAAAATTCTCATATTTTATATATGAAAAACTTACTTTTAGATACATAAGCAAACACAAAGACATAACAAATATGAACATAAATACACAGACACAGAGAGTTTGAGACATCTTCCACAAGATTCCAGGACAAAACCTAGAGCATCACATACCTATTGTCATCAAGTCAGTTCTGACTACAGGGCAGAGGAGAACTGCTTCATAGGTTTCTCAAAGCTGTTACATCTTTCAGAAAGCAGACTTTTTTCTCTCCATTTTCCTCTCTTGCAGAGGCTGGTGGGTTTGAGCCATCAACTTTACTGTTAGCAGTTGAGAACTATGCTACCAGAGATCCTGGGAAAGTATCAATTACAAAGCTAAAATTCAGTCGATTTCTCACCAATATGCAAAATACTCAGTTCTTAGAACTTTATTCAAGTTCATGTTGTCTAAACAAACAGATGAGGCTTCAGATGAATATAGTCCCCTCAAATAGTGACTTCAGTAAATCTTAATTGAAAAATTCTAGAGTTTCTTAAGGAATGTGACCAATAAAATAAAACATTAAAATTCTACAGATACTTTGGCTAGTACTACAAGATTAAGGAAATAAGAATTTGCAGCAGTGTCTGTGATAAACATAAAATGAATCCGTCAACTTTATTTTATAGGTAAATTTGTTATAAGTATATCCCCAAGCTTTGCAGACACATATGTGGGAATGCACATACAAATATATTTAGAAATGCACACACATAATGAGAACAAAACACTACCTTTATTCTAAGAAAATTATGTGGTGGCCTGGAAAAACGTACACAATACTTTACAATACTGATTAATTTAGGTTTTAATTAAAAGTAGGCATTTTATGTATTATAGACAAATATCATACAGACTTAATTTTTTGTCTGTTCTCACAAAGCCATCATCTAAAATTTATTGTTGAATAATGTTTTTTTTTTAGAAATCTTCACTATGAAATTCTGCTAACTACCTCCTTGAAAATGGAGTTGCTGGTGACTTAGCTATCTACTAGTAACACGTTTTTGTATTAATACTGTTTCTTTTATACGTTTATTTATTTCAATACTATTTTTTTTCTTAAATCAAGAAGGGGGGGTGTTGAAAATGAAATGCACGGGCGGAACATGCAGTGATTGGCTGACACCCCACGGCCAAGGGCAGGCTCCAGCAGGTTTCGGAGTAGCAAGGTCATCACTGTATGGTGCATAAAGGAGCATCATATTAGAGTGGAATTCAGCCAAACACAGTAATGTATGGATGTAGACGCATCTGAAAGAAGGAAAATAAAGATTTATGCAGGTAAAAAAAATTACGATAAAAAAATTTTCCCCAATGTTTTATGCCCAAATCTGAATGTTGTGGTAGAGGTTTTGGGACAGAAGATTTGCATTTGCAAATTATGTGTTTGTAAATAATAAATAGTGAGCGGGATAAAAGCGAACATGTCTGAGAGTACTATTTGAAAGCTTTAATAGTTTTTTTGTTTGTACACAGCATTAGAGTTCAATACAAACACAAGTAAATTCCTGAAAATAAACCTTTATTCTGCCTGTAAAACATTAATTCACCAGAAGTGATAATTAAGATTAGTTTTAGTGGTTTCAGCTCAATTCTTCTTGGAAGTGATTTCTCCCACAACACTAATGCTAAATAAAGCATTGTATAATGTACCACAAGCAAGACCCTGGTTTAGAGAAAAGATTCTGAGAGCTAAAAAGAAAGAGTAACAAAGCTTTCTCAAGACATATGTAAACAGATCTCACCATTTCTACAGCCACAGCAGATAATAATAAAGGAGCCTTACTATATATAGTTTAATAATTCCTTATATACAGCTTAAATATAAATGATCTAAACAACTGTGACACCAGATTTCCTAAGTAACCTCCAATCCTCCCCTCCACTAAAAAAAGATGGAAAAAATTCATATAGCACTGGGGATTAAAGTGAAGTAATGACCTTATTACCAAGCATTTACTTGGTTTTTTTTTCTTAAAAAGTAATTCAGACTTCATTTTTTTAAATGCAATATCTATATTTCCTCAATATATTAATTTAGAATCTGATATACTAAATGGGTGAATTGCCTAACCAGGCAGACATCTAATTTAAATATGGTACAATGTCGTATTTTTCTGAAAGTGTGTTGAAAAACAAATTTGTAGGGGAAATTATCTCTCACAATTGCATAGACAGGATGCTATGAAGGTTAAGTGCATTTGCAAAGTTCAAAAAATGCAGAAAGCCCAGAAGTCGAAAGGAATTATCAACATTGATGGAAAAGAGAATACCACTTATAATGTACAAAACATTTCTAATGCTTTCTTAATGATTGTTTTCCATTTAAAATATATTTTCTTGGGGACATACTTAATGATACACTTAATGAAGGGAGTTATATTTATTATCTTTTTTATGCAAAATGCTAAAATTTCTGCTAATCACCTTGTTGAATATATGCTCTAAACCATTTTAAGTGCCTTAACGTAGGTCATCAATTGCTACCTTTAAGACAGGAGGGAAAGAATGACTTTTTATTTTTAAATTCTGGATATTTGAATTGCAATTTCCCTTTGATTGTTTAGTAGGTAAGAACTACAGCCTAAAACAGAATTATATTCTATTACAAAAATGTCAATCTTGATACTCAAATATATGAAACTATGCTTGCAAAAGTAAATCTCTACAGATTTATGTACTTAATTTAGCATATTCAGAAAAAGTTGGAGGACTGCTGTATGTCCCTCCACACACCCCCAAAGATAATATGATAAGCTAAAAAAAGAACACTGAACTCTGAGTTCCATGATTTGATGTCTAGTTCACTTTATATAGCTAATAATTTTGTGATCTTAATCAAATTATGTTTCCATACTGGGCCTCAGTAACCTCTCCTGTAAAATGAGGGACTGACCGTCTAATCTTAAAAGGTGAGAATGTTAATTATTTTTGATCTGGAAACTAAGCTGTTAGTTACATCTATTTAATTTCAATTTTGTGTTTAAAGCTCATATATTTCCCACATATCAATGTACAAATATCACCATGCAATAAATGTGTAATGGCAAAACAGCTGATAGATACTCATATGAATACATCTGGGTATCTGTGGAGAAGTGTGGAGAGATAAG
The DNA here is from genome assembly GCF_000296735.1 of Chrysochloris asiatica. Classification (NCBI taxonomy): domain Eukaryota; kingdom Metazoa; phylum Chordata; class Mammalia; order Afrosoricida; family Chrysochloridae; genus Chrysochloris; species Chrysochloris asiatica. Next base: position 607,801 of record NW_006408889.1, on the reverse strand, counting down.
AGTTTATGATATAGTATATATCATATGTACAGTTATTCATATCTGAAACATGCAATTAATCAAAGATGACAAAAAAGAATAATTTGCTATATTTTTCCACATACATGATTTATTTAAAATATTTAAACTGACTTAGTGTTATAATATTTAAGTCATTAACTAATTTACAGTGAGTTTGGATAAGGGGGCGCTCCTGGTGGCACAGTGGTTAAGCACTTGGCTGAAAACCTAAAGGCAGCCAGTTTGAAACCACTAGCCACTTCAGGGAAGAAAGATGTGGCAGTTGTTGCTGTTGTTGTTAAGTGCTTTAGAATCGGTTCCGGCCCATAGTGACCCCGGATAGGGTTTCCTAAGAATGGCTTCCATAAAGATACAAAACCTTTGAAACCCTATGAGGCAATTTTTTTCTGTCCTATTCAGGATATCTGAGTTGGAATCAATGTGAAGGCACTGGGTCTTTGGGGATAAGGCTCAAATCGTGATACATAAATTTGCATATAAATTTGAATACTCATTGCAGATCACATCAGTAGGTGATCTTTTCTTGTTGCATAAGCATCTAGCGATACAGATAATGTCCATTTAGTAGATACCTTCCGACTAATGACAAAGTTTAATCTGCATCAGTTATTAGGCTTTTGCTTATGGTATCAGGCAATGTGTAACTGAAAACCCACTATCTGTAAATTAATTGTGCCTCTTGAAAGTATCCCTGATTACAGACAGGAGAATAATATTATGCTAGTACAGATATTATCTTAACAAATTGAAATAGGAAGTGATCAATAGCATCACTAAATGGATACATTTCTACTACAATATATATAGTGTAATTTGCATTAGTAAATAACATTGTTATTAAATTCTTAGTGCTTATCACTCTAATAAGTGGTGGTCTGTTCCCCAATTGCTTCCAAAATCCACATTTTGGAAGGATACTTCAATTTATAAACGAATTGAGTCATATTTTTACTATGCACAAATTATATTGAACAAAATTTAATTAACTATAAAAGCATTATTCAGGTTCATTTCAACACTTCCTTGCATAAAGAAAACTGTCATTGGAATTTATATGAATTTTTTTCTTGACTATCTCAAGATCAGCTACAAATGGATTTTAAAATTGGTTTATCTAATTTGTATGACAAAAACAAAAGACCTTACTTTTTTCCATTTACTAAATACAATGAAATTTTACTTTCAAGTGCATTATCTAAATAAGAGCATTGCAAAAATAAGTAAACAAGATTTGAGAATAATGAGCAAAGTAGTAATTGTACTTTTATATTATCTATCAATCTTTTGGAATTATATTACTTTTTGTAAGAAAATCGAAAAACATTCATTTAACACTTAGTGGAAAACTGGTAATTTAAAATAAGTAAAAAACCAAACCAAATCAGAATGTCTTGTTCTTTTAATACACACAAAAGTATAGAAGTACAGTTTACACATTCAGGCCACAAAATTACTAAGCAACATGCGTGAGGTTTACTAAGCATAAAAAGCAAGAGTGAAATGACAAGATGGACACTTAATCTCAATAATTCTGTCAAGGATGCACACTGTGCTCAACTAAACACATTTATTTGGGAGAGCAAAGGTTTTTGTTTCAGTTGGAAAAGTCAGAACTATGAAGACCTGGACTGCATCATCAATTTTTCTAATGTGTGAATATCTGAAATAATTCCAGCAACTCTGAAACACACATCTCCTAGATTCTATCAGAGTAACTACAGAACCTTGATTTGAATGTCTCTAAAGCCTGTGAAAACAAACAAAAAACAAAAAAAAAAAAAAGGGAAAGGATTGTTATGTGTAGACTTTTATTCCTATAAAGCGGTTTAACTTATTATAACTGTAAAGGTGACTTCTGAGGAATACCTCAAAAAGTCTATTTCTCATAAAGACAGCAAAACTATAAGAGACATCACTTATATTTTATCACTAAAAAAGAACTAGAATATGGCAATTCAGGGAACTATAAATGTAAGTGAAGGCTTTAAATCAGATGAAATCTCAGATATTCAATTAATCTCTTCTAGAAGAAATTAAAAGAAGGCAACCCTAATGTTTTTCTCAAATTATCATTAAAGGAAGGAAAATTATAACAAGACACTGTTTACTTTTGCATCAGGTTTAATCAAAGAATATATATTTTGTCAACTCAAAAATGTAAAGGCAGTATCTTTTTTATAATGAAGATAGAACACCATCTATTTATGGTACAAGCACAAATCAAAACAAAAATGATCCTTTCTGATTATGTTAGCTGTCTATATTGTATGTAACTTTGTACTTAGATCCCCAGTCCCTTGACAGCAATATTGAGATGAAGCGTATCAATTACTATCACTAATTACATTAAGGAGACTATGTTTCATTCTCCTTCATTTCATGTCAGGTCAGTTATTTACTTGTGGTTAAAACTTTATACATCTTTTGAACACCTAATGACAAACTAGCTTACCAAAGTCACATTTGGCAAACTGCATGATTTATTTCAATTGCTTTGTGAGTTTTCTCTTTTGGTATGTGAACTTTGCTCAGTGAAGAGACTAGCATCATAGACTAGTTTATTTATAAGGGTATCACTTTTCCTTTTAAACAGGATGCCAACAGTCTTGATATTGGCTGTTTTAAATATTCAAGAATATAGAGCTGGCCCTATCTGATGAGCCAAATGACTCTTAAGTGATAGTACAGGACACATGAGGTGTTTGCATAAAATATCAATAAATCTGCCACTTCATGTGTCCACTCAAAAACACACTATTACACAGTTTAGAATGCAAATACCACTCAGTCAAAGGACAAATAGTATCTAGTGGATGACAGATGATCTCTTCCTGATATTTTATATTCCATTTTATCATTTTCTAGGGAAACACCTAGAGTTATTTATAGGTAATTACAAGTAACCTTATAAATATGCTATTATTTAAATGGGATATTTTTCTTGTTTACAAAACTGATAAAAACATGAAGAACAAAAGAACAACAACAAAAACTCCAAGTAAAGCACATACACAACATGTATAAACTCCCCACTTTGACATATTTAACGTTAAAATAAATTAAAAACTCAGGTTGATGTACATTAAAAGACATATCAAGAGCCACTTAATGTAGTATATTTCAAACCAGTGTTTCCTTGTATAGTTTTGATTATTGGATCTAAGAGCATATTACATCTATGTCTCATTGTCCAAATAGCTATCATAAAGCACTTTATACATAAAAAGTACCTTTAGAAAACTTATTTTAATAAATATGCAAATGATAAGGAATATCCCTTTTCTATAATATCTTCAATGAATTTTACAAAATAACCTTTTCTTTTGCCTAAATTATTGTCAGATTACACGTTCAACAAACATATTTCATAGAAAAACTATCATTTGATATTATTTAGCCACCATGATTTGTTTTTTGAGATGATTCTGGCAGTAAAGATACAGATGATATTTCATTAGCAGAGTTTGTTACAGCTTTAGATACAGCAGTCTCCAAAGGTTCTGTTTGCTTTGTGTCAAATAAATCTCAGTGGTATGAAAAGTAAACTTTCTGAGTACTATAGATTATATAAGCAAAACATTCAAAAGTAAATTATATATTTTCTGAAGTTTACCTTAAAATACAAATATTTTAAATTATTTCCACATTCCACCAAGAAACAACTATATCAAATATTTCATATGCCCTTTATATTTTGCGTATATCATAATTCATCAAAATACTCATACACAGTGTATATCAATCCTTTATATTTTGTGATTTTTCTGAAATAATAACTGACTGATGTGATTTATTCTGGCTTTCAAACTTTTATTACTGAACATAAAGAATGCAAATACCTGCAAATAGCTGATATCTTAGAAACCAAATTTTTTTTAGATGTCAGAAGTATTGCAATATCGTTTCGTACAATATTTGCATATCATTAAATATGTTTAAGATATTATTTCTGCCAAAACCATGAGTATTTCACTATTTTAGGTTGGTACTACATTTGCATTAACCAGCATCTGCTTATCTGTAAAACTCTGCATAATGTATAACATAGCTAAAACATTCATAGAGTCCTATTTTCATAGACACCAGTAGTAAGTTTGGAAATTTTAACTCTATATGTAATTATCCACTTAGTTGCCACTAAAGAGAATAAGTCTGGTTAAAGCTGACCATGCAATGTCTTAGACATTTATTTATTCTGGAGACAGAAAAGGTAAGAGGAATGGGGTTGTCTGTCAGGTGCAATGAAAAGTGCAAAATACTGCCTCTTTTGAATATTTCCTTTAGCAGCTTAGTAAACCATAGGTCTAATTTACAAAATACAGTGTTGCACTTTCCATAGATGATCTGTTTAATTAATAGTACATAGTTTAACATTAAATTCCTGCTATTAAAAACTGTAAACAATTGCTTGAGAAAACAGAAAACACAACTTTACAAAAGATGCTGTCTCAGGGTTATTAACCCTCTCTAGGATTGTATTTAAATGTATTTGAAATGCTTCTTACCTGTTTGCTGTACTTGTTATTGGTTTGACAGCTGTATTCAGAGCAGTGATCTGATCCAATTGAAATGTTGTCTCCTGCTCCCACAAATGTGTTGGCTGGTGGTAGATCTTGTACGGCCTGGTGTTTTTTTCCTGCAGTTGGTGATTGGGGATGAAGTTGGACAGTAGGCAATGGGGAACTGGATTTGTAATGCCTTGCCAGGTCAGGACTACCAGGGCCACCATTAACAGATCGGTATCGCCCCATGCTAGGGCTGTCTGATAGCTTCTCATTGACACTATCATACCTCTGTCCATTTGGTTTAGAAGCTTCTACAGTGACAATGCTGCTGTAGAGCGGCTGCTTAGATTTTTTATTTCTCTTGTCCTTTTTAGGCTTTTTCGATTTGTCATGTTGTTGGGGTGTAAAAAAGTCTTCGTGATCTTTTTTGCCGGCTTCATAGCCATTTTTATTTTTGGACCTGCAGTACCTTGCCATCACTACAATTAAGATGATCAGAATCACTGTCATAATTCCAGCAACCACTCCAATGACAATACTCAGTCTCTGCTTGCTAATTTCATAGCTTGGGTCACCAGCTATATCCTGGGTGAGTGGGGTGTGCAAACTTCTGACTATCTGCGAGTCAATCACAGTTGCATTAGAAACACTTTCATTGACAAACACATGTACCAGAGTGGTGGTGGACTGGGAAGGCTGCCCACTGTCATTCACTTGCACCACCAGCCTGTGTAAACCATAATGCTTTTGGGTGAGTTTCCCCACTAAGGAAACCACCCCACTGGTAGAATCAATCTCAAACAGCTTGAAGGGATTCCCTCCCACAATGCTGTAGTTAAGGTCTGCGTTGATGCCATCATCACTGTCTGTTGCCAACACTGTAGCTACTACTGTCCTGACATTACTTGAAGGTGGCAGTAAAGTGTAGGAAATGTTTCTGGGAAGGCTAACTGTGGGGGCATTGTCATTTTCATCCATTACAAAAAGAGAGACTGTAGCTGTGGCGGATCTAGGAGGATCTCCCCCATCCACAGCTTTGACTCTGAAAGTGTAGGTGGTCTGATGTTCTCGGTCAAAAGACATTGTAGAGTAAATGGTCCCCGTGTCATTCTCAATGGAAAAAATGTTACTGTTCTCCTCTATATAAAGTCTCATCTCTGCATTTTTCCCTTTGTCAGCATCCATCACAGTGACCATCCCCACAGGGCTGTTGGGCTGCAAGTTCTCTTTCACATAAAAGGTAAAGACGTCCTGCATAAACTTAGGGTCATTGTCATTCTTATCAGCCACCTGCACAATCACAGAGGTGCTGCCCTGGAGCACCGGGATGCCTTTGTCTTTGGCATTAACTTTAAACTCATACCTGTCATTCTGCTCCCGGTCCAGCACAGTATTTACCAGTATGTCCCCTGAATTGGGATCAATGGTAAAAACCCCCATCACGGACGAGTCTAAAGAGTAGGCAATCTCGGCATTCTTCCCGCTGTCAGCATCAGTAGCCTTCACCGTGGCCACCCTGTCGCCCGGGATATTGTTCTCGAAGAAGTAAACCTCCACGACGGAATGCTCGAAGACTGGCGGGTTGTCATTGGTGTCTCCCACCTTGACCACCAGAGAGTTGTTGCTGGAGAGGCTGGGGCTGCCTGAGTCGACTGCTACTATGACCACGTTGAACTCGGGGGTAGTCTCATAGTCCAGAGGAGCAGAGGTGTGCAGGAAGTACTTTTTCTTGTTCTGGTCACCTTCTGTATCGCTGGCCGGCTTGAGCTGAAAGGGCACATCACCCACAACAGTGCAGGTGACCACCCCGTTCTCACCTTGGTCTCGATCGGACACTTGCACCAGGGCGATAGGAGTGTCAACCAGAACATCCTCAACCACGTTAGCCACACCGTCCTTGAGTGGGATGCGGCCAATCTTTCGAATTTCAATGGACGGCACGTTGTCGTTTTCATCCTTGATGTTGAGGACCACGGTGGCTTTGTCAGTCTTAGGGGGCTGACCACGGTCACGGGCCATAACAGTGAATCTCAGCTGATTCACCTCCTCTCTGTCGATGCGGTGCAGGACGCTGAGCCAACCCGATGTCTCGTCGAGGCGCAGCAGCCGCCTCACGGATTCAGTGGCCGCTCCAAACACGTATTCTATCTGCCCATTGACCCCCACGTCCATGTCCGCGGCCCGAAGCTGCAGGATGGGAGTCCCCGGGGCACTATTCTCTGCCAAGTCAGCCTCATAGACGCTTTTCTCGAAGCGGGGGCTGTTGTCGTTCACGTCCGTGATGAGCACCCGCAGGATGGCTTGCGAAGAGCGCGGTGGGTCGCCACCATCCCTAACGCGCAGGGTCAACTCGTAGGAGTCACGCTGCTCGCGGTCCAGCGCCCCCTTCACAATCAACTGAGGCTGCTTTTCACCGTCCGGGGTATCGGCCACCTGCAGCTCGAACACGCTGCTGCGGCCACCTGGGTTGGTCCCGCCACCGCTCTCAGGCGGGTCCAGCCGCCGCTTGGAGTTTCCCTGGCCACTGCCGCTGCTCGCGCCGTTCCCGCCGCCCCCGGGGTAGGGGGCGCTGTCGGCAGACCCAGCGCGCCGGCCCTCGCCACCGCCGCCCCCGGGCTCCTGGAGCAGCTCATAGCGCTCGATGCCGTTGCGGCCGAAGTCACGGTCAGTGGCGGTGGGTAGCAGGTAGAGCGTGCCTACGGGTCGGTTCTCCTCCACCGTGAGCGTGAGTACCGGCGACGGGAAGGTGGGCGTGTTATCGTTGATGTCCAGCACGATGACCCGGCCCTCGAACAGGTCCACCCAGCTCTGTGAGGGCCCGATCACCGACACCTCAAAGTCTAGGAAGCACTCGTTCTCGTCGAAGATCATCTGACACTGAGGCAGCTTCTCGCGGTCAATGCGCCGCTCGCTGGTACTCAGCTCGCCAGTGAGGTTGTCGATCTTAAGATACTCGGAACCCGACTCCAGGCTGAAAGTCACCTCGCCCGAGCCCGTCACGATGCCTAGGTCCGAGGCAACATTGCCGATGCGGACGTCGGCGGGGCCCTCCTCCGCCAGCCGGTACCGGAGGAGTTGTTTGGCTGCCGCCAGACTGAGAGAAAGCGGCAGAAGGAAGCAACAGCCCAGACACCAGCCGCGCGCCCAGCCCGCCGTCCGCATCCTCAGCATCTTCTCCTGCTGCTGCTGCTATTGCTCCTTCTAACCGCAGCCCCCTAGGCGTCCCCCTCCTCTGGGGCTGGTCTCTGCCCTCCCCCCAGTCCTCTCCCCTCTCCGGGAAAGGATGGCGCGAGAGAGAGGGGAGGGAGGGGGCAAGAGCAGCGTGCTAGTCGGCCGGGTGAGCAGCGCTATAGATCCTTCTTTTTTTCCTCTTGCTTCTTCCGAAAGTTATTGTTTCGTAATTCATGCAATGGGTGCTAATCGCTTGCTCGCCGGCAGTCTTTCAGTCACAGTACTCACAGTTCACGGGACACTGGGCGCCGCAGGCACGGCGATCCCTCAGAGTCATCCCCGCAGCGGGCGAAGGTTCCCGGGCTCCGGTCCCCGCACGGTCGGATGGTACCGGAATCGTTCCGGCAGGCGGGCGGTGGAGCCGGAAGGCGGCGAGGAGCTAGTCTGCAGACTCCCGCGCCAGCCAGTCCCACTCGTCTCGGCTACTACTCGAATAGAGTCCAATGCACGTTTCAGCCACTCACTCCAATCTCAGTCTCTGCTCCGCCTTCGGCTGCCTAGGCAAACGTGAGTCTTTTCTTGCGCGAGACGCCAGGGCCAGCAACAAGCCAGTCTCAACTCCGACTCTGCTTCGGCAGCGGGGGAGCCAGTCAACAAACCAAGAATAAAAAAAAAAAAATCTCCGGCAGGTCGCTTCGGGCACCAAGCAGAAGAGACCACTCGCGTCACAGCGTGGTTCTAGACCGGGTGCCCCCGGAGCGCCGAAGAGCAGCCCAAGCCATCTTCAGAGACTCCCAAAGAGTCAGTCCTTTCTCACCCCCGAAAGCTCCGGCTTCTCTTTTTTCTTAACAACTCTGCGCAAGGTCATTAGTCACGAAGCCTCAGCCAGAAGCTGCAGCAGCCGTTCGCCCGCGAAGGCGAGGGCTGAGTAGTGCGCACCGCGCGGTGCCCAAGTTTGGGTTCTCAGCCGCAGAGTCTGCCTTTCCTCACCTGCAATCGGCCCGCATGTCGGAGCACTAGGATCTGCAGCGCTGTGCGCGATTCAGGGAGGAGATTGCAGCCTCTCTCTCTCCCCGCGCTCTCTCTCGATCCCTCCCCTCTCTCCCTCCCTCCCTCTCCCTCCCCCCTCTCCCTCCCCCTCTCTCCTCCCTCCTCTTCTTTTCCCCTTTCCCCTTCTCCCACTCGTTTGCCTGCACGCTCCCTCAATCCTTCCTCCCAGTCCCAATGCAGGGAACTCGAGCTGAACTTGATCCCTTTGTAGTTCAAAGGTGAGCAAGCCAGGCTCGGTGCATAGGGGACTTAAGCCTGGCGAAAGCGTCTTCCCGGGTTCCCCAAAGGCAATTAACAAAGATGCTCAATTCTTTACAGATTTCCGAAGAAAAGCAAAAGGCTTTTGGGGGTGGGTGGGTGGAGTCAGAGGGAGCTGCCAAGTAGCTTTAAAAAAAAAAAAAAAAAATCCAGTCGGCCAAGGGGAGGAAAAAGTGCCAGTCGGTAGTAGCCTCGGAAGTGCCCCGGTGGGGCTGGTGAATTCCGCAGTTGTCTCGCCCCCTTTAGCTTTTCTGAGGTCTGGTGCAGGCTCTCCCGCCGCCCCCGGGGCTAGCGGAGCTTCGAAACGCTGAGCAACAACTGGGAAGCTTTGGCTCGCTCTTCGGGAGCCGGAAACCAGCAAGTTTGCCCAAAGTGGTGGTTGCTACTGGAAGCTCACTCACACACTAGCGATTCAGGCTCGTTCCTGACGTGGCGGCGGCGGCGGTGGAAGCAGCAGTCGAGCTACCGAAACTACAAACTCACAGAGAGGGAGGGGGGAGGTCTAGGAGGAGGGAGGCTTGAAGGAGTACCAGCTAGCCGCCGCGGTGTGTGAAGCCTAGCTTCAGGTCCCAGAACGCTCTGAGTATGTTCAGCCCCAGCCAGTCCTCCTTAAACCAAAATCGGCTCTCCCCTCACGCCCCCGCCCTCCTTTAGCAAGTGCAGCCAGAGTCCTCTCGCTGGTACTCTTTCCCTCCCTCGGGCTGGTAAATTTCCTCCTGGCCCTGACTAATGTCGAGAGTGTGTGTGATCTCACTAGGGCCGGTGTCAGGAAACCTTTCTCCTTCTCTCCCCTCCCTGACGAAGCCTTCCACCCTCTTCAAAAAAAAAAAAAAATTGTCTATGTTTGCTATTGAGCATTCTTGGCCAGTACATGGTCACCGGCGGTAGCTTGGGGATCCCGCGTGTGCCCAGAAAGCCACACTGGTGTTCTGAGAAACCATGATGGGGTGCAGTGCTTAAGAGACCATATAAACTCCAGAGAGAGCTGAAGAGGGAGGGATCCTTTTTTGGAGCGTAGACTTAAGAGGGCTGGTAGAGGGAAGGAAGATAAGCCTGTCTTTGTTTAAATGCTTGACATTCCTGTCATCTTGCATGCTTTCAGGGTAGATCATGTGTGCGCGCGCCTGGGGAATAAACACATGTAAGAAGACTCGATATTATTTTCTGAACAGAAATTTGCAGCCTTTAATAACTGGCAAAGTATAGCGTCACCTATCTAGATAAAAGAGAAATATTAAACTTTAATGGCAACTTTGTGTCCCCAGATCCTTTCCTATCTTTTGACTTTGTGCCACATGATCACCCGTGGTATTACCCCTTTCTAGTTTTTCAATCATGCCCACCGCAGCCCGCCTTCTTCAGATCTCCGGTCTCTCCTTTTTTGCACTGTAGCCTTTTGCTCCTAATTCACTTCAGCGCCTGTTAAACTAGGGGACTCTGTCAAAATTATGACGGTTAAAACAGGCTTGGGGCTATTGGAAGAATTCTTAGCACCTCAACGGACAAAAAATGCTGCTGTTGGTATTTAGGTGGTCCTCAATTTGTCTACTCAATCTACAAGCATTTGAGGGTCTCCCTTTAAGGGATATTTTAAAGCGAAAAGAAAAAGCAATCTATCCAGAGTGAGCACTCTGCCTTTACGAGGCCAGAGTGGGAAGGCAGAATGATTTAAACAAGACAAACACCAATAAAGTCTACTAGCAGATGTAGCGCGCGGTTGTTTGGGCGGGCGCAGCATGCAGGACTGGAGTTGGTAGGGGGAGGCAGCAGAGATTTTCCAGCTCTCCCTAAAAGGGACTGGAGAGGCGCAGAGAATGGAAGTGTGTGTGCGGTGAGTGCCAGGGAGCGGAGGAGTATTTTCCACAGTGCCAAAGCATCAGGACTCGAGGGGTGGCTCCTCCTCTGGGTCCAGAGCCGGGAACCGGGTCTTCCCCCAGTCCCTCCCCCGCCACCGGAGACGCTTTGCTCTACATCTGCAGCATCAGCGAGAAAAGCCCGGTGCGCAGACTCAGTACGAACCGCCGCAGTCTTAAGTCGGGGGCGGGGGGCGGGGGCGAGCGCCGCAGCGCTTTCGCGGCCAACTAGGTGACGGTCATGTCAAATGCCCCTTGTATTTGCCAAGAACTCAGGCTTATCAGGATGACAGCCCACCTCCATTCCTTTTTCCCTTGAGTCGGAGGTGATCCAGAGAAGCTGTCTCCTTTAGGTAGCTTTGTACATTTGCATTCCGATGCGCGGCAAAATGGTGCAGCGCACACACTCCTCTCGCAGGCTTTCCTAGATTTTGCAAACTTCTTGCCACCGCGTGGTCAGAGACATCCTGCATTTCCTCTCCCCTCTCCAGACTTAAACTTAAACAATCCCCTCCAAGTCTTTAGGCATTGCCAGCCACTCTGGCACGCGCTTGTCAGGCGTACACTTGCTGAGGGATTAGAAGTGGAAGGCTTTCCCCAGAACGCGCTGCACATTTCTTCTTCGGGAATTGGGAGGTTGCGGCGCGCCCTTCACAGTGGAGTGGTTTCCTATTTGCAACGGGAGGTAGTCTCCTACCCGCCCTCTCCACTCATATCCCTACCAACTCTGCCGCTGACCAAGGCAGCGTGGGAAATGGGCCCGACGTGTGCGGCATGAAGAACAGCTCGAAGTCCAGCCAAACTGCTCAGGCCAGGGAGCCTCCTGGCTTTATTCCCTCCCCCCTTGGTCTCCGGCAGCGACCTTTCTGCTAAAGCTGCTAAAAGGCAGAGGCTGCGGCTTTGCAGGCAACGCGGTTCTTGGGAACCAGGATCGGAATGGGCAAGGGTAGGGTGGGGTGGGGTGGAGGCGAGGTGAGAAGAGCCTTCAGGGCGTTCTAGCCGCAGTCGGAGCTCCCAATCCTCTTCCGCCCCCTGTCTGGGGGCTGACACTCTCCTCCTAGACTCCCGCCCGCTTGGAGGATGAATGAAGGCGAGAAGTCGTTTCCCCCACCCCCGCCCCATTTCCGCAGTCTTAGAGCCAGTGTCACAAGTGCTCAGCAATTTCATTAAATGGAACCGGGGGACTTAATTCCTTCGGGTACCAGACCTCACCAAGGGAATATGCTATCCGGCTCCACTCCCACTCCCAAACCCCGCCTGGCTTCTCAGACCCGAGGCTGCATTTGTCTTCTCAACCTGAGAGGATAGGGTTGAGAAGGAAATGGGATGGGAAAGTGTAACCGGCTGCAATAAATTAAGGAGCTTGGTGCTGCTGCTGCTTTGGCTGCCAGAAATGAAGAGAGAAAACGAGATCTGTGTCCTAAAGATTGCATTGATCAGAGAAATAGGACGTCATCGCAAGTAGGAAGCAAAATGGTTCGGAGAATGCTGAACCATTTTGCTTCCTACTTAATGATGTTGTTTTTTAGTTTGCTGGCCTTTCCCCCTCCAAGTGAAATAAAAAAAAAGAAATGTACTTTTGAAATCAGGATATATAAAAATAAACTTAATTGAAATATAAACACCATCTCGTTTAGTGCCAAATATTCTACCTTAAACAAATATATGGTAGTTGGAATCCTACAAAAAAAACAAAAAAAAAAAAAACTGTTAATCCCGTTTACTTAACTGCTTTGCAGTTCAGAAAATTCAGTAACTGAGCTGAAAAAATAGCATTCAGAGTCGGTTTAGGGCTTAAAAAAAAAACAAGACAGAGGAAGAAGTAACCACAACAAAAGTTTATAGGTCCGAATACAAAAGAAGAAGGTGCTGGACACATGATCTCAGGGGGGCTTTCATTTATAATAGACGCTGAATTCACAATAATACAAGAAAAAGGTTAAATACAGTAAACATGACAGCCAGTTCTAGAAAGAAATATAAAAGCAGGTTGACGGAAAGGAAGAATGTGACTCAAGAACTCCACCAAGGGACAAGCAGTGGAAATGACACCCATAGATCTCAAAATCCATTGACCTTTCCATCTGTTTAAAAAGGGTATTTTTCTACACATTTACATATGCGTAGACATGTTTTCAAGTCTTTTATGATCGACTGTTTTTGCAACTTCTGATAAATTTAAGATTTCAGTCCTCCTTCTCTAAATGATTATTAGAAACCATTATCTCTTAAACATATTGTTTCACAGAATAAACAAAGGTATGCATAACTGTTGTCTTATGTTATTGTTGGTGTTAGGTGCCCTGGAGTTGGTGTACAAAATAATTAAGTACTGCCCTGTCCTGTGTCAACCTCACAATCATTACTACATTTGTTTCTGTCACTGCATATCCATCTTGTTGGGGTTTTCCTCTTTTTCACTGATCCTCCACTTTACCAAGTATAATGTCCTTCTCCAGAGACTGGTCCCTCCTGATAATATGCCTGAAGTATGAGAGATAAAGACTGGCCATCTTGGCTTCTACAGATCATTCTGGCTGTACTTCTTCCAATACAGATTATTTTGTTATTTTGCAGGTCCATGGTACTTCTAACATTCTCCTTCAACACCATAGCTCAAATATATCAATTATTTTATTGTCTCCCTTATTCATTGTTAAACTTTTACATGTGTATGAAGTTATTGAAAATATGGCTTGGGCCAAGCATACTTTACTCATCAAACTGACATATTTGCTCTTGAACACTTTAAAGAGGTCTTGTACAACAGATTTGCCTAATGCAATATGACTTTTGATTTCTTGACTACTATTTTCATGAGTGTTGATGGTTGATCCACGCAAAACAGTCTTTGACAACTTTAACCTTATCTCTATTTAATATGGATATTGTTTATTTGCCAGTATTGTGTTTTTATTACATTGAAATGCAACCCATATAGAAGGCTGTGGTCTTTGATCTTCATCAGCAAGTATTTTAAGTTCTCTTAGATTTCAGCAAGGAAGATTGTGTAATCTACATATTACAGGCTGTTAATGAGTCTTCTTCCAATCATGATGCCACGCTTTTCTTCATATAATTCTGCTTTTGTATTATGTGCTCAGCACACATATTGAGTAAGTATGGTGAAAGAATATAACCCTGTAACGCATCTTTGCTGATTTTAAACCATTCAATGTTTCCTTTCTCTATTCGAACAACTCCCTCTTGGTCTATGTACAGGTTCCTCATGAGCACAATTAATTACTAGTATACCGATGTTTATGAGGTCTTTTCATTTTTTACAACTACCAATTTTGCTAGATTCATACTTAATATGTTCCATATTCCAATTATTATAACTGTTCTCATTTTAAGTTGTGCTCCATCAACCAATAAAGGTCTCCAAAACTTTATTCCATTTGCATCATCACGGTCAAGTCTGCTTTGAGGAGACAGCTCTTCCCCACTCTTATTTTGAGAGCCTTCCTGATGGCCTCATTTTCCTGCACTATATCTGACAATATTCTGGTGCTCTTCATCATGCTTTAATATCCAATAATCTGGTGCTATATAACAGTGTTCCACTGCTATTCATAAGGTTTTCAGTGAGTTAATATTCAGAAGTAGTCAGTTTCTCCTTCTTCCTGATCTTAGTCTGCAAGCTCATCTGAAACCTGTCCACCATGGGTGACCCTGCTGGTATTTAAAATACTGGTGGCACAGCTTTCAGAATCACAACAACATGCAAGCCACCTAGTACAGCAAACTGACAGAAAAGAAGCAAGTATCATTCTGAGCCATGGGACTATGAGAAACTTTAAGACTATTTGGTAGCCTTAAATTTATGCTTGTAGCATTGTAATGTGTAGTAGACTGAAATGATTAAATTATTCATTGCAATAACAGCCTTTTTGATGGACATTAAAGCTTAGCAGTTTAAATAAGGAAACCACAGATTTCCTTTTAAGCAGGTAATAACTGCTTGCATCAGTGATTATTTAATTGCTCTCTAGCCAAGAAATAGAACCAATTGTACTGTTTAAATCATGAAATCATGTTATGCAAAACCATACAATACATCAATAAAAGAAGAACAAAAGAATTAAGCCAAGTTGTTTTGTGCTACCTATTGGATAACTAAAAACATTTTCACAATACTGGTATAAAAAACCTGTTTAAATACAAAAAGAAACTCATGAAAATAAATGTTAAGTATTTATTTAAATGTTAACTTATACACTGATGTGCAGATTTGAAAAGAGTGTTTTAGGTTTTAACATTTTACTTGATAGAAATTATTTTACCCAAAGCTTAGCATTAATTGATAGGTGATTTTTTTCTTTCAATTTGTAAAGTTTCAGATACCAAGACATAATATAATATAGATTTACAAGGTATGCCATAGATTTAAAGATCCAGTTATTATAGCTGACAAACACATTGTCATTTACTTCCAAGATAATTAGCTTATTTTTTTAAAAAACAACTGTACACAGATCTCATATATTTTGAAAATCCAAGCTTTGATGGTACACTTTATCTTGTCAAATCAGGATAATTTGGAGGGGAAAAAAAAAACAACCTAAAAATGCATTTAAGTGAATGCAATATTGTTGTACCTAGTGTTTACTTAAGCGTTGGGTGGCGTAGTGGTTACGAATTGGGCTGCTAACCTCAAGGTCAGCAGTTCTAAACTACCAGCTGTTCTGCAGGAGAAAGAGGGGGTTTTCTGCTTCCTTAAATATTTATTACAACCTTGGAAACCTTGTACAGGTTTGCTATGAGCCATAACTGGCTCCACTGCACACCACCACCACCACCAGTGTTTACTTGGAGTCCTGATGTGAGGCTGCAAGATAATGTTCTGGTCTGCAAGGTCAGTTTGAGCTGCAAGATTGTCTGTTCAAACCAACCATTCACTCTTCAGAAACCCTATCTATATAGGGTCGCTATGAGTCGGAAATGACCTGACAACACTTAACAGCAATAACAAGAGGGTTTACTTGATATAACTTCTATATCCAAGGACTGTTTAATTCCCACCAAAGGACTACGTGGGACCATGCAAATAAAGTATACAGGACTCTTAGGCTGAGATTGGTTAGTTTTGCCATCCAACTATGTTTAAAAGAAGCCATATGTATTGCAATAGACAAATCTGCTACAGAAGACCTCTTTAAAATTTTCAAGAACAAACATGTCAGTTTGAGGAATAAATACCCCTGACCCAAGCCATGGAATTTTCAATAGCCTCATATGCATGAGTAAAGAAGACCATAGAAGAACTGATGCATTTGAGATATGGTTTGAAGAAGAATGCTAAAAGTACCATGGACTGCCAGAAGAAAATAAATATGCGTTGGTGAAAGTTAACAAAATGCTTCTTAGAAGCCAAGATGGCCAGACATTGTTTCTCATACTTCAGACATATTATCAGGAGGAACTAGTACCTGGGGGAAGACATCATAGTCGGTAAAACAAAGGGCCAGCAAAAAAATTCAAGCCTAGGCTTAAAATATTGAAAAAGATTGAAGTTGTCAAGGACTTCATTCTTCTTGGATCAACTATCAACACT
>NW_006408889.1:585581-590966 GCF_000296735.1 Chrysochloris asiatica | reverse complement strand
AGATGGATTGGCCAAGTGGCAGCATCAATGGACTCAAGCGTGGCAACAGTAGTGAGGTTGGCCCAGGATCAGGCAGTGTTTCGTTCTGCTGTGTCGGTTCCAACTAGATGACACCTAACAACAACATGGGCAAAATATTGAATGATGCACAAAGCATCAAAGGAAGATGGAAGGAAGACACAGAGTCTTTGTACCAGAAAAAGATGGTCAATATTCAACCATTTGAAGATGTAGCATATGATCAAGAGCCAATGATATTGCAGGAAGAAGTCCAAGGTGCATTGAAGGCATTGGCAAAGAATGAGGCTCTCTTGAAATACAAATTGAAATTTTTCAACAAACTGATGCAGCACTGGAGGCATTCCCTCATCCTATGCTAGGAAATTTGTGAAGGAACTACCTGGCTAACTGACTGGACAAGATCCATATTTGTGCCCATTCTAAAGAGAGATGACCCAACAGAATGTGGAAATCATGGGACAATAACATTAATATCCCATGCAAGCAAAAGTTTGCAACAATGAAAGCTGAATTCAGAAGTGGATGTGGTACAAGGGATATCATTGTTGATGTCAAGTGGATGTTGGCTGAAAGCAGATAATACCAGAAAGATGTTTACCTGTGCTTTATTGACCACATAAAGTCTTACAAATGTGGATTATGAGCGGATCATGACAAGCTATGGACAATATAGCAGAGAATGAGTATTCCAAAACACTTAATTGTGCTCATGAGGAATCTGAACATAGACCAAGAGACAGTTGTTCGAACAGAACAGGGGAACACCAAATTGTTTAAAATTAGGAAAGGTGTGCATTAGGGTTTTGTTCTTTCACCATACTTACTCAATTTTCAGGCTGAGCAAATAATCCAAGACACTGAATTATATGAAGAAAAACATCACATCAGGATTGGAGTAAGATTCATTAACAGCCTGTAATATGCAGACATTACAACCTTGCCTGCTGAAATCAAAGAGGACTTAAAATATTTACTGAGGAAGATCATAGACCACAGCCTTTGGTATGGGTTGTGCTTAAAGTAACAAAAACAAAAATCCTCTCCACTAAATAAATAACATCTAATAAACAATAAATAAATAACCTCCATATAAATGGAGAAAAGACTGAAGTTTTTATAGACTTCATTTTGCTTGGATCAACCATCAACACTCATAAGGGCAGCAATTGAGAAATTTAACGACATATTGCATTAGGCAAATCTGCTGCACAAGACCTTTTTAAAGTGTTGAAGAGCAAAGTTGTCAGTTTGAGGACTAATGTGCACCTGACCCAAGCCATGTTATTTTCAACAATCTCAAATGCACATGAAAGTTTGACAGAAGAACTGATGCATTTAAGCTGTGGTGCTGAAGGAGGATATTAAAGCTACCATGGACTGCCAGAAGAACAAAACAATCTTTGTTGAAGAAGTACAGCCAAAATGTTCCCTGGAAGCCAGGATGGCCAGACTTCATATCTCATACTTTGGATATATTGTCAGGAGTGACCAATACCTGGAGAAAGATGTCATGTTTAGTAAAATGGAGAGTCAGAGAAAAAGAGGAAGACCCCAAGGAGATGGATTGTCACAGTGGCAACAGCGATGAGCTCAAATGAATGTAGCAATGATTGTGAGGTTGACACAGGACTGGGCAGTGTTTCATTCTGTTGTGCATAGGGTCTGTATGAGTCATTATGGACTCAATGGCATCTAATAACAACAACAGTATTGTAATGTGTAGTAGACGGAAATGTGTAGTATGCCTGCCTGCAGTATGGTAGAGAAAAGGTGTTCCTGATTGAAGAACATCCTTAGTATTGATTCTGAAACATTCCCCTTTCACTTCCCTAATAAACCCTGCAATCATGAGTATTATTATGAGTTCAGTGCAAAGGATTGTAGATCCCAAATGTGAAGCAGAGACTGCTGTGGAGGGATAGGGGGTGTCAGAATAGGGTAAAAAAGGTTGTAGCGTGGAGGCATGTCTGACCTCTGCTTCATAGGAATTGGCCTTCCGCTGATTTTGAATTTGATTCTGATTCTCCCTTGTGAAACAAGAGAAGTCAAACATGGAGGCTTCATGATTTTTGCAAATATATTTTATTATATGGAACTATCTCCAGCTGTCCCCTCTTGCTGTCTATAGTATAATTGTACAACTAATGGCCTTTACAGTATGAAGGTGAGACATTTGTCATTTCTTTACTATTATGGCAAGATATGTCAAATGCTGCTGTAAATAATGACCTCTTCTCCAGATAATGTATTAAGGACTCTTTTTTATAATGGCTTGTATAAAAATTATATCCAAATAAATGACTTGGTTTGCATAAAAATTGTTGAAAAGTACAAAATTAGATTTATAAGCTTTGGATCCTGACTATGTTGACTAAAACACTTGTTTTAATGATAAATAACAGATCGTGCAGTGGCTCCGTATGACCGATAAGCACTGGACTGCAAACCACAAGGTCCACAATTCATGCCCACCACTCTGAGGGAGAAAGATGAGACTTTCTGCAACAGTCAAGTGGTACAAACCTTTATTCAAACAGGTGGTGCAAAACCTTATTCAAACTAAGTTGACCACGTTCATTTAGAAAATACATAAGATGACTTATTTCTGGAGTGGACAATATAACATATCTGACTATTTTTAGCAGTTGTGCATTTTCCAATGATAGATGGTGATCATTTTAAGGGTTACTAATTTGTTTCCCTAAAATATTTCTGATTCTGACTTCGGGACATAGGATTCTTTTTAAGATGTTGTGTCGGTTCTGACTCATAGCAACCCTGTATAGGGTTTCTGAGGTGATGCTGATGGTTTGAAACTCCAACCCTGTGGTTAACAGTTGAAACCTAGGGTAAGCTTGCAGTTTTGGGTCCCTTGTGGCAGGATAGGACCATAGAGTACGGGCCAGTGTTATTCATTAACCTGGGTTACTAAAATAAATCATTTTTCAATTCTCTAAAAGTCAAATACTCATCTGATGTAGAACCAATGTCTGAAGACCATCTATAAACTTTATAATGACATTGATTTAGGAAAGTATCAATATTTAAAAGTGCATGTTTCAGCACTTATTTGATGAATTAACCAATCTTAATTAAAAGGCTTATCAAAAGTATATAATGTAGGTTTCAGGTTTACATACCTATAAATTAACAGGTGCACTATTCAGTCACAGATAAAAATACTTTTCAATTCACATGGCAAGTTCTTCATAAAGTCACATAAATTTGTACTTGCTAATTTAGCATAGCAGTTACCAGTTTGGCTGGAACCTCAAGGTCAGCTGTTCTAAACTACCAGCTGTTCTGCAGGAGAAAGATGAGGCTTTCTGCTCCCCTGAAGATTTATAGCCTCAGAAACCTATGCAGGGTCACTATGAGTCGGAATCAACTCTATGGCACACCACCACTACCACCACCACCAAATTTAAAAGTAAGCAACCTTTTTTAAAAAATCTAGTTTGTTTTTACTCTAATGGTTGCTATGGAATTGAATACCTTAAGCAAGAATTTTGTTAATAAAGTATTGTTGACTCACAATGATCCTATGATATTTATTTATGACTATTCTCTTTTTGGAGTCCTGGTGTGGCGCTGTGGGTTAATGCACCAGACTGCAAAGCCATTTGAACTGCAAGGTCAGCAGTTCAAGCTCACCAGCTGCTCCTTGAAACCCTAAACAGGGTCGCTATGGGTCGGGACAGACTCAACGGCACTTAACAACAACATTCGCTTTTCCCCATTTCTATTAATTAACTGATTGTCAATATTGTCACCAAATTCTTTCATACCAAAAGACTGTTAGGATAGAAATATAAGCTTTTAATTTGGCTAGTTTATTTATAAAGTAGTAAGTGTGTTGATGCATTGTTAAGCTAAAGGATTAATAATTAGTGATTAGTAATTATTATCAACATGATATGTTCGAATTCAGCAATGAAAAGTTTAATAGTGTTTCCCATCTCTCCTTCCAGATGTTAGCTACAGCCTGATCATGTCTGTTTGTACAAGAGGTAATAGCTTCTTCCTCAGAGTTAGTGACCTATGATACAAGTTTCCCTTTTCATCTGACAAATAGGAAGCATTGCTACCATCTTCCTTGTAAAACTGATTTAGTTTAAACATGAACAAGAGGGTAATATTAAAACATGGTAAACTTAAAAAGCTATTTAGAGGTGGAATATTCTCACTAGAAAGGACAAGCAGACCAACTAGAGTGACAGAAAATACATCTTCAAAGAAAGATCATCAGGTAAATCCCAAAACAAAAAAAGCAGTTTGACTGGCAACTGCAAGGATAAGCAAGTTGTTCGGTGGGAAGCCATCAAGGCAAACAATCAAGTTCCTTCAAGAGAAATCTTCATCTAAGACTGAAACTCAAAGGGAACACAGGAATAGGCATGCAAGCTTGCTGACAACCACATTGCTCTACTGGTGAGTGGAAGTGGAGGAAAGGCAGCAATGAAGAAATGGACTGAGTTCAACCACATTCCATAGACTCCCGTTGACCTGGAAATGAGAGAGAAAAGAAGAAGGGCTGGTTGGTCCAAAGTGTGGTGAGACCTGGGGACACATGAGTCTAGGGACAAGGACATAGCCACAGAGGACTAGAGCTGAGAGTGAATCATCGAGCTGATATGAAGTGAGAGGAGATGCATAGGAACACCCAAACTTGCAGATCGTACCCATTTGACCTAGCCTCAATGGTTTGATAATTAGAACTTGACTAGAGGAAGATTAAAAAAATATATATTTTTTTTGATAAAGGAAATGAGGGTAAATTGATACAATTTGATGAACTTGACCTATATTCCTAGAGGTAGTAGCTCTAAATAACAACAGAGAGAAGGAGTCTTCACATCTAGTATCAATGCTACCCCCTCTGTATACAGGGTAGATAGAGATGGACAACTTACACATTGGCTACCTAAAATGAAGGGGTGATAAAGGCATGAAGTGACTGGCTTACAAGGATTCAAGGGGGAGTTAGTTTAATAGTGTGTGGGGTAAGAAAGAGTCCGTACTGAATAGTTTTCATCTTGTCTAGATGGGTCTGGTTAAAAGAGATGGGGATACAATTTTTAAGATTAAATAGTGAGTAATTGTTATCATGACTAATTGCAACTGTCATATTGTAAAGGTAGAAGTTTTGTAACAATGGTGGAGAAGTAGTTAATCTTACAATCCAGAAACAAAGGACACAAGTGCTATCAAGGGAGAAGAGAACAAGTGGAGTGTGGGACCTTATCCAGAGAAGCAGCAACACCCAAGATGGAGGCAGAGATGGGGACATGGAGAGAGGGAGCAGCTGAGGACTCTAAAAGAAGGACAAAGAGATGGTGGCCAGGAGGCAGACTTGCAGAATGT
>NW_006408889.1:566661-584077 GCF_000296735.1 Chrysochloris asiatica | reverse complement strand
CCTTTTGCTCTACAACTAATTACCTGTTGAAAACTTGCAAGCTAGTCACTTCATGCCTTTATAGCCCCCTAGTTTTAGGTACCTAATGTCTAAGTTGCCCATCCCAATCAACCCTGTATACTAAGGTGATAGACTTGATTCTTGATGTGAAGACTCCTTCCCTCTTGGTTGGCTTTTTGAGCAACTACATCCATAAACTAAGGTCAAGTTATGATGTGTTCATGTGTGTGTGTGTGTGTGTATTCACAGTCACTTTAATTCATAGTTTAGTTATTGTCAGTCTCCATGGTATAGAACATCTTCTAGCTATTTGCCCACCATTGTCTCTGTTGGCTTATCCAGTGTGGTGGCACAAAGGTACACCGTCAGAGGCTCTACTGTGATGGGAATGTAGCCATCAGCATTGGGTTCCTGGAGGTATATGGGTGGTTGAGGAATATCAGGGTTATGGAGTCAGATCCATCATGTGTAAAGCCAAAAACTCTACAATTCCAAGTAGAGAATGTGTTCCACATTGATGTCTAGTTAAAACCAAAATTCTCTATTGTCATAAATATACTCAATAAGGCAGCAAGTACAATAAAAAACAAACAAATCACTATTCCTTTGATTGTCTGTTTTAAACATAAATTGGGCAAATATAAAATATTTCAGAATCCTTGTTTGACAGCACTGATATATGATTATAGCAGTACTTCAAACAGTACCATGTGTGCTTTTGGATAAATTTTGTATCCCAATATAGTAGATCACATCTTATTGTATCTGATAAATATTTTCCTGGGAAAGTATGGTATTTCAAGATTAAATGACACTACCCACTAATGTAGTTAAGATAGTCTAAAGAAACAAATGTTTCAGAGGCAAACCCTTGCAACAATTCATCAAGAAGTCAATGTATATTGCATCTACACAATTATGAGCCTTGATACAGTGCAATAGCATTAAAAAATCCATTTAAATTGCTCTTGTATGTGTCTTAATTTCAGATTAATTCTACGTATCTTTTCTTTAGAAGTGTTGGTCATATCAAAATTTCAAAAGAAATTATTATAGAGGTGTGAAACTCAATTAATTGATTAGAAAAGTATGGGTTTTAGAGAGATATTACATTTGTCTTATTTGTCATATTTTAAAAACTTGTCATTTATTTTATTAATTTAAATATTTGCTGCAAAATTATTTTTATATCACACTTTTATTCTTTTCTTTAAGAAAGGTCAACCAAATGATGTAAATTTCAGACCCCACAAAATCTGTGACTATAAAGTAAAACATGGAAATCAAAGATCCCTAAAGATCACAAAATCCAGTTACATAAAATAAAATAAATGTTAGCACGTACAGACCAAAATTATATTTAAATGCTGCATATATTTTACTGATAATAATTATATTGATATGCCCCGTAATTATTGAACCAATTGTTGTTATTAGAAGTTCTTAAAGTAAAAGCAGAGTGAAATAGATTTAGATATAATATTTAGAATTAAAGAAACTGGATGTGAATTCCGTGACTTCCATATTGTTTCTCTGTGGTGTGGATTAATGTCTCAGGCTCTGTGTTTTGCACTTAGTTCATTTAATATATATTTCAACTCTATTTCATCATGTTCTTGTTGTTAAGTGCCTTAGAATCAGTTCTATCTCATAGTGATCTTGTATAGTGTTTCCAAGGAAAGGTTGGTGGTTTTGAACCTCTAACCTTCTGGTTAGCAATTCAGTACTTATCCTACAGTGCCACACCAGGACTCCTATTTTGGATATAAATAACCAAGTAAAGCCTCAGTCTTTGCCTTCAAAGAGTTGATATTTTAATGGTATTTGTAAAATGGAAACAATATAGCTATCTTCTCTTATTGCTGTGGATAAGAAGATAATTTTATGAGTTCATAATACTGTGTCTAGAACAGATTAAATTATTAAAAAATAAATTCTTTAAAAAAATTTACACTTACAGGGTCGCTATGGGTCAGAACCAACTCGATGGCACTTAACAACAACAACAACAACATCATATAAAAATTTGGAAGTGAATGGTCTAGACTTTCAAACATTTTCATTTCTATTTAGGATGCATTTTCATGGAGTCTTGGTGTGGCACTGTAGTATAAGCAGGGATCACAAGATCAATCAATTTGAATTGCAAGGTTGGTGGTTCAAACACACTAATCGCTGCTTGGAAATCCTACACAGGGTCACTATGTTTCAGAATTGACTCCAGGACACTGAACACAACAACAACAGCATTCATTTTCATAGCTTTGAATTGGAGTTATTTACACTCTTCATCCGTACAGAGGTCAGTGAACTATGTTGTTATTGTTGTTATGTGCCGTGGAGTCAGTTCCGACTCATATCGACCCTACACAGGGTTTCTGAGGCTGTAAATCTTTATGGGAGCAGAACACTTCATCTTTCTCCCGCAGAACCACTGATAGTTTCGAACTGCTGACCTTGAAGCTAGGAGCCCAATTTGTAACCACTATGCTACCAGAGTTCCTCAGTGAACTATAGTCTGTAGGAAAAATCTGACCTATGCTTGTTTTTGTATGTCACTTCTAAGCCAAAAATAATTTTTTTACATTTTTAAGTGATTGTTACAAACAAACAAATGGCTACCTAAAATGGAAGGGCAATAAAAGCACCAAGTGACTTGCTTACAAGTTTTCAAGAGGGAGTTTAGTTTCACAGGGTGTGGGGGAAGGTAGAATCCCCACTAAATAGTTTTCATCTTATCTAGACAGATCTGGTGAAAGAAGATGGGGGATAATATTCTTTTGATTCAATAGTGAGTAATTGTTATCTTGACTAATTGCGACTGTCACAACTGTAAGGCAGAAGATTTGTAATAAAGAGGGGGGAATAGCTAATCTTACAGTCCAGTAACCGGACCCTAGGGCCATCAAGGGAGAAGAACATGAGCAGAATGTAGTAACCTATTCAGAGAATCAGTGACACCTGAGATGAAGGTAGAGATGATTACATGGAGAGATAGAGCATCTTAGGGCTCAAATTCATGGAAAGAGAAAGGCTGTGTGCTTGTGTCCAGGAGGCAGGCTTGCAGAATGTACCCTTTTATTGGTTGTTTAAATTATTATATATTCCTGAGTGTTTTTGTGTACATTAAAAAAACAAAACAATAAAAACAGGGAATAGAGGCAAATATTTTTGAACGATGATGCATGGAGTGGATTGTAACCATTGCAATGAAATGAAATATGATAGGATGAATTATGATAGGAGGGATGTAAAATCAATGGTCTCCAATGTAAACTGTCACTCAATTCACAATAAAAATTTTTAAGGAAACAAACAAACAATATGGGACCAAGACAGTATGCAGTATGCAAAGTCTAACATATTTACTATCTGACTTTAAACAAAGAAAGTTTACTGACCCTTTTAGAATATTAACTTTTTGAAGTACTGTGACAATATCTAGAAATCCAGTGTTTCAGGTTTCATCTGAGAAAGCAACTGATACAATATACAGCACACCTATTGGAAACATATTACAAAGCTTCTTTTTTAGGTATCTAACTCAAACTCCATGGAGCATCACATAATTTGTATCCATATTGATATGTAATATTTATTATAGCATCAAGACTATATGGTATGACTTTTGATACATTAAAGATGACCATCCTTTCCACCAAATGTTCTAAACTAGTTTGGAAATGATTTTTATTTTGATATTAATTGATTAAAAAAAACAAAGATTCTCACAACTGGACCAATAAATAACACCATGATGGATGGATAAATTATTGAAGTTGTCAAACACTTCACTTTGCTTGGATCTATAATCAGCATGCATGGAAACAGCAATCAAGAAATCAAGAAAGCAAATCTTCTGCAAAAGACCTCTTTAAAGTGTCCAGTAGCAAAAGTATCAGTTTGAGAGCTAAGGTGCATCTGAAACAAGCCGTGAAATTTTCCTTTTTTCTTTAAAGTTTTTATTGTGAATTGAAAGAAGGTTTAGGGAGCTCTTCAATTTTACATTCAGCAAATTATACAGTTTTTTTCATCTCAATGATTGCAGTCCCCACAAAGCATCATCAATTATTCCGCTTCTTCACTGTGGTTTCTTATTTTCCTTCCCATCCCTTCTCAACTTTGTCCTTGGGTAAATGTTGCCTTTTTGATCTTGAATGGTTGGCCATTTCATGGTGAGCATACCTTAATAGTACTGTTGTCCCCACTATATACCTATCTACTGTTTGGTTGAAAATTGGTCCACAAGGGTGAGTTCCATTCCAGACCTGAAGAGTTGTCAAGGTCCAAAATCTTGGGTTCCGCCATCTAATTCTAAGCTGTAAGCTTGGTCTTTTTTGTATAATTTTGCATTCCATATTTTCTCTCACTTTATCCGGGACCTTTAATATGATCCCTTTAAGAGCTGTTGGCAATGGTAGCCAGGCACCATCTAGTTCCTCTGATCTCAGAGTCCTAAAAACTGATGTTCATGTGTTCCATTAGTCCATTGAACTAACTGACTGTAAACATCTTCAATTTTTATCATTTTTCTTTCTGTCACATACGTAGAAACCAATAGTTGTACCTTAGATAGTTACTCATGAGCTTTTAAGATCCTAGTCACTACTCACCAAGGACTCCTGGTATGGAGCTGAAGGATCTGCAATGGACTGTAAAGTTCAAACCAACCAGTTGCTCCTTGGAAACCCTGGATAGGGTCACTGTGATGGCATTTAACAACAACTCACCAAAGTAGAATGTAGTTTACTGTCTGTGGACTACCAAGCCACAGTATTTTTAAATGCCTCATATGCATTTGAAAGTTGGTCACTGAATAAAGAATACCAGAGAAAGATAAGTGCATTTGAATTATGGTGTTGGAGAAGAATAGTAATAGTCCCATGGACTACCAGAAAAATAAATTACTCTGTGTTAGCCAGACTGCACCTTAGAAACCAGGGTTGTCAAACTTCGTCTTTCATATGTGGGATATGTTATTAGAAGGGATCTGTTCTTGAAGAAAGGCATCATGCTTGGTAGTGTAGTGTCAGTGAAAATGAGAAAGATCCCCAGTGATTGACACAGTGGCAACAGCATTGGGCTCAAACATAAAAACAATTGTGAGGATGGTTGTAGGACTGGGCGGCGTTTCATTGTGTTGTGGATATGGTCACTTTGAGTCGGAACTGAATTGATGCACCTAACAACAATTAGCTCATTTTTCTAGAAAGGTTAAAAGGGTAACATTTGAAAATGCCAAAGTAGCTCATCATCGGTTTCATGCATAAAATTCTATTGAAATTCATGTTATTTTCTTATGTATATATAAGTAATTGCATTAATTTTAGCACAGAGGCATAAATCACACATTTTAATGATTACCTCTAATATTTAATACGAAAATATTTGTTTTAGTTGTGTGTGGCTCTGTAGGATAAATACTGGACTACTAATCACAAGGTCAGAAGTTCAAACCAAACAGCTTGGAAACCCTAACAAGATTGCTATAAATCAGAACTGGCTCTAATGCACTTCACAATAATACCAACATTTGGGGAGTCCTGATATGGCTATATAGGATAGGCACTAGACTCTTAACAGCAAGGTCATCAATTCAAATCTACCAGCTGCTCCTAGGAAACCCTATACAGGGTCTCTATGTGTTGGACCTGACCTCATGGTACTTAACAATAACAAGTCTTATATGGAGGATGGTGGCTCGATAGAATAAGCACTGCATGGCTAACACCCAGGTCAATGGTTTCAGTCTTACAACTCCTCAACAGGAGAAAGATGAAGCTTTACACTACCATAAAGTTTTACAACCTTGGAAATCCTAAACAGGGTTGCCATGAATTGGACCTACTCAAGGACACTTAGCAACAAGAATAATAGTCCTGCTGTACCAGAAACACCACAAAGGCATGGCTGTAAGAACATTATTTTTTAAAAAGTTTAGGAGGCTAGAAGTTCAAATTCAGGGTACAAGCTCTAGAGAAAGGCTCTCTCTCTCTCTCTCAATCTCTCTCTCTTTTTTTTTTTTTCTTTTACAATTTCCATAATTTTAATGGATCAATTTAGCCTTGAACATAAACAGTGGACATGAATATAAATATTTGTACAATAATTCCCTGTTGTTCTTGCTGATATGTACTTTTGAATTGGCTCAGGTATATAGCAACCCTATGCACAACAGAATACAAAAACAAACCCACTGTGCCATCCTTAGAGTTGTTATTATGTTTGTGGAAAGGTTTGTTTGCTCTGGAGAAGATCCCTGTTTCCTCTGAAATCTTGGGTTCAACATCCCTTGGATATTTCCACATGTCTTAGCATTAGCCTTCTCCTGAGTCTAGGAGGTTCTCAGGGCAGGGACCCCGGTCCAAAGGATCCACACTATTGCTGACTATTCTTCTTTGGTGGTGGTATGTTCTTCTGAATCTCTGCTCAATTGTTATGGTGCTGTGTCTTCTAGCCATAGTCTTTTTAATTGCTACAAAATGACTTTTTCCTTATGGGCCTGGTGAAGAGAAGGTGGGAGATGATACTGATGGGCCATATGATTCAGCTGTGAGTGATTGTTAACAGGGTTAACTGTGAAAATTTGAAACTCTAACATGGGTATAAAATGAGACATCACAGAAGCAAGAATGGGATGTCACTACCAATAAAAGAAGAAGAGCCAGGAGTCAAGCATGTCCTTTGTTGTTGTTGTTAGGTGCCTTTGAGTTGGTACCAACTCATAGAGACCCTATGTACAACAGAACAAAACACAACCTGGTCCTGGGCCAACTTCACAATTGTTGCCATGGTTGAGCACATTGATTCTACCACATTGTAAATCCATCTCACTGGGGGTCTTCTTCTTTTTCTCTGACCCTCCACCTTACCAAACATGATATCCTTGTTCCATGACGGGTCCCTTCTGACAATATGTACCAAGTATGAGAGATGAAGTTTGGCCATCCTGACCT
This sequence comes from Chrysochloris asiatica, assembly GCF_000296735.1. Lineage (NCBI taxonomy): Eukaryota > Metazoa > Chordata > Mammalia > Afrosoricida > Chrysochloridae > Chrysochloris > Chrysochloris asiatica. The sequence continues at coordinate 577,121 of NW_006408889.1, read as the reverse complement.
CCCAGGAGCACTCTGGCTGCACTTCTAACACAGATCTGTTGGTTCTTTTGGCAGCTCATGGCACTTTCAATGTTCTCCTTCAACACCATAACTCAAAAGCATCAATTCATCTACTGTCTTCCTTACTCACTGTCCAGCTTTCTAATGCATATGAGGTTATTGAAAATACCATAGCTTGGGTCAGGCGCACCTTACTTCTCAAGCTGACATCTTTGCTCTTCAACACTTTAAAAAGGTCTTATGCAGCTCATTTGCCTAATGCAATACGTCGTCTGATTTCTTGACTGCTGTTTCCATGAGTGTTAATAGTTGACCCAAGAAGAATAAAGTCCTTGAAGACTTCAATCTTTTCTCCATTAATAAGAATGTTATTTATTGTTCCAGTGGTGAGGATTTTTGCTTTCTTTACATTCGGTATGTAATCCATACTGAAAGCTGTGCTCTTTGATTTTCATCAGTAAATACTTTCAGCAAGCAAGTTGTATCATCTACATATCACAGGTTATTAATCAGTCTTCCTCCAATCCTGATGGCACGTTTTTCTTCATATAACCCAGATTCTTGGAGTATTTGTTCAGTTTACTGAGTAATTGTTCAGTATATATTCAGGTTGAATAAGTATGATGAAAGAGTACAACCCTGTCACACACCTTTCTTAATTTTAAACCATTCAGTGTTCCCATGTTCTGTTTGAACAACTGCCTCTTGGTTCATGTACAGGTTCCTCATGAGTACAATTAAATGTTCAGGAATACTCATACTTCACAATGTTGTCAGTAGTTTGTCATGATCCACACAATGAAAGACTTTGCATAGTCAATAAAGCATAGGTAAACATCTTTCTGGTATTCTCTGCTTTCAGCCAAAATCCACCAGATATCAGCAATGATATCCCTTGTTCCATGGCCTCTTCTAAATCCGGCTTGAACCTCTGGAAGTCCTCTGTCAATGTATGCTTGGAGTCATTTCTGTATTACCTTTAGTAAAACTTTACTTGCATGGGATATCAAAGATATTGTCTGATGATTTCCTCATTCCATTGGGTCACTTCTCTTTGGAATGCACACAAATGCGGATATCTTACAATCAGCCAGCCAGATAGTTGTCTTCCAAATTTCTTGGCAAGATGAGTGCGTGCCTCCAGTGCCATCTCGCTTTCTTTAAAGAGTTCCCTTTTTAGTCCATCAGTTCTTGGCGCCTTGTTCTTTGCCAATTCTTTCAATGCACACTTGACTTCTTCCTTCTGTATCGTTGGCTCTTTTTTTAAAAACTTTTTTTTAATTTGTCTTAAACAAGTAAGGCATTTTTTTCTCATTAAAAAAGAAGTCCAGGTATAGAGACAGCAGAGTTGTTGTCTGGTGTTGAGACATCAGCTGCTCAGGGAGCTGGGCTCCTTATCTTTCTGGTCTCCACCATCCATAGTATGTGAAGGCAGATTCTCAAGGCCACAAGACGGCTGATCCATCTCTGGGCATCCACTTTCTAGATAGGAGAGAAGAGGGAAGAGCAAAGGGCAAAAGGTGTATGCCAGCTAAGTTTACATTTTTAATCAGGATAAATAATAATGTACTTAGAAGCCCTACCTTGTGTGTCTCTCACTGGTCATACCTGGGTCATGTGAACACCCTGGCAGTTAGGTGAGTGTCTAGCTGAGAAAAATCTGGTGCTTATTTGTAAAGCATAGATGAATGAATATTGAGTGATCTCTAGTCATGCGTGATATAAATGCTTATTTTGAGGGGAGTTCAAGTGTAGCACTGTAGAATGAGCACTGAACTGACAACTGTAAGGTTGGTAGTTCAAACCCACCAGCCACTCCTAAGATGCCCTCTACAGGATCATTATGAAGAATAACAATGAATCTGTGAACCATTTCACAACATGGATGAACCTGGAGAACACTATGGTGAGTGACACCAGTCAATCACAAAAGGACAAATATTGGATGAGGCCACTGTTGTAAAACATTCAGAAAAAATTTTCTTGATAGAAGAAACATTCTATGAGGGTTACTGGGGGTGAGGAGAGGAGAAATTATTCACAGGTTAGAGGGTAAACACAGTCCTACTGTGGACTGTGGGCTGGGATAAACACTGGACCCCTAACCACGAGGTTGGCGGCAAAACCACTAGCCACCCCTTGGAAACCCCACACAGGGTTTCCAGGAGTCAGCACCGACCTGACGGCACACAACAACAACAACAGTGTTGTTTAATGAGGCACTATGCCCAGCCTAGTGACTGCCACAGAGTAAAACTCAACAAATGTTAGTTTCCTCCTTTTTCTAATGCATTCCTTATTGCCTTACCTCCAGGAAATATTACATTGATAATTTCATCTCTTTGTTGTGTTGACTATCTCCAATGCTTCTTCCAGACAGCCTCCACAACTTAACAGTCTTCCCCAGTCACAGCTCCCCCGCCATCTTGTACCCTCACCGCCCATTGCCTGACAATGACCTGCTTTCAGTGAGCTTAGTGCCCATTCCTCCCTTCACATTGTGTTCTCAAAAATCAAAGTTGTGACCCCAAGATTAATCCCACCATAGTCTCAGTGCCTATTCCAATGAACCTCCTGGCTGTATTCTAACATGGCTGCACACCCACTAAAATAATGATCCCTGTGTCTCAGGCACTCTGCTGTCCATGGTCCCATCCTTCCTCTCGAACAGCATCTGTTTCCCATTTTGGCTCCTTTTCTACCTTTGCCTTAAAGCCAGTTTCCATGGATTTGATTCAGTCTGATGAAAGCCACATGTATGTCAGAATAGAACTATAGTCCACTGGGTTTTCAATGGCTTATTTTTTTAGTAGAATGTCAGGTCTTTATTCCAAGGCACCACTGTTGTTGTTGTTGTTAGGTGCCATCGAGTCGGTAGCTATAGCAAGCTTATGCACAGCAGAACAAAACATTGTGCGATCCTGGGCCAACTTCACTACTGTTGCCACGCTTGAGTCCATCGATTTTGCCGCTTGGCCAATCCATCTCATCGGGGCTCTTCCTCTTTTTCTCGGATCCTCCACCTTACCAAACATGATATCCTTCTTCAGTGATTGGTTCCTCCTGACAACACTACGAGCATTCAAATCTCCAACCTTTTGGTTAGCAGATGAATGTGTTATATTTTTGCACTACCCAGGACTCCTGCTTTTGCCTTGTTGTTGTTACATGACTTTTAGTTGATTCCAACACTTAGGACACCGTAGAATGTTCCATGTTGTTGTTGTTAAGTGTTGTTGACAGTTTCATTGGCTCTTGATCATATGCTACCTCTTGAAATGGTTGAATATCATCCATTTCCTTTTCCTAAAGCATGTCCATTAGATCCCAATATCCATGTACACTGAACTTCCTTTGCCAAAGGATAGAAAGCTATCACATCAGGCAAGTGGTAAAGAAGCAGCAGCACAAGAAACAAGACAAAGCATGAGATAGAGCATTCGATGTCCCAGCCCACTAAGCAAGTAAAGATGAGTGATTTGGTTCAGGAGGCTTGCTTGCAGAGTGGGCTATTTCCAGGCATTTACTGGGAAAGTTGGGTTCACTGACCCAAGGTTCTAGACCTGAGTGCTTTCAGTCTTAGGCTTACGGTAGAGTGGTGCACCCTGTGAACATATCAGCAGCTTTAAAGGAGCTTTATAACATTGCCCAGGCAGAAAGAGGCCTGCCTGTGGGTACAGCTGACAAAAGCCTGTCTTAACTGGAAGAACTATATCCTGAGCATTTTCTGATTCTGCATTGTAACTCTTAACTTCCCTAATAAACCTAATAAATCTGTAATGGGGTCTGAACCACAGAAACAAATTATTGAAACCAGCTGAGTAGAGAGTGAAACGGGAAAGATGGCTGTTGCCACAGTTTTTTATTCTTTTATGTTCTTTTGTATAGATTGACTCAAGCTACAACCTAATCTTGTAGATTGTATCCTTTTTCATTAACATCTTAAAGGTTAGGATTTACAAAACATCAGATAATTTTATTAAATCACAAAGTGGAGAAAAATTATATCAGGTAACAAAAAGGAGGATGAATAATAATATTGAGAATCATTGCCTAGCCAAGACAAATATTTTCTGGAGACACAATTCAATCCATGGCAGTGTCTATGCCTTACCTTCTCAAAGACAATTACACTAATTCAGGGTAGGACTAATTATGATGTAAAATTAAAGAAGACTTATTTTTGAAGTCAAGCACATCAGAGGAGTCCCTGGGTGGTGCAAATGGCTAACAAATTCAATTGCTAATTGAAAGGTTTGAGTCTGCCCAGAGATGTCTTAGAAGGAAAGCCTGGTGAACTACTTCTAAAAAATCAGCTATTGAAAACATTATAGAATAAAATTCTACTCTGACACTCATATGGATGCTGTGTGTTGGAATCAACTAGGCAAATGATTTTCTGACATCAAAGCCCTTCTAATAAGTGGTTGTTGTTGTTAAGTGCCTTTGAGTTGTTTCTGACCCATAGTGAAGAGTGGCATAGGGTTTTTGAGTGACAGCTGGTGAGCCTGAACTGCCGACCTTGCAATTCAAACTGACTTTGCAGTCCAGGCATTAACCCACAGTGCCACACCAGGGCTCCCCTAATTTGTGGTGCTTGTTGTTGTGAAGTGCTGTGGAGTTGATTCTGACCCATAGTGACCCTGTATAGGCTTTCCGAGGAGTAGCTGGTGAGCTTAAACTGCCGACCTTGCAGTTTAAATGGATTGCAGTCTGTCGCATCAACCCACAGCGCCACACCAGGACTCCAATATGTGTTTGTTGTTGTTGTTATGTGCCGTGTTCCGACTCATAGCGACCATGTACAGGGTTTCCGAGGCTGTAAATCCTTACCGGAGCAGAACGCCTCATCTTTTTCCTGCGAATAGCTGGTAGTTTCGAACTGCTGACCCTGAGGTTTGCAGCCCAGTTTGTAACCACCTATGCTACCAGAGCTCCTTCCAATATGTGGTACTACCTTGAAATTAGTCACCTTGAGAAGGTGCATCTTCTTGGATTTCCACTTTCGTGTACCTGAGATATTTGTGTGATTGTTCTGAGGTGATGGGAACAGTGTCTTTCTTCTTTCGAAGTTGCACTTTTTGAAGTTCAGAGCCCCTTTATACGAATTAAGTGTGTGAAGTAACTTTGAACACAAGGTTGGCAGTTGAAGGTCACCAGCCGCTCCTCTGAAACCCTACACAGGGTAGTTATGGATTGGAACCAACTCCATAACACTTAACAACAACAAAGATGGATAAAATGTTTTTTACTCAAATAATCTGCTGGAAAAGCTCATTTTGAATTTTGTGATTTGTAAAAGTGTCTTTGAAAATCATTATTTAAAATGATGGTCCACAAAAATTTGAAATTATGAGGGAATCATTGGGATAGACTTCAGCTTCTAAACTGTTCATGTTGAGGTCAGTTCCCCAATAACTGATTGAAGTGTGTGTATGGTGTAATTGGACTCCTGGTATGGCGTTGTAAGATCAGCATTGGATTGATAACTACAAGGTTGGCAGTTCAAACCCACCAGCTTCTCCTCAGAAACTATATACAGGGTCACTATGAGTTGGAACTGACTCAACTGCATTTAACAACAACATAGTATACATATGCATGTCGGTGTTATGTATGTTGTGTACATGAATTACTGTGTGTGTTAGTTATCTAGTGCTGCTATAACAGAAATACTACAAGTGAGTGATGTAAAAAAAATAGAAATTTGTTTTCTCACAGTTTTAGTAGTTTAGAAGTCTGAATTTTATGCTCTGTTAGCCCAGGAGAAAGGGCCTCAGCAATCTTCATGTGTCTTGACACCTATCTATCCTCATCACTCCCTGCTGGCTATACCTAATTTGCTCTTGTTAATACCTGGCACTGATATGTCCTCTTAATATAATAAAGAAAACCCATATCCAAATGGGATTATAATGTAGGTATATTGTTGTTAAATGCCTTCAATTCATTATGACTCATAGCAAACTTGTATACTGTTTCCAAGGAGCAGCTGATGAATTTTGAATTGGCAACCTCTCAGTTCAAAACAACTTTGTGGTCCAGTACATTACCCCATAGCAACACAGCAGGACTCCCTAACCCAGGTATAGGATTTAGGTTTTACACAACATATTTGGCAGAACTCAGTTCAATCCATAACAGAGTGTATACGAGAAATAAAGAGAGGAAAAAAACTTCTTTACATTTAAAAATATATATATTTTATGTAAGATGTTGCCTCTATCTCGGAAGCATTTTTATCTAACTTAAGGAGTGAAAACGTAAATATACATAAAGCATGTGAGGAAGTTTGAGACACTGTACTACAAGAACTGAACCAATGTGGTATGACATGTTAAACAAGGAGGTTTCTTTCTCTGGAGACTTTAAAGAAAATAATAGATTAATATTTATGGGACTTTTTGACTGTAGCACTGTGTAGAGAAATGGTCATTTCCACATCTCTAAAATTTTCTGAATGGGGCAAGAGTAAAGACACTCTTATGGGCTTACCTTGTAGAACAAGTGATGGAAAACACTTGGCCCACTATATCTGGTCATTAGTTACAATCCTTCCATAGAGTCAGTATGGTGCAGAAGAATAAAGTGCTGACCTCTAACAGAGCAATTGTCAGAATTTAATGAGATCATGTATATAAAGATCACAACATCTGACTTATACATTCTATAAATGTTAGCTTTACTTCTTCTGAACATTTCACACTTTGGTGATTATTTGTATATCTATGGATATAAGATGAAAATGAATAATTTACCATTGATGTATAATATAATGAGGAAAGATATGGACAAGAGATACTGTCTAATCAAAATAAGTTAGTCATAATCCTTTTTCTTTGAAAATAATAAAATAATGAAGTCAGATTTATATCTAGCTCTAATTTTTTTCATATCTATGAGTTTTCTTTGCTCTTTTGAATAGCTTGGTGAATTTGGTCAGGCAGGTAATTTTATCATAGTGTACTTGATGAGAAAATAAAGCAGTGAGAAGCTATAACTTGCTAAAGTCATATAGGTCCATTGTACCAGAACCTGATTAGAAGTAGAAAACGAATGCTTGGTTGGCAGCCTCGGAGGTGGTCCCCCAAGGATTCTCACCTGTTGGTACTCATGTCTTTGTATAGTCTTTTCCCTTTGCCTATGGGCTGGATCAAGTGATTTACTTCTAATAAATAGGTAAAAGCAAAAGTGATGAAATGTTACTCTCAACATTAGATTACAAAAATACAGCGGCTTCCATTTTAGGCTTTTTTTTACTCTCTTCTTCATTATATCCAAGGAAGCCAGCTGCCACGTTGTGAGTGGTCCTACAATAACCCATATGAAAATGAACTATTATCTCTGGTCAATATCCAGTAAGGAAATGAAGCCTAATAACAATCATGTGAGCTTGGAAGTGGATCTTCTGAGGTATGTCAGCAGTCACATGAGTAAGTTTGAAATAAGAAGTTAACCCAGTGGAAACTTCATTTGAGACCACAGATCAAGACAATTCCTCACTGTATCCCTGTGATGGATCCTGAGTCAGAGGCATTAGCTAAGCCAAACTCACATTTCATTACACAAAGAAATTTGAGATAATAAATATTTATTGCTTAAGTCACTAAGTTTGGGGGTAATATGTTGGGGTACTATATTATGCCTAATAGATAATTGGAGTCCTGGTGTGGCACTGTGGGTTAATGCGCTAGACTGCAAAATCAGTTTGAACTGCAAGGTTGGTGGTTCAAGTTCACCAGTCACTCCTTGGAAACCCTCTAGAGGGTCACTATGGGTCGGAACGGACTCGACATCTCATAACAACCACAACAACTATAGATAACTAATGCACAAGACTTCTCATTCTATACATTTTAAACATATTTTCAATTGTTTCATATTTATATGAAAGTTGGACAATGAATAAAGAAGACCTTTAGAAGAATCAATGAAACTGAAATACGGTGTTGATAAAAATTTAAAAGTACCATGAACAAACAAATCTTTGTTGGAAGAAGTGCTTCCACAAAGCTCCTTAGAAGCCAGAATGGCAAGACTTCATTTCTCATACTTCCAACACAGAAATACTGGGAGTGAAAGATGCAGAGATAAGGTAGGACTTAAAATATATTGTTGTTGCTGTTGTCAGGTGCCATCGAGTCGGAACCGACTCATAGCGACCCCATGCACAGCAGAACGAAACAATGTCCGATCCTGGGCCAACCTCACTACCGCTGCCACACTTGACGCCATCAATGATGCCACCTGCCCGATCCATCTCGTTGGGGGTCTTCCTCTTTTTCTCTGACCCTCCACCTTACCCAGCATGACATCCTTCTCCAGCAACTGTTTCCTCCGGACAATATGTCCAAAGTATGAGAGACAAAGCTTAGCCATCCTGGCCTCCAAGGAGCACTCTGGCTGCACTTCTTCCAAAACAGATCTATTGGTTCTTTTGGCAGTCCATGGCACTTTCAGTATTCTCCTCCAACACCACAACTCAAAGGCATCAATTCTTCTACGATCTTCCTTATTCACTGTCCAGCTTTCGCATCCATATGAGGCTTTTGAAAACACAATGGCCTGGGTCAGGCACACCTTAGTCCTCAAGCTAAAATATATAAGCACCCTCCTAATATATTTTCTTATATAAAATATATTAGGAGGGTGTTTATATTTTTTAACTAAATTACATTTAACAAAATTTTAGTGGGACCCTAAACACTACCATGTTATTTTCCTTTTCAAAACATTTTACAAAGTGGATTTCAGTAATAAAGATGTTTGTGTAAATATATAAAGTTAAAATATGAAGAAATATAATATAATGTTGTTGTTGTTAAGTGCCATCAAGTTGGTTCCAACTCAGCCACTTTGTATAGGGTTTCCAAGGGACAGCTGGTGGGTTTGAACTGCTGACCTTGGTGGTTTACAGTTCACTGCTGATCCACAGCACCACACCAGAATTCATAAACCAACAGACAAAGGAATTTACTAGAACTGCTTTTCAGTATTTTCTAGCCTATATCATTCTTCTTGAATCTGACACAATGGTATAAATTTAAATGATGCCCTGTAAATGTAACACCTTTTTTGTTGTTATGGTTAAAGGACAAATTCTTAGGAACTTTTCTTTAAAGATCTGAAAATAAATGTTACTTTTACTAAATGTACTTTGTAACATTGTGTGTCATGTTGTAAAAGGTGGTATTTATATTTATAGTGAGGAAAATATATTTATTTTCTATAGATAGTACCCATTGTCACTCTTCCAGATCACACCAAAGACTCCAAAAATCAAAATTCTTAATAATATATTCACACAGCATGGTTGGTATGATTGAGTTGTGTTCCCCTCAAATGCTACAGAATGAGTCTTTTTTTTTATGTCAATAACAAAGTATTAGTGTAAGATGTGTCTTAAATCAGTCTCTTCTGAGATATAAAAAAGAGTTAACAAGCAAGCAAGAAGCAGAGATGGGGAAGAAGCCCAGAACATGAAGACCTCCCAGAAACAGAAGCTAAAGACAGACATTCATCCAGAGTTGACAAGACAGAAAATCTTTTACTAATGCCAGCACTTTGAATTTGGATTTCTAATCTCTTAACTGTGTCACTGGAGTCCTGATGTGACACTGTGGGTTAATGCGTCAGACTGCAAAGTCATTTGAACCTCAATGTCGGTGGTTCAAGCTCACCAGCTGTTTCTTGGAAACCCTATACAGGGTCACTATAGGTCAGAACTGACTAGATGGAACTTAATAACAACAACTGTGTCACTAAGTCAGATCAAACTCAACAGTACTTCACAAAAACTGTGTTAGCAATGTATGATAGTCACTGGGCTACTAACCACAAGGTTGATGGTTCAATCCCACCAGTTGCTCCCTAGAAACTCTACACAGGGACCATATGAGTCAGAATCTACTTGATGGCACTTAACAACAACTGTGTCAAGGATTTAATTTTACCTGAATCCACCATCTAACACTCATGGAAGCAGCCGTCAAGAAAGAAAAGTACACATTAGATTAGGCAAATCTGATGCAAAGATTTCTTTAATATGTTGAAAAGCAAAGACATTACTTTGAGGATGAAGCTGTACCTGAGCCAAGCATGGTATTTTAGAAACTGGACAACATAGAGGGAAAATCAAAGAAAAACTATTGCTTTTGAATTATGGTGTGAGTGAAGAATACTAAATGCAATCTGGACTGCCATAATAATCAAGAAATTTGTCTCAGAAGAAGTATAACCAGAAGGCACCTTAGAAGTGAGAATTTCGAAATTTCATCTCATGACTTGCTATCTGGAGGGACCATTCCCTAAAGAAGGACTTTATGCTTGGTAAAGGGTCATCAACAAAGAGGAAGAACCCTAACAAGATGAATTTACACAATGGCTTCAGCATTAGGTTAAAGCTGCTTTTCAAGACGAAGACTTAAAGGGAATACTCAAGAAGGCATATGGTCTGACTG
>NW_006408889.1:556292-566203 GCF_000296735.1 Chrysochloris asiatica | reverse complement strand
AACTTGGACATTGGCTACCCAAAATGGGGGTGAGAGCTACAAAGGCAAGAAGTGACTTGCTTATAAGCTTTCAAGCAAGAGCCTAGATCCAGAGGGTGTGGAGGAAAGTAGAATCTCCACTGAGTCGTATCCAATCTGTCTGGGCAGGGCTGGTGAAAGGAGATGGAGATAGGTCTCTTATGGTACAAAAGAGAATAATTGCTCTCAGGACTGACTGTGACGATTGGAGATGTAAAGTGGACATTTTGTAGCAAAAGGAGGGGAGTGGTTGACTTTTCAATCCAAGAGCGGAGGTCCCTGGGACCATCGAGGGATAAGAGCGGAGTGCAGGGCCCTACCCAGAGAAGCAGTGATGCCAGAGATGGAGGCAGAGACGATGATATGCCGAGATGGAGCAGCTGGGGACGCTAGACCTAGAGAAGGAGAGGGGCTGTGTGCTGAAGACTGAAGGGCATTGGTTGTTTGATGATGCATGGAGGGGATTGTAATCATGGCAATGAAATGATATACTATAGGGTAAATATAAAGCTAATGTTCTACTATGTTAACTATCACATAATTCACAATAAAAACTTAAAAAATAAGAATAGGTTAAAAAAAATAACAATTGCTTGAGGATAGTGCAGGACAGGGCAGTGTTTCCTTTTGTTGTGTATGGGGTCATTATGAGTTGGCACCGACTGAACAGTACCTAACAACTATAAGACAATAAATGCCTATTTGTTAAAGCCACCCACGTGGGATAGTTCTATTAGCATCCTAGGTAACAAAGACAATAATTCATAAGTACATATGGGTAAGTAAAATTCACAAATACATATGGGTAAGTAAAAAAGTTTAGCTACTGGAGTTCCAGTTCATATATGCATGGGTTTATTGCAAACAATACATATTTAAACATGTCTCTGTGTTTAGGATGGCTGCACACAAGTTCTCTCAGTAATATACTTATTTATTCTCATTAAGGTGACTTCAAACAAAAGGTCCAATCAAAAGTGACTTATGAGGAGATCTGCTGGGTTCATTAAATTCAAGACAAAGAGGTCAGCTGAGGTTATGGTGACTTTTTGTGATTCAAACGGGCTAATCTTGTTAGAATTTCTCAAAAGCATGATTATCATGGTTGCTTGTTATGAATTGACTCGACAGCACTTAACGACAACAAAGTATATTCTAACTTGTTCCTCCTAGCTCTTTGTTTGTGTCTTGTTTAGCCAGTCCTTGGATGGATAAGCAGTAAACTAGTTGGTAGTGTAGAGGTCCTTCACACACAATGAGGATACATCTTGACTTATTCCTTATTTACTTCCTTTCCTGCTATTGTTATTTTTTAACTGCACAAGCAAAAGACAGAATTGTCTCTCATGGTTATGAACTATCACCTAGGAATTAATATATACAATAAGAATGTGATTTATGACCATCTAGTAAATTAGCTTCCCTGATAGTCCATTCTGCTGTATACTTATTGATCGCTTCTAAAACTAAATGATTATGTATTTAATTTCTAGGAAGAAAAGCTTGATCAGAATTTGATGTCTCTGATTTTTTCTCTAAAGCTTTTTGTTCAAGGACAGTGAAAATGCAGAGTGGTACATGTCAGAGGAAAGGGGAGTGTTATTTAGCCAAATGAGAACAGAGAAGAGGTAAACAATTATAGCTTTGGTGATATGTTCACAATTGCTGAAGCCAATCTCTTTTTGAAGTAGTAAAAGAACTGATAGAAGCTTCTCTTTCCTTTTCCGACAGTCCAAAGTAACCAAAGAGAAGTCATGATCTAGTGCTGGGTTTTGCTGACTTTATTTCTGTTCTATTTTGGACTTATCCTATGATCCTTATCTTAGCTTTTTCCTTGCTGGCCTATTTTTCCTTTGTCCTTATCATTTTCCCCATCTCTTACTCTTCTGCTTTTAGACATGTATTGAATTTTAAAAGACTATTAGTGGAACACCTGATTCTTGTCACAAGCCAAGCAATGTAAATATATATAAAGGAAAACTATAAATAATTTTTCCTTTTCTTTCTTGTATCAATCTCCTGAGGTTACAAATGTTAACATATTAGTGGTGTAACTTTCTGCACTTCATTCTAATTTCATGCAAACATATACAATTTATATACACATGCACTTTCTTTTTTTTTATTCAACAACCAAGCTATCACATATATTCTAATCCAGAACAATCATTGGCCTTGTCGTAATGATCTATCTAGAGGAGCGATCAAGACAGAGTAGAGAAAAGGAAACACTAGCTCACCTCCTAGAACAGAATAAAGTTGTACCGGACTTTGTCAAAGAAAATTCAAGGGTGTTCTCCACAATGGGGGAATCACTGGAGAACTGATAAAAATGTCAGTGGAAGTGGTAGTGTAAAACTAGCTGTCACATTCAAAGAAAAATGAGTTTCAGTCAAGGATGCTAGTGATTTCTTTCTTCTCCCTTCTGGCACCCCAACTCCAGAGGCTCAGAAGCCATAGTTAACAAGCTGATGAAGAAGGAAAAGAAGTGCTAGACATACTGTTTTCTGTCAGCACCAAGCATGAACTGTGGGAGGGGAGAAGTCTTCATTTTAAATAAACTTCTGAACTTTGATTGCTTAAAGAGACTAGAACTTTTACTTACTGAATTGCTAGTGTATCTTATGACAGAATGACTGTGTTGTTTTTGATAAGTGTCGTCGAGTCAGTTCTGACTCATAGCAACCCTGATTAGGGTTTCCAAGGAGCGACAAGGGAGTTTGAACCACAAACTTTGTGGTTCAAACCGACCTTGTGGTCCAATACATTATCCTACAGCACCACACCAGTGCTATAAAAATGACTGTAGGATTTTGTTTTATAGAAAGTTATGGTTTGAATTTTCATATAGGACCAGGAATAAACAAACTAGTTCTACAGTATATTCAATAACAGTGGGAACCACACTTTAAATTGTTTTAATTATATCCCACCAGTCATACTTTTTCAATTCTAAAATAAGAATAATAACAGTATCCAATCTACAAAATTGCTGTTAAAAAATTCTAAACTAACATAAATATAAATACCTTTAATAATGTTATTACTATCACTTTCCTTTTACCACTGTTGCTACAACATTTAGATGTGTGCTATCCAATATAACTTCCAGCATTGATGGGAATCTTGTCTGTACTTGTCCAATACTGTGGCGTCTAGCCACATGTGACTTTTTTTTTTTTTTTTTAAGTTTTTATTGTGAATTATGTATTAGTTTACATGGGTAAACATTATCTTTACATGCATCCTATTGTACTTTGTTTCATTGCAATGATCACAATCCCTGCATGCATCATCAAACACCCAAAGAGTACACCCCACACTCCTGCCCCCTGGCCGCCAGCACAGAACCCCTCTCCCTCCCTGAGTCCAGAGTCCCCAGCTGCTTCTTCTGTCCACATCATCACCTCTGTCTCCATCCCTAGTATCACTGCCTCTCCAGACACGGTCTCACACTTCACTTTTCTTCCTTGATGGTTCCAGGGATCTATACTCCAGGACTACAAAATCAGCCTCTTCCTTCCTTTTGTTACCAAACATTTACATTTACCTTTCCAATACTCACTGTCAGACCTGATAGCAATCATTCCCTATTGAACTACAGGAGTCCTTTCCCCTTCACCTTTTATTAACCCCATCCAGACAGTTTGGAAACAATTCAGTGGAGGGTCTACCTTTCCCTGTATCCTCTGGAGCTAGGTTCTTTATTGAAAGCTTGTAAGCCAGTCACTTCTTGCCTTTGTAGTCCCTCCATTTTGGGTAGTCAATGTCTAAGTTCCCTCTCCCTGTTGACCCTGTGTACCAAGAGGGTGGGAATGATCCTCACTGTAGAGCTCTGTCAACTCCTTTGTCATACTTCATCCACAAGCATAGGTCAAGATCATTCACTTATAGTGGGTTACTCCTTTTTTTTTTTTCCTCTTCTTTCTTCCTCTAGTCATGTTCTGATCATCCAGCCACTGATGCTAGGTCAAATGGGTACTGTCTGCAAGTATAGATGTTCTTGTTCATCCCCCGCTCACTTTATATCAGCTGGATGTTTCCCACATGTGACTTTTGAGGACTGGACTATGGAAAGTACAGCTGAGAACTGAATTTTTAATTTTATTTAATGTCAATTCACTCAAACTTTAATGTAAATAGCTACATGTGACTAGTGGCTATAGTACTAGGCAGTTTATGTTTCAATTTTACATAACAAACTAAAAATGATATGGAGCAGAAAAGATGATTATAAATTCAAGTCCTTGTACTACCAACAAGGAATACTTTTCCAAGGCAAACTGTCTTTTTATCAGCATAATTGATGATGTCATAAAAATCTCAGAATGAATCAGGAACAAGGAGGGGTTGGGGTAGGAAGATGAATTATAATTTACACACAGATTAGGGTTGTGGACCACAAAATAACAAGCATATTCACATTGAAACATGCCTATACTGAAATCTTCAAACTGGTTTTTTATCTCTACTCTGATTCATTAGCATTGCTAATAAATTGCCTGTGGGATTTAAACTAGCATGTCCTAACAACGCAGATTATTAAACATAGTATCTTACTAAGAGAATCTTTCCCACTTTATTTTCTCTCAATTTTATTTAAAAAACAAAACAAAACAAAAAACTAATAAATAAAGGTGTGGATAATTAGACAATGTGGGCACAAACCTGAGAAAGGATCATGACAATTTCTCTGTAATAATAGGGGAGGTTATAATCTGGAAAAGACAATTGTAAATTTGGTAAGCTTCCTGACCTACACTTGTTTTATAATAAAAAAGAAAGCTCACTGTAGAGAGGAAAGTAAAAAGAAAGCCCCAAGGAATAAAACAGCAGGGTCACAGGACTTCCAATTTGAAGTCTGTAAACTGAAGGAAAAGATCAATCAACATTATATTCACACAATGTCAGATATGAAGGGAAATTTTACCAAACTTTGGATGGGTTTTCCTTGTCCTAAGTCAATATTGAGCCAATTTGTGTGTACAGTAATGTTTATTATTGCTGTCACATTAAAGATCCATGTCCAATGGTGATATCTTCCATATAATGGATCTAAGAGCTTTGCCGTTTTTTGTAATGAGTACTGTTTAAAATTGCTTTTGCTCTTTTTCATCCATCTAAGGCACCCCACAGTTTCCTCTGCAGATCTGGCAATGCTGCTTCTGCTAGAGATAGGGAAGCTATAGAGAATTTATAATATCCTAGACATTTTCTAAGCTGAAGATTCTCTACTGTATATAGCCTGAATTTGGCTGAATACTGTGGAAGCAGTTCACAGAATCAGGAGTTTCCTAAAATCAGTGAGAGCACTGCTTAGGATTATAAATGACAGTGTTATTAATAGACATTTGAGCACCATATCTAACATATTTGAAGTACTTACTATATATAGCCACTTTATTTGAATTGTTATTCATAAATACCTCTGTTCAATAATGCTATTTCAGCCCCAATTTACAAGTAAGGAAACCAAGACTTAGCAAAGACTAAGTAATAGGTACCGGTTGTTGTTGCTAAGTTCCATTGAGTCACTTCTGCCCCATAGCAACCTTTTATACAGTTTCCAAGGAGTGGTTGGTGGGTTTGAACCACTGATCTTGCTGTTAACCATTCAGAGCTTATCCTACAGCACCAAACTCAGACTTCAGTAAGTGATGGTGATGGTAGCAGTTGTGTGCCGTGGAGTCTGTTTCAACTCTTAGAGACTCTGTATACGAATATAGGGTTTCTGAGGCTGTAAATCTTTTTAGGAGCAAGAAGTCTCATCTATCTCCCATGGAGAGGCTGTGAGATTCAAACTGCTGATCTAGCTATTAGCTGCCCAACTTTTATTCCATTACATTATCAGAGCTCCCTAATAGGTGTCTGGTGGTAGTGGTGGTGGTGATTAAGTGCCATGGTGTCGGTTCTGACTCATATCGACCTTGCTTAGGGTTTCTGAGAATGTAAATCCTTACAGGAACAGAAAGTCTTCAAACTGCTGACCTTGCATTTATAGCCCAACTCCTAAGCCACTATGTTACCAGAGCTCCTATAATAGGAATCTAGTGTAGTGGTTACAAGTCGGGCTGCTAATCTCAAGGCTGTTATTGTTGTTAGGTGCCATTGAGTAGGTACCGACCCATAGCGACCTTATGCACAGCAGAATATAACACTGTCCGATCCTGGCCCAACTACACTATTGTTGCCATGCTTGAGTCCATCGATTCTGCCAATTGGCCAATCCATCTCATTGGGGGTCTTCCTCTTTTCCTCTGCCCCTCCACCTTACCAAACATGATGTCCTTCTCCAGCAACTGCTCCCTTCTGACAATATGTCCAAAGTATGAGAGACGAAGTTTGATCATCTTGGGCCTCTAAGGAGCACTCTGGCTGTACTTCTTTCAAAATGGATCTACTGGTTCTTTTGGCAGCCCATGGCACTTTCAATATTCTCCTCCAACACCATAACTCAAAGGCATCAATTCTTCTATGGTCTTCCTTTTTCACTGTCCAGCTTTTGCATGCATATGAGGTTATTGAAAATACCATTGCTTGGGTCAGGTGCACTTTAGTCCTCAAGCTGACGTCTTTGCTCTTCAACTCTTTAAAAAGGTCTTGTGCAGCAGATTTGCTTAATGCAATACGTCATTTGATCTCTTGACTGCTGCTTCCATGAGTGTTGATAATTCATCCAAGAAGAATGAAGTCCTTGACAACTTCAATCTTTTCTTCATTGATAAGAATATTGTTTATTGGTCCAGTGGTGAGGATTTTTGTTTTCTTTACATTTAGATGTAAAGAAGGCTGTGCTCTTTGATCTTCATCAGCAAAAGTTTTAAGTCCTCTTCACTTTCAGCAAGCAAAGTTGTATCATCTGCATATCGCAGGTTGTTAATGAGTCTTCCTCCAATCCTAATGCCATGTTTTTCTTCGTAGAACCCAGCTTCTCTGATGATTTGCTCAGCATACAGGTTGAATAAGTATGGTGAAAGAATACAACCTTGCTGCACACCTTTCTTAGTTTTAAAACATTCAGTGTTCCCATGTTATGTTTGAACAACTTCCTCTTGGTCCAGGTACATATTCCTCATGAACACAATTAAGTGTTCCGAAATACTCATACTTTGCAATGGAAAATGTCATCTCGAGGATTAAGGTGTACTTGACCCAAATCCAGTCATTGAATTTCTCAGAGTTAGTTTTCTTAGCAATAAAAACATAGATGTAAAAAAAAAAGAATGATCACTAACTTTTTTAAAATTTAACTTTTTATAAGCTTAAGATCTTAAGATGCCATGGTCCTAAGTAGACTTCCAGAAACCATATAGTCACTAAACTCTCATCTTTTAAAATATATCACAGTTTAAAAATCAAGTTCAACTGTACCTCTTTTATGAGGATCTATTGCTGCTGTGTAATTCAGGATTCTTTGTTGTAAGTACCTAGCTAGATCACACAGACAAGTGTGTTAGTTTCAAGCAGATAAGTATATCATTTTCAAATGTCTTGGGTGGCTAAAGCAGTCTTCAGAAGTCACTCACTACAACCTATGTCAAACAACAGAAGAAGAGCTGCTAGGTGGAAATGGGCATGAGTGGGACATGTAGGAATGGGGGCTGCTCCTTTAGGGAAACAAATATGCTGCCACTTTTGTTAAGCACCTAGAAACCTGAAACTGACCACCTTGGTCACTGACAATTCCTTTCTTGCCACTATCTTTTTTAGATGATAAAGTCTGGCTTTGTTGACTTCAAAATCCATGTCTTCCTATTGTTGTTGTTGATAAGGGCAGTTTAGCTGGTTCCAACTTGCAACAAACCTGTATAGGATTTCTGGAGAGTGGCTGGGGTGTTTGAACCATTGGCCTTGCAGTTCAAGCCACCCTTTGCATTATCATGTAGCATCATTCCAGGACTCTTCCTGGGTGTCTCTAGTTGATCTAAATTAGGACATGTGCCTGCAATCAGTTTCAGAAAACTGCAGATGTGAACTTTCTGACTTCTACATTGGAAAGCAGGATTCATGTGTGAGAAATGGATCAAGAGTTTGGTGGGTGTCACTGAGTTGATTCCAACTCACAGTGTACCCACATGAGAAAGCGTTATTGTTGTTGTTGTATGCTGTCAAGTCAGTTCTGTCTCACACAGACTTTATTCACAACAGAATTAAACACTGCCCAGTTATTGTTAAGCCTGAGCCCATTGCTGATGACAGTGTGCCAACCCATCTCGTCGGGGGTTCTTCCTCGTTTTTGCTGTTCTTCCACATGACCAAGCATGATATCCTTCTCCAAGGACTGGTCCTTCCTGATAATATGTCTGAAGTATGAAAGGTAAAATCTGGACATCCTGACTTCTAAGGAGCATTCTGGCTGTACTTATGGC
This sequence comes from Chrysochloris asiatica, assembly GCF_000296735.1. Taxonomy (NCBI): domain Eukaryota; kingdom Metazoa; phylum Chordata; class Mammalia; order Afrosoricida; family Chrysochloridae; genus Chrysochloris; species Chrysochloris asiatica. Next base: position 557,816 of record NW_006408889.1, on the reverse strand, counting down.
TGTAGTTTTTCCAGTACATAGTAGAACTTCTCCATTCAGTTTTCTTGGCTATAATCTTTACAGAAACAGATCACTAACTTTTTATTCTGAGGAGGTTCTGCATAGATTTGAACCCCAACATTTTGGTTAGTAGTTGATTTCTTAACCATATGTGCCACCCAGGATTTCCAGATAAATCTAGGTTCAAATCCTAACAGAAAAACCTTGGGTACTTTCATCACATTTATGATCATAATATGAAATGGTTAATGTCAAGTGTGGTTCATAGTGCCTGAAATATAGTAAGTACTCATTGAATTAGAGCTGGCATTATTAGTCCTGCTTTCTGTTACTTTTTTTTTTTATTATCACTATGCCTGCCTATCAGTATTTAGACGTTTTCCACTTTGTTATTTCTCCTCTTACTTGGGATCTCTTTGTCAAGAACGTTAGGGTAATAGCTCCTTAATTTATTGATTACTAAGCTACATGGTTCAAATTTGTCTAGTATGTTTGTTGCCATATAGTACTGCCTCCCCCACCCTCAGTTAGTATATGTTGATCTTGATTTCAAATCTTTAATTTCTCATTGTTCTGTTTAGTGTTTCCTGAAGACAGCCAGCCTGCTTTGCAAAGACTTGGAGGTAGATGCTAATGTTTAATTAAACATTTTATTGGGTAAACGTTAAAAGAAAGAATAACAACAGCAACAAAAATAATTTTTCTCTCCTCATTAACATGTAAGAAGGGATTTGGAACCAGATAAATCATTGAAGTCTAGCCAATTCATTTATTACTCTAGGATCTTTAGGCAAAATGGTTAACTTCTCAGAAAGATATTCCAGATTTCTAAAATGGGAATTCATTCATATCACAGGCAAATAAAATTATACTGAAGGTAATTTAAAAATAAAAAAATAAAAAAAAACAGTTGCAGCAGTACATTGATAAGGAGTTTACAAGAATTCTGACTGGATTTAAAAGAAGATGTAGAGCAATACTGAAGCCAGATGAATCTTGGCTGAAAGCAGAGAATATAAAAAAGATGTTTACTTGTGTTTCATTAGTTATGGAGAGGCATTTGACTATGAGGATCATAACAATTTATTGTTAGCATTGCAAAGAATGGGAATTCCAGAACACTTAATTGTGTTCATGTAGAACCTGTACATAGACCAAGAAGCAATGCTTTGAACAGAACAAGAAGATGCAGTGTGATTTAAAACCAGAAAGCCTGTATGTCAAGTTTGTATCTTTTTAGCATACTAATTCAATGTGTATACTGAACAAATCATCCAAGAAGCTAAACTATAGGAAGAAGGATGCAGCATAAGGATTGAGAATACTCGTTAACAACTGGCTTTATGCAGAGGATACAACTTGCTTACACTTGAGATCTTCACTAGTAAGTAAAGAGGACTTGAAAAATTTATTGATGAAGGTAAAAGTCTACAATCTTTCATATGATTACTCCTCAGCATAAAGAAAACAAAAATATATATCAATGGACCAACGAGCAATATCATAATAGATGGGGAAAAAAAA
>NW_006408889.1:533511-545347 GCF_000296735.1 Chrysochloris asiatica | reverse complement strand
GGATCCATTTGAATTATGCTGCTGGCAAAGGTTGTTGAATATAACATTGATTGACTGAAGAAGAAACAAATCTCTATAGAAGTACAACCAGAATTTTACTTACAAGGAAAGATGATGAGACTTTATCTCAAGTTCTTTGAACATGAGGAAGGACCAGCTATCAGGAGGGACCATTCCTAGAGAATAACATCATTCTTGGTAAAGAGAAGGGCCAATGAAAAACAGGAAGACCCTTAAATGATGGATTGACACAGTGATTGCAATAATAGGCTCAAACATAGGGAAAATTATGAGGATGGTGCAGAACTAGGAAATATTTTGTTCTGTTGTACATAAAGTTGTTATGAGTCAGAACCAACTCAAAGCATCCAAAAAAACAGCAATGAAATGGGAATTCAATTGCCTGATAGTGTAGTGGATTTCTAGGTGAGCTGGTATCTGAAAGTTCAATAGTTTGAATCTACCAATTGCTCTGCAAGGGAAAGATGAGGATTTCTGTTCCCATCAAGATTTACAGCCTTGGAAACGCTATACAAGGTCAATATGAGTCTAAACCAACTCATGATACTTAACTACCACCACCACTACTTTCAGGGTTACTGTGCAGATCTGAAGGTCATTGTTCTTGTTAAGCGCTGCCCAGTTGGTTCCCACTCATAACTACCCTTGTGGTTTGCAGTCAGTGCTGGTCCTAAGCGCCACACCAGGAGTCCACCCCTAGGGTAGTGTTTAGTGTATTATTGTTGTTGTTAAGTGCCATTGCATCATTTCTCGCTCATAGCACCACTATATAGGGTTTCTGAGGAGTGACTGGTGAGCTGGAATCACTGACTTTGCAGTTAAAAGTGACCTTGCAGTCCAGCGCATTAACCCAGAGCTCTACACCAGAACTCCAGTATACCATAAATGCTTGCTGTCTTATTCATTGTAGTTAAAAGCAAAGGAAAACAGTCAACTCCTGAAAAGTGGATGCTGACTAGAATAAGGTAACAAAATACACCACATAAAAAACATTGTTTACCTCTGTTCAAGGTCAGCCCCATCAGCCTGCCAAGAGACTAGGACATTTAATTTCACGGAGTCATTTTTCTCTTCCTAAAAGTACAAACTGACATATATTTGCTTTTTAAATTAAAGTGAACTAAAATTAATTTCATTATGGGAATCTGATAGTCCTTAAGGTACTTAGAGACACCTGAGTGTCAAAAAACCAGGATCAGAAACTTTGGCAAAATGCCAGAGGGAAAAGCAAATGCAGCTAAGTGGACACATGCAGGGCTAGGGGTTAGGGGGTAGATGATGCTTACATATAATTTGACTCCTTTTGGACATTTTGTCAAATAATTGTGGCTCAAATAAGCACTTGAAACCTGATATTTTAAAGAAATTCTTAATGATCTGCTTTGTGTTTCTTAGTGGACAGCTTATATTTTGAATGTCATATAAGTATTATTCAAATTTTCTATTAATATTCATTAGAGGGTTGTTATTAAGCATTGATTTGCACACTTACTTTGACCAGTCATGAGTTCTGTAGCCATTCCTAGAGTTTGATGAGTATCTCTGTTATGAGTTTATGAGAGCTCAGAAGATATTAATAAATTATTACCTGGAGTTGTGTTTTCTAGATGGGAAAGTGTGTAATTTTCCATAAGAGAAGTTAGAGGTGTATCCTCAGAAAAAGAACAGTGGTGAATCATGGTGATGGTGGTTGTTAAGTGTCATCGAGTCCACTCAGACTTATAGAGACCCTGTACAGGGTTTCCAAGGAGTGGCTGGTGAGTGAACCACCTGCTTTGCAGTTCAAACTAACTTTGCAGGCCAATAACTGGCATCTCTTTGTTTTGCTCAGAGTTCTTCAAGTTCTAAGTGGGCTATCTTCCCACTAATTTCTTGGCTCTTTGATACTTAAATGGTGGTCTGTTAGCCACTCTTAAATTATGAATCTTTCTGTATTTAAAAATTTTTAATACAAGGCATTCTCTTTCACACATTCTGATGATTGTAAAATTTCCTGGGAAGTCCTTGAGATTGTTACTTTGTCACATACTTTAAAATATTTATAAAGTAATTTTACTTTAAAAATGTGTTTCTCCTGCTCCTTAAGTCTGGCCTAAATTTCCACTTCTTGATTTTGAGAGCTACTATAGTGTGTGGGGTGGGGGTGGGGGGAGTACTGGTGTGGCACTGTGGGTTAATGCGCTAGACTGCAAAGTTGGCTTGAACCACAAGGTCTGTGGTTCAAATTCACCAGCTGCTCCTCAGAAGCTCTATACAAGGTCGCTATGGGTCAGAACCAATTCAATGGCACTTAAAACCAATAACAACATGGTGTGATGCTGTAGGATATGCACTGAACTGCTAACCTCAAAACCCACGGTTCAAGCTCACCAACTGCTCCTTGGAAACCTTATACAGAGTCAAGATGAGTCGGAACTAACTCTACTGCACATCATAACAACAACATGTAGGATAAGCACAGGATAGGTAACTGCAAAGTTGGCAGTTCAAACTGACCAGTCGCTCCTATAAACCCTATACAAGATCACTATGAGTTAGAACCAACTCAATGGCACTCAACAACAAAATGATATGTTGACCCTATCTACTGCTCTCTCCAAAGGCAGAAACCAGACATTTCTTCTCTAAGTTGATCCTGAACGTTCCTTTGTGGCTCTTATCCCTATTGCCCATGATATTTCACGGCACAAGTTTTCTCAAGATGTCATTTCTTCATGAAAGCTAAAACGCCTTATTATGCCTAATGCAGAATAGTGTAATTATTAAGAGCATGGCTTTTGGGGTCAGATTACATAAATTTGGATTCTTCTGGTGTGGCACTGTGGGTTAATGAGCTGGACTGCAAAGTCGTTTGAACCACAAGGTCGGCGGTTCAAGCTCACCAGCGCTCCTCTTAAACCCTATACAGGGTCGTTATGGGTTGGAATCAACTCAACGGCACTTAATAACAACAACAAAACCTTTTATTTGTTGTGTGATCTTTTTCAGGTCTCTCTGCCCTTTAATTTCTACCTCTGAGAAATAAGCGTATTAATAGTATTCTGTCTTAGAATTTACCTGTTGCTGTCTAGTCAGTTTCAACTCCTTAGGTGACTAGTGGGTTCAAACTGACTGTCTTTTATTTTGCAGCTGAGCATTTTAACCATTGTGCTACCAGGGCTCTCTCACTGATCATTCAATTAGTTCCTTCCTCCTGAAATGTCCTTCCCATGACATTAACCATTTGCAAATGTTTTTAAGCAGCTGACCATGACATTTATGCATAGGGTTCTAGGAAAAATGTTAGGAGTTTCATTCAGAGAGAGTAACAAAGCTATAATTCTTTTTTAGAATTTCTCACAGATGCTTAATATTACTTGAGAGAAATGGTCATCATTATAATTAAATTTAAATATACCTTCTTCATGTGGGTTTTAAATAGCTCGTATACTGTTCCCATTATTCAGAAGGCAAATGGAACAAACTATCATTCAGCAGACACAATAAAAAAATATTTAAAAGTGTGTAATAGTTTAATTTTATGTGCACATTTCTTAGCTTGTCCATAACTGCGTATACCCAGGAGGAAGAAACAGAGATGAAGTAATGTTACTTTGGATAAGAGAGTGTAAACCAATATCCTGAGTAACAATAATACTCAACAGATTTAATTAAACTAACTCCAATAATTGCATGTCTTCTGCAGAATGAAGTATTTATTAACAGTGACGTCTTGAATATTTTGAGGCATATAAAATAGTATATCTCCTTGATACACATATATGCACACACAGACATAAATATAAACAAATAGGCACACATCAGCATGCATGTACACATAAATAGGAAGAAAAAATACGATAAAAGCATCAATATTAAAAAACAAATCCAACATTAAAACAGATAGTAATCATCTCTTCTCACAAATTTTCATTAAAGGTAATAGTTTATTTTTAATACAGCAAGGCACTTGGAGTCCTGGTATGGCACTGTAGGATAAGGACTAAACCTCAAGGTCAGTTTGAGCAGAAAGGTCAGTGGCTCAAGCTTTCCTACTGCTCCTTGGAAACCCTATACAGGGTTGCTGTGAGTCAGAACTGACTCAATGGCACTTAACAGCAATTCCTCACTTATTGACACATTTAGGTTCCAAAGACCAGGTCATAAATAGAGGTGTAATTAAGCAGTTAATCTGTCATTTCAGGGACAGAGAACCCTAGAACCAGCAAGAGAGAAGAGCAGGAGAGGAACAAGGGACTCTACAAGAAAAGCAGTGACATCAGAGATGGTGGCAGAGACGATGTCATAGACAGATAGAGCAGCAGAGGACTATAGGCCCATGGACTGAGAAAGGCAGTGTGCCAGCAGGCAGGAGACTGGCTTGTAAAATGTGCCCTTTGGACATTCAAATGAATATATACTTTCAATGTTTCAATGTGGTATGTGTATACTGAGAAAAAAAAGGTAATACAGGTAATGATGGTACATGGAGGATATTGCAATTATTTGATGAATGTAAAACTAATGGTCTGTCGTGTAAACTCAATTCACAATGAAAACCTTAAAAAATACCAAAAAAACCCAAAAAACCCAGCATTATGAAAAATTGTAAGATAACCACTTCAGATCACAAAAAGAAAAATAACTTTATCCTTACATAACTGCCAAACCATGAGAATCACAGCTCAGACAAACTGACACATAACCTTAACCATCACAACCAGAGTTACTCTTGCTTCACACTTCAATATTTGCCAATGTGCAAAATAGTTGGATAGTAGATTTTTTTGCAATTATCATAAATACTTAACATTGGATAATGAGGTAGTCAACAAGTAAGGAGCAAGTTTGGCTGTTCAAATCTACCAGTCTCTCCTTGGAAACCCTACATAGGTCAATATGAATTAGAACTGACTCAATGGCACTAACCAACAATAATAAGGTGTATTTAAGATAATTTATATCTTCTGCTAAACAGTTAACATTTAAATATTATGTCCTTTTTAGTAAAGACATCCAGGGAATGCCTGGCCATGCTGAGATATTGTTAGTGTCAACATATTTAACATTTGCCTAAGAAAAAATAAAAGTTTTAGAATATAATGTACAAAGTCAAAGCTATTGAATAAAAGGCAACATTTGCTATTCTTTATTTAATTTAGGAAAATTGGCAGTATCAAAAATACATACTGTGCATAATTAAAACCAAAGTAAATATGTTATTGATTCAATTTCATTTGTTCAAGGACCAAAGAAACCAGTATAGAATTAACTGCATTTATAAACACTGTTTTATAAAGAATACTGCAATTTAAAAAGGCAGTCCTTTAGCCAACTTTTGCTTTTGAATCATTGCCATTTTTAATCAATTACCCAAATAGCAATCAAAATAAGACATTTTGATTCCACATATTCAATGTTGTTGTTGTTGTTGTTGTTAAGTACCATGGAGTCCGTTCTGACTCACAGTGACCCTGCACAGGGTTTCTGAGGCTGTAAATCTTTACGGGAGCAGAATGCCTCATCTTTCTCCCACGGACCCCGCTGGTAGTTTCGAACTAATGACCTTGAGGTTGGCAGTCCGACTCGTAACCCCTACGGTACCAGAGTTCCTTATATGCCAAAAGCAAAATAAAACAAAAAAACTATATTTTTTTAGTTTCAATGTTTCTGTTTTACTTCCTATTATCTCTCTTTTTTGTTGTTTTTTACAAAATTTACTAGATGCTATATACTGTGTGTTTATGGTCAACAAGTCAGGTACCAAGCATGACATAGTATTAATTTGAAAACAAAACACTAATTATATATGTGTGTGATTCAATTGAATTTGAGGGATTTGAATTGAAAATGTTGTTGTTAAGTCATGTCAGACTCATAGAAACCTTATATAGGGTTTCCAAGGTTGTAAATCTTTGTGGCAGCAGAAAGTCTTGTATTTCTCCTTGGGAGCAACTGGTGAGCTTGAGCCACCAACTTTGTAACTATCAGTTCTGTGCTTATCCTACATAGTCACTGTGCTACCTTGAATATATTTTTTATTCAAAAATTATGAATGACTTGATGGGATATAGTTACTTTTCAGATCATTGTTAATTTATTTAATAAATTAAATTTATAAATGTAAAAAAGAAATATTGGTCAAAAGTTTTAGTAGAAATTTCACTGGTATCATAACATTTTAGATACATGATTGATGGATAAGCTGTTTCAGTTATTATATTTTCATGGCAATTGAGTATTTTTGTACTTATAGTATTGAATTACTCAGGTCAAGACTATAGGCATGAGTTGCTTGTTAAGGTATGTGCTTTTGAACTCTTGTATAAATATGAATGTATTCCAATTTTTCAGTTTCTTTGTTGTAACATAAAATCTCTTTAGTAAGTATTATACATTTGCATTTCTAGCCATGATGGTGCAATTAGGACAGACCAAATATAGGAAACTATTGTTTACAGACATTGGACAATATTCAATTCAGGGTTTTTTTGAAAAAAAGAAACAAATATGGTATTTCTACTGTCATTGTGGCTTTCTGTCTAAAGGTAAATTTCTAAATAGAGTACCAGAGAGAAGAAATCCAAACAGTATTCAGTGGATTCAGACATAAACTGACATTAATTTTAGTGTCAAATTAGAATTTTGGAAAAAAAGAAAGCTATACTGAAAAAAGTATCCAAGATATCTGTATAAATGGTTCCCTTGAATTTTTTCTGAATACTTGTCCATGCATTTGAGTAATGAATCTCCACAAAACTGGACAAGTGAAGATCAGGAAAGAGGAGGCCAAACAATTCTTAGAATTCATACAAGACAAGGAGATACTCTAGTTCCAACAAGTTAATTTGCTGAATATTCCAGTGTGTCCTGGAATATTCAGCAAAGACTCCAGAGTAGTTATTTCATAGTAATTGTTACAATACCTTCCGGTTCTTCCCTCTCCCCTCCCTCCAACTCCATTTTGTCTGTTTCCCTGCCTTAAGCTACAAGGCTTGTAGTTTAAAGGACAGTGACTTTTGATAGGCCAGAGCTAAATCACCCCAGCAATGACCACTCCCTTCTTGTTGAATCTACATATATCCCCTCCATTCCTGTTGACACTCTCTTCTTTTTCTTCCTGGTCTCCTGGTCAGCATCCTGCCTTCTCTCTCTGGCAGAGGTTACCTTTCTCACCCTGACTAAAGGTCTCTAGATGGGCCATCTGGTGTGAGGTGTGGTTGATGAGCGGCGCCGGGTCCTTTCAGTAATAGAAGAGCTATTAGAGGGAAGACTATTTTAGATATTTCATAGCAAAGGTTATATTTCATAGCAAAGGTACATTGAAAGGATAAAACAGATTTTCAAGTAGCTCAAATGTGTGCCAAGGGAAAGTCCAATGAAATAAAGCAACAAAATCCAGACACTCAATATTGTAACATACTAAATATCCAGAAGACAATAAAAATTACAAGATATTAAAGAAACTAAGAAAATGGACCCATGGCAAAGAAAGAGATTATTCAATGTAAATAAAGAGATACCACAGAAATAACAAATTATAACAACAAAAAATTAGAATATTTATAACAACTATATTCAGATATGTTAAAAAATAATGTGAATTTAGTGAGGAGAGAAACATAAGATACAAAAGAAATCAAATAGAACTTCTAGAGAGGAAATACAATTTTAGATATAAGATTTTTGTGGATGGGGTTAAAGAATAGTGCAAAACATGTGAAGACACAAAAACAGAATTTATACAAAGTAAATAACAGAGAAATACGTGAAAAACAATGAACAAAACTTCAATAACATGTAACATAAAATCTAGTGATTTAACACATGTAAAACTGGAGACTTAGGAAGACATGGGGGAGCAGAAAACAAATACAAAAATAGTGGCTGACTCCCACTTCCTAAGGTTTATGAAAACTCTAAACCTATCAATCCTATACATTCAAATTACAAGCAGGACAAGCACACATACTTTCTCATACACTCTCAAAATATGGCAAGGCACATCATTATCAAATTGCTTTGTTGTGAGGCAACATGAAGTTGGTACCAACTCATAGTGACCCTGTGCACAACAGAATGAAACACTGCCTAGTCCTGCACCTCTTAATCGTTGATACATTTGAGCTCATTGCCGCTGCCACTATACTAATCCATCTTGTTGGGGGTCTTCCTCTTTTTCTCTGACTCTCCATTTTATCAAACGTGATATCCTACTTCAGTGACTGGTCCTTCCTGACAATATGTCCAAAATATGAGAGACAAATCCTGGCCATCTTACCCTCCAGGGAGCATTCTGGCTGTACTTCTTCCAACACAGATTGGTTTGTTATTCTGGCAGTCCATGGGACTTTTAATATTCTCCCCCAACACCATAATTCAAATGCATCAATTATTTTACTGTTTCCCTCATTCACTGTCCAACTTTCATATGTATATGAGATTATTGAAAATACCACAGCTTGGGTCAGGTACACCTCAGTCTTCAAACAGACATCTTTGCTCTTGAACACTCTAAAGGGGTCTTTTGCAGAAGATTTGCCTAATACAACATGCCGTTTGAGTCCTTGACTGTTTATTCCCTGAGTGTTGATGGTTGATTTGAGAAAAATGAAGTCTTTGGCAACTTCAATCTTTTCTCCATTTATCTTGATGCTATTTATTGATTAGTGAACAATTATAAATATGAGGGTGCTTCAAAAGTTCACAGAAAAATGGAGTTGAAAGAATAGAATTTTCCCATAAACTTTTTGAAGCGCCTATTGAACTATTTTACTTAGAAGCAGAGTATATTAACTCAACACTACATTGAGAATCAATTAAAATCACAATTATAGAGGTTACGGTTATATAGAGACATGGAGAATGGTCATGGTGTAGTAACTAATTCAAGAAAGATATTACTATGCATCAGAACTATTTTATACTTTAGTTATAGAAACCGATTGTGACTGTAGAATTTCATTAGGGCTGATCACCAAACATTTGCAGTTTTTCTCTTCTGCACATGTAAAATTGGTCTTCACTCCCTCTTGTGATTACTTTGGTAATGAAATGTTAGGAAGAAGCTTTATGAGACATTACATCCTTTAACACTAGTATGTTCTCTCTTTTCCTCTGCCTTGTAGTTGGCAACATTGAAGATGATGACAGGTTTTTCAGTGAGTAGAGTATGAACTGGATCCTCCAGAAAACCCACAATGGGGATGGAGTGTAAATATGAAATACAGTATTGTTGTTTTAATTCACTGATTCTTGGGAGTTGCTTATTCATTGCAGCAAAATGTAATCCACCTCAAGTAAAGCAGCTAGTAGAATTTTACAATAAGACCTTTAATGTCTAGATAAGAGTCATAAAAATTATCAGACGATTACAATGAAATATAAAAAAGAATGCTTTCATAAAATATGCAAAAAATTTTACGTATGTATGAAGGAACAGTACCTAGCCCAGATAAGGAATATTTCCTGAAGTACAGTGACACATAAATTTAATCTTGAAACTGAATAGGAGGTTGTTGTTGTTAAGCACCATAGAGTTGGTTCCAATTCATAGCAATCCTATATAGGGTTTCTGATGAGTGGATGGTGAGCTTGGACAGTCGACCTAGTGGTTCAAACCAACCTTGCAGTCCAGTGCACTAACCCACCACACCACACCAGAACTCCGCAAATCAGAGTTGTTGTTGTTGTTGTCAGGTGCCATCGAGCCGGAACCGACTCATAGCGACCCCATGCACAGCAAAATGAAACAATGTCCGCTCCTGGGCCAATCTCACTACCGCTGCCACACTTGACGCCATCAACGATACCACCTGGCTGATCCATCTCGTTGGGGGTCTTCCCCTTTTTCTCTGACCCCCCCACCTTACCCAGCATGACATCCTTCTCCAGCGACTCTTCTCTCCGGATAATGTGTCCAAAGTAGGAGAGACGAAGCCTAGCCATCTTGGCCTCCAAGGAGCACTCTGGTTGTACTTCTTCCAAAACAGATCTATTGGTCCTTTTGGCAGTCCACGGAACTTTCAGTATTCTCCTCCAACACCAGAGTTAGATGAAGAAAATGAAGAAGGCATAAGAACAACATATTCTCAAATTTGAGAAATGCTTATTTCTTATTATTCTGAAATATATGAGCACCAAATAACTAGAAGTGATGTTTGTTGAAGATCTACCCAGAAGATCTTAGGTATCTTGCTTAAATAAATCTTGCTTAAATAAATAAATCTGGTTTCAGAAGATCTTAGGTACCCTGGTTTCAGAAGTTCTTAGGTATCTTGCTTAAATAAATAAATCCAACCCACTGCTGTCAAACGTTATTGAGACTGATAGCGAGTCTATAGCAGAGAGCACACTGCCCAATAAAGTTTCCAAGGCTGTAATCTCTAGGTAAGCTACAGAGGTGGTTTCGAACGGCTAACCTTTAGGTTAGCAGCTAAACACTTAACCACTGCACCACCAGGACTACTTACAGCATACTTGTTATAGTTACTTAGTGCCATTGAGTTGGTTCTGATTCACCTGTATAGTGTTTCCAATGAGTGGCTGATGGATTTTAACAACCAACCTTACCTGTTAGTCTCCAGTGTTTATCCTATAGTGCTTAAAAGGTGTATAATATCTTCTAGTGTACTTTCTATGTGTACCTTTTGTAAGGAGCTCTGGTGGCATAGCGGTTGCTAGTTGGGCTGCTAATCTCACAGTCAGCAGGTCGAAACTACCAGCTGTTCCATGGGAGAAAGATGAGGCTTCCTACTCCTGTAAAGATTTACAGCCTCAGAGTCGCTATGAGTCAGAATCCACTCCATGGCACACCACCACCACTACCACAGTGTACCTTCTATAGGAAATGAAAGATTCTGAGAGATTTTAAAAAGAGTAGACAAATAATCAGTTGTAAAATAGTTTTGAAGTTGGAAAAAAAAAGTGTTTTATACACCATGATTGCAGTTATATAAAATGTAAACATACAGAGAACTGAAAAGGTGATTGTAGTGGTCATGTGCTGAGGAGTCGGTTCTGACTCATAGCAATCCCTTACAGGGTTTCCGAGGCTGTAAATTTTTACTGGAGCAGATAGCCTCATCTCCCGTGAACAGCTGGTTGTTTCGAACTGCTGACCTTGAGTTTAGCAGCCCAATTCATAACCACTATGCTACCAGATCTCAAAGGTAGTGCATAAAAATAGTATGTGAGAGCAAAAATAGGTCAATATTCTTGCCTATCTTAAATGTTATTATATAGTTTGTTGAATCAAAGGAGATTTATGTAATGGTTGTAACTACATAAGTAAAATAAAGTAAAAAGCAACATTTTCCCAGATCTTAAAATATATATTTATAAAAATGCAGTGTGTTTAAAATCATTAAGAGGCAAAAGGTCAATTGGAAAGGACATATTATGATAAGCAGTGCAAATGGAGATGAAAAATAATTTCTCTAGCTCTCTTGCAAGGAAAATTATCATAGCATAATGAGAATGTTGTTGTTGTTAGGTGCCATCGAGTTAGTACCAACTCATAACGACCTTATGCACAGCAGAAGGAAACACTGCCTGATCCTAGGCCAACCTCACTGTTATTGCCACGCTTGAGCCCATTGATGCTGCCACTTGACCAATTCATCTTGCTAAGGGTCTTACTCTTTTGCTCTGACCCTCCACCTTACCAAAAATCGTAGCCTTTTCCAGCAACTGGTCCCTCCTGACAATATGTATAAAGTATGAGAGGCAAAGTTAGGCCATCTTGGCCTCCAAGGAGCACTCTGGCTGTACTTCTTCCAACACAGATCTGTTGGTTCTTTTGGCAGCCCATGGCACTTTCAATATTCTCCTCCAA
>NW_006408889.1:530718-532051 GCF_000296735.1 Chrysochloris asiatica | reverse complement strand
TTCTTCCTGTATGATGTTCTTGATGTCATCCCACAACTCTTCTGGTCTTTGCTTTTTAGTGTTTAATGTATTAAATCTGTTATTCAGATGATCTCTAAATTTAGGAGGGATATATCCAAGGTCATATTTTGTCTATCATGGGCTTGTTTTCATTTTCTTCAGATTCAGTTTGAATTTGTATATGAGCAATTGATATTCTGTTCCACAATCTGCCCATGGCTTTGTGATGATACAGAGCTTTTCCATCATCTCTTTCCACAGATGTAGTCAATTTGATTTTTATGTATTCCATCTGGTGAGATATATGTGTATAGTCATCTCTTATGCTGTCTAAAGAACATATTTGAAATGAACAAATCATTGATTTTGCAGAATTCTATCATATGATCTCCAGCATCATTTCTATCACAAGGCCGTATTTTCCTACTACTGATACTTCCTCTTTGCTCCCAACCTTTGCATTCCAATCACCAGTAATGATCAATACATCTTGATTTCATGTTTATCAATTTCAGGTTGAAGAAGTTGGTGGAATTCTTCTATTTCATCCTAACTGGCTTTAGTGGTTGGTGCATAAATTTGAATAATAGTGGTATTAACTGGTCTTCCCTGTAGGCCTATGGATATTATCCTATCACAGACAATGTTTTACCTCATCAATGATCTGGATATGTTCTTTTTGAAAATGAATGCAACACCATACATCTTCAATTTGTCATTGCTGGCTTGGTGAACCATCTGGTTGTCAGATTCAAAATGTCCAATACCTGTCCATTTCAGCTCACATCAAGATATTGATGTTTATGCATTCATTTCATTTTGAAAATTTCTATTGTTTCTGGATTCGTACTTCGTACATTCCATGATCCAATTATTAATGTATGTTTACAGCTGTGCTGTGCCCATCAGCAAATGAATATCCTGTGGGATTTTCTCCCATGGGCTTTACTCCATTCACGTTACAATCTGAGAGATGAGTGGTGGTAGTATTGAATAGGAGTGGTGATAAAGGGCATCCTTTTCTGGTTCCTAGTCTCAAGGGAAGAGTTTTAGCTTCTTTCCATTAAGAGTGATGTTAGCTGTTGGTTTTGTATATATGCTCTTAATTGTGTTGAGGAATTTCCCTTCAATTCCTAGTTTGTTGAGTGTTTTTATCAGGAATGGATGTTGGATTTTTTTAATATCTTTTCTGTATCAATCAATATGGTTGGTTCTTTTCCTTTTTCTAATCTATATGGTGAATTACATTGATTTTGTTTCTTATATTGAAGCATCCTTGCATCCCTGATATGAATACCACTTGGTCATGATGTTGTTTTTCCTTTCTTTCTTT
>NW_006408889.1:528595-529982 GCF_000296735.1 Chrysochloris asiatica | reverse complement strand
TAATCTTTATTTTTTCCTTTCTTCTGTTGACTGTAGGTTTATTTTGCTTGTCTGTTTCCAGTTGTTAGAGATATTGTGCTTATTTTGTTTCTTTCTTCTTTTTGGATGTGTGCATTTATTGCAATAAACTGTCTTTTCAGCACTGCTTTTGTCTTGTCCTAAAGATTTTGGCATGTTGTGTTTTCATTCTCATTTGTTTCTAGGGACTTTGTGAATTCACATTTTATTTCTTCTACTACCCAGTCACTTTTCAGCAGTGTGTTGTTCAGTTTCTATGTATTCGACCTTATTTCCTTGGTCTTCCTGTTGTTGATTTCTAATTTTATAGCATTGTGATCTGAAAGCTGCTTTCCAATATTTTAATGTTTATAAATTATGGAGGTTTGTTTTGTGGCATAACACATGGTCTATTCTGGAGAATGTTCCATGTGCACTGGAAAAGAGTGTTTATTGTGCTATTGTAGGGTTGAATGATCTGTACACATCTATGAGGTCCAGTTGGCTAATTGCATTGTTTAGTTTCTCTGTGTCTTAATGAGATTCTTCCTGGTTGTTCTTCCTTTTTCAAAAGTGGTGTATCAAAATCTCCCACTATTATTGTAGATTTGTCTATTTATTTCTTCAAATCTATTAAAGTTTGCTTTATATATTTTGGAACACTTTCATTGGGAGCATAGATATTTATTATGGTTATATCATTGTGTTCAATTGTCCCTTTAATCATGATATAATGTCTATCTTTATCTATTATACTGGTTTTGCCTTAAAGTTTATTTCATTAGAGATTAGTTCTGTCACTCCTGCTTATTTTTTATTGTAATTAGTTTTGTATATTTTTATACCATCATTTGACTTTTATTCTTATTTTGTCTTTATGTGTAACGTGTGTCTCTTACAGACAGCATATTGAAGGATCCTTTTTTTCCTACACATTCTGTCACTCTTTGTCTCTTAACTGGCGCATTTAATCCATTTCCATTCAGTGTAATTATCGATAGGTATTGATTTCTGGCATTATGTTTGTTTTTTCATGATGTTGCTGGTTTCTTTGTTCTGCATGTCTTCCTGTATGGAGTCATGTTTTTTTGTGTGTGTTCTTTCTTTTCACTTTCTTCATAGTTTTAATGTTTCCATGCTCTACTTGGATTTTTATTTTCTTGGTATGTTGTGAAGTAGTAATATCCTTTGAGGTTACCTTATATTCTATTAACTTTTCCTTCCATTTAAAATGGTCAGTTTTACCCTATAATCTACCTGAACTTCTTACCACCTGGATCTTCATTCCTTTGTTTCTACTTTCTTTCACATTGTGATTGTGACCTCCCAGATCCTCTGGATTCATTCTTATAGTTTTGGTCTGTTCTCAACTCTTCCATTTGTCAGTTGA
>NW_006408889.1:520664-527035 GCF_000296735.1 Chrysochloris asiatica | reverse complement strand
AAGAAGTTAATGGAGAGTTAATTGCACCTAACAACTAAAATTAACAAGACTTAACAGACAAAGGTTAAGAAATATGTGAAGGTTAACTTGCTTCTCAGAGAAAAGAATAGATTTATGTATGAACAAATGTTTAACTAAAAGGTTTCAAGGCGGCTGAATGTCTCGTATGCCTTGAGATAATGTTTTTGCTGTAACTTCTCATCCCTGTTGTAAATTTAAGAATTGTAAACCGTAAGGAATGTGCCCCAAGATAGATTTTATTTTGATGTCATTGATTACTATGAATGCAATGTTTTCTGTAATGGTATATAAGGGGGTTGTAAGATAGAACAAAGAGGTAGAAGAATAATTAGAGGCAAGGAGAAGTAAAGTAAGTAGAAGTAGCGGTAAGTAAGAATAGAGGCAAGAATTAGAGGTAAGAGTAAGTAGAGAAAAGTAGAAGGAGACACGAATGGAGGGAGGATAGAGGGAGTAATGTAGAGAAGAAGCAGGGGAGTGGAGTAGTGAAAGTAGTAATGTAGATAATTAGGAGTAGTAGTGTAGAAAGAAAAATAATAAGAGTAATGCAGATAAGGAGACAGTAAAGAAATGGAAGGAGGGGAAGGGAGAAAAGAAACAGAAGAGATGAGCAGGAGAGGAGAGAAGGAAAACAGGAGCAGGGGAGGGGAGAAAGGAAGCAGAAAAGATGAGCAGGAGAGCAGGGGAGTAAAGAATGAGCAGGGCAGTAAAGAATTAGAGAAGTAGAGTATTAGAGTAGCCATAGAAATAATAATAAAGCATGTAATAAGAAGATTTTGAATTTATCATGACCCATGACTCCATGTAATCCTTATCACCGACGTCCGCACCAGCCTAGGGTAAAAACCCTGAAATAGGTATGACGGGGCTGGCTCTCGGCAATGTGTCAGTCACTTTATCTTGTTTCTGCACATGTGCTGATATTGTCATCTGTTTCTTGGGCCTCTTCAATTGTTAGCTGTAACCTTAATTAGATGAGCATATGATTATGTTTTATTATGCTTTCTGATTGCCTTCTGGTAGATGTGATCAGGAGATGGGATTCCCTTTTCACACTTCTTAATACTCAACTGATGAGGCGTTCTCAGCTGTATAAAGATTTACAGCCTCGGAAACCCTGTACAGGGTTGCTATGGGTCGGAAACGACTTGACGACACTCAACAACAACAACAATACTCAACTGAGAGTAACAGTCACATGTGTTTGCTGCCTCTCTGGTATATGGCAGCTGGTATTGACTCTTGCCTGTATTTGTTATTGTTGTTGTCAGGTGCCATCGAGTCAGAACCGACTCATAGTGACCCCATGCACAACAGAACGAAACAATGTCCAAGCCTGGGCCAACCTCACTATCGCTGCCACACTTGAGTCCATCAATGCTGCTACCTATCCAATCCATCTCATTGGGGGTTTTCCTCTTTTTCTCTGACCCTCTATTTTACCAAGCATGATATCCTTCTCCAGCGACTGTTCCCTCCTGACAATGTGTCCAAAGTATGAGAGACAAAGTTTAGCCATCTTGGCCTCTAAGGAGCACTCTGACTGCACTTCTTCCAAAACAGATCTATTCGTTCTTTTGGCAGTCCATGGCACTTTGAGTATTCTCCTCCAACACCACAATTCAAAGGCATAAATGCTTCTACGATCTTCCTTATTCACTGTCCAGTTTATGCATCCATATGAGGCTATTGAAAATACCATGACTTGGGCCAGGTGCACCTTAGTCCTCAAGCTGGAAACCCTATACAGGGTCACTGTGTGACCTTGCCTGTATGGTGGGGATTTTATAGGGTATGATTGTAGCTTGACTATATGACCACAATTGATGTCTACCTTGGGTAATGTAGGGAGGGAAAAAATCTCCTAAAGGTAAAAAGGGGACCAAAACCAAAACAACAAAAAGACAGGTTGGAAACTACAGTCTATAATCGCAGAAAAGAGGGAAGAGAAAAAAAAAAAATTCCGTAGCAAAATATGAGTATGATTTTAATGTTCCTCTCTCGACTTCTTGTCTTCAAGGTCACCTGAGAAATTTCAAGATGCCACTATTGGTCATTATGACTTTACTCAGAATTTAGTTTTTGACCCATTTCTTTATTAGTCTGTGTCTCTCCTGCTCCATAATCCCCATTCAGGTTTCTTTTCTAATGATTAACAGTTCAGGGCTTGCTGTAGCCATTTTGCACTGCTATTTGGTTTTAAGTAACCTTTCCTTTTAAATTCTGAAGATATCTTTAAGCATTTGAAGTAGAATCTTCCAAGGGTTTGGGCACGGGAGTGTCCACTCGCTTAGGGCTCCCCTCTAATCACCAGAATGGACCAATGAACAGAGACAAAAAAAAAAAAAAAGTGAAAGAGATGTTCACAACTTTATCTTCAAGGATGAGGCAGGCATCCACAATGGCTCTGATTCTTCCCCTGTTCCGTTTTGCCCAAGATGACCACTATGTGAGCCTCTGAGACCGGCTGATCAGAAAGTACAAGATGGTCACAAGATTTATTGCTTCTGCTACAAATTCCACTGACTGTAAGCCTTCAATCTTTCTAAATACTTCTTTTCATGTAGTTCAGAGTTTTGGGACAGTCCTCTGAAACTGCTTCATCTGGTCTTCTGTATTATTGCTGATGGAGGTCCTCACTGCACTTCTCCCCTATCTGCCATCAAGCCCCACAGCCACATAGATCTGTAGTATGGTGGTGGCTTTTGGCTGTGTGCCGTGGAGTTGGTTCTGACTCATACAGACCCTATACAAGGTTTCCAAGGCTATAAATCTTTATGGGAGCAGAACGCCTCATCTTTCTCCCATGGAACAGCTGGTAGTTTTCAAACTGCTACCAGATTTGTAACCACTACACTATCAGAGCTAAAAAAAAAAAAAAATCTGTAGTATAGATTTTTTAAAATTTAAAGTATATCAGGAACAATTTCTTGTCATTAAAGATTTTATAAACATAATTTCTAATGCCTGTTGTTGTTAGGTGACCACATATTGACTTTGACTCATAGCAACTCCATGTATTACAAAACATAACACTGCTTGGCCAGTAACATACTCATAATTGCTATGTTTGAGCCCATTATTTCAGTCTCTGTGTCAGTTTACCTGTTGGCCCTCTACTTTACCAGGTATGATGTCCTTTTCCAGGGGCTGGACCCTTGGAAAACATGTCCAAAGTTCACGAGATGAAGCCTCACCATGCCTAGAGTTTTCTGTTTCATATGTGAAGATTTATTTATAAGTATCTTTTTAATGCTTTCAATTTGTTCTGTTTTGAGTATACTATGCAGTTTTCCACATAATTACATAAATATTTTATTTATTTCACTTTTATTTTGGACTATGTTTTTGTTTTCTTTAGACTAAGTTGCTAATGCGGAATTTCTGGATAAAATATCTTTTTCAAGATCTTTGATATTATAGACTCACATCATTGACACTAGACATTATGGTTTTGTCTAAAAAGATATTGATTTGATTATTAGACAATGACATCTTAGTGGTAATCATTTTCACAGCTACTTCTGGGACATTGTTGTTGTTGTTAAGTGCCATCGAGTCAATTCTGACCCATAGCAACCCTGTAGAGGGTTTCCAAGGAGCAACTGGTGGAGTTGCAGTTCAAACTGACTTTGCAGTCTAGTGCATTAACCCACAGTGAGACATTATACACTTTTTTAGTTAATCATCTACGTTATTTTGAAATATATTCTTCTTTGGTTGTTTTCTCTTTTGGAAAATTAATTTGTGAGAATTTACTTTGTAAGTAATTTTAAATAAATAAGGACATTAACTCTCTTCTGAAATTTATAGTTTTTTCATGTTCTTTTAAATTTTGTTTTTGGTAGTGTTTGACCTAGAATGGTCTACAATTTCTGTGTACTAAAAATTCATTCATTTTTGACCTTCTAGATTCTTTTTTCACTTCTGTGTTTAGGCACAGTATTCTTTTCTTCCAAACAAATATACAAGCTATTCTTGGTATTCTTCAGTTATTTTACTTTTTTTTAATCATTCCATACTATACAAAGGGTGATGTTTTTACTATTCAATAATTACCAGAGATTTCAGCATTTTATATTTCAAAGTATACCCTATCTTTATGATTCAAAATTGTTGTTGTTATTTTTGTTAAGTGTTATCTAGTTGATTCCAACATGTAGCAACTCTGTATAGGGTTTCTGAGAAGCAGCTGGTGGGTTTGAACTACACAAATCTTGTTGTTTTGTTGTTAATTTCTGTCAAGTTGGTTCTGACAGTGACTCTGTATAGGGTTTCCAAGGACAGACTGGAGAATTTGAACTGTTAACCTTATGGTTCATACAGAGCTTGTGGTCCAGCGTTGATCCTAATCCTATAGTGCTAAACCAGGACTCCACATATGTAATTGTTATTGATTTCAGTGGAGTTGGCACTGACTCATGACAATTTTATGTATCACAGAAGAAAACATTAGTTAGTTCTGCATGATCTTATGATCCTTGGTGCACTTAAATCCATTGTTGCAGCCATTGTGTAAAGACTTCCAACTGAGGGGTTCATTTTCCAGTACTATACCAGATACTACTCTGTGATCCATATGGTTTTCATTGAATAATTTTCAAAAATAGATTGCTAAGCTTTTTTTCCCCCCTATTCCATTTAATCTAGAAGCTCCACTGAAACCTCTCTGCCATGGGTGACCTTGCTGTTATTTAAAATACCGATAGCATAGCTTCCATCATTATAGCAGCATGCAAGTTACAAAAGTATGAAAAACAGAAATATGTTGGTGGTCATCTCATATTATTAATAAAGCATGGAACCTTAAGATATATTCTCTGTTGAAGCAAAATCTATGTGAAATATTTAATTTTTATCTAAAGGGAAGTGATTGAATTTTCATAATCTTAATCTTTATGTTTTACAAAATATCTGACTTTTGAGTAAGTACAAATTCTCCATTATTTCTAATAGTTGAACAGAATTATGAATATTGATTAACTTTATAAATGATAATAAAAATTTCACTTTTTAACTTATATTTTATATCCAAACCAATTTCTTTGCATTTTAATGTTCTTAGTGGTAGTAGTTATGTACTGTGGAGTCGGTCCCCACTCATAGCAACCCTGTATAGGGTTTCCAAGGCTGTAAATCTTTACAGGAGCAGAAAGCCTCATCTTTCTCCTGCAGAACAACTGGCAGTTTCGAACTGCTGACCTTGCGGTCTGCAGCCCGATTTGTAACCGCTACGCTACCAGAAATGTTCTTAAGACAGATATATTCTTCTAAGTTTACAGGTACAGTATTATTGAGAGTAAATTATATGTTGTTCATGTACAAGGTCAAGATACGTTTTTTGCTTCCCATAATCAATTTTTTGTTCTCAAAACAAAGAACTTAAATTAGCAAAATTTTCTCCCAATGCCAAGCTTTCTCCTTAATTTGTACTGCCAAAGAAGCTTCTATTAAAATACCATAAAATGACATATAGGAAATATTGTGATTTGGAAGACAATAGCATATTTATTTACAGAAAAATGATTCATCTTTTTAAATCATGCTTTATAGATTAAAACAAATATCCATTTAAAATCATTTCTCAAAAAGCACCAAACTATTTTTCCTCTTGTACTGTACCCTCATGTTTTGAAGTAATACATTAATTTTATACATTGATTAGTTCATTGAAATTGAGCTCTTCAGTAAAGGATGTTTAAATATCAATCACCTTATGAATAGTTAAATTAAAGAAATGTCAAATTAAAGGTTTGATCATCTTATTTACGTTTAAGAGTTCTTCAGAAATATCAGATAAAATGAGATCAGAGTTGGTGGTAGCTTCAAATTCTCTTGACAGGCTGATCTTTGCATAGTAATACTCCAAAATATTAAGGGACAAAATCTTCAAATATAGTGTAACCTTTAGATTTATTAAAAGGAAGCTCGGTTCAATCACAGCAAAACCTATTATAATTACTTCAACAACATTTTCCAATTAACTTTTGATTTAATACAGTGAATTCAATTCTAACTAGAAGTATTAAAATGAAAAATCAAGTGTAGTAAGCACTTTTATTTTGTGATAAAAATAACTGTAAGTGTAGTAGTTAATTTGGTCATTGGTTTCCCACTAATTTTATTTTTTTGAAAAATCCAAAAAAAGTGTTTTTTTTTCTTTACTTATTTTCAGGCAAATATTTTGTACTGTAACATAATCTTGGCTACATTAAATACACAACTGTATAATACTCATTTACACATAATTTATCTAAATGGATAAGATTATGTTTCATAAATATCTATTCTCCTTAAGAATTCATCAGAATTCTTAGAAAATAAGATTTATTCACCCACAGGTTTTATACATA
>NW_006408889.1:516517-520244 GCF_000296735.1 Chrysochloris asiatica | reverse complement strand
GGTCAGGCACATCTTAGTCCTCAAACTGACATGTTTGCTCTTCAACTCTTTAAAGAGTTCCTATACAGATTTGTCTAATGCAATATGCCATTTGATTTCTTGACTTCTGCTTCAATAATTGTTGATTGTAATTTCAAGCAAAATGAAGTCTTTGGCAACTTCAGTCTTTTTTCCATTTATCATAATGTTATATATTAGTGCAGTTGTGAAAATTTTTGTTTTCTTTGCATATGTTGTTTTTATTGGTAAGTGTCACAGAGTTGGTTCTGACTCATAGCAACCCTGTATAGTGTTTCTGAAGAGCAGATTGTGGGTTTGAACAGCCAACCTTGTAGTTTGCAGTCCATTACTTATCCTACAGCTCCATACAGGTGTTCTTTTTACATATACATGCTGGAATTAATATGATTATAAATAATATTGTTGTTGTCTGCTTAGGAGTTGATTATGATTTATAGCAGTGTCATGTGATAGAGTAGAGCTGCCTGATACCATTTCCTACATGATTAAATTAGGAGATCCTTCTCCTATATAGAGATGCTGGGTGGGTTTAAAATAGCAGCCTTTCAATATGTAGTGAAGTAGTTAGCAGCTGCACCATACTCATTAAATATGCTGAGATCCTTATACATGAAGGAAATGGGAAACCAAACACACTTAAGAGAACAAAAATTCAAGTAACTCATAGAGGAGCTTACTGGAAACACATGTAGGCAACTTGTAGAAGAGTATACCCATTTGAAAACAGTCAGAAGCAGCCTGTGAAGTTCAGAAAATATTTAGGGCAATTCTATTTTCAAGAGACAATTCAATTATCTGGAGTAGGAATAGAGAATGATTTTACCCAAGGTTATGTTTTTCTAGGAAAATGAATTTCTCCAATATTGACATATACATATTTTCTTCCTGTCATCCCCCTTTATTCCTACCACACACAGTCTAGAATTACCTCCAGCACTTGAATCAGTTCCCACAAACCATCTATAATTTTGTTGTACTGTGGTAACTTGCTGTGGTGCTGGGAGATATGCCACTGGTATTTTAAGTACCAGCAGTGTCACCCATGGTTGACAAGTTTCAGCTGAGCTTCCAGACTAAAACAGACTAGGAAGAAGGAAAGGTAGACTACTTCTGAATGTTTAGCCACTGAAAACCATATGAGTAGCAGTACAGTGATGTCAGATATCACCAGAATATTGAATATTTAAACATAAGTAGCACCAGACTTTTGTCAGAGAGTGTTGATAAATGAGCCTTTCGGGTTGAGTTGTTGCTGTTGTTAGGTACCATCATGTCAGTACTAACTCATAGTGACCCTATGCACAACAGAATGACACACTGACCGATCTGGGAAAAACAAAATTTGTTTCCACGCTTGAACCCATTGATGCTGCCACTTGGACAATCCATCTCGTTGCGGGTCTTCCTCATTTTCTCTGACCCTCCACGTTACCAAATCTGATATCTTTCTCTAGTAACTGGTCCCTCCTGACCAGTTACTAGAGAAAGATATGTCCAAAGTATAAGACAAAGTTTGGCCATCCTGGTCTGTGAGGGGCATTCTGGCTGTACTTCTTCCAAAACAGATTTGTTGGTTCTTTTGGCAGCCCATGCACTTTTAATATTCTCCTCCAACAAAATAACTCAAAAACAGTGATTCTTCTATAGTCTTCCTTCTTCACTGTCCAGCTTTCGTATGCATATGAGTTTATTGAAAATACCATGGTTTGGGTCATGCGCACTTTAGTCCTCAAGCTGACATCTCTGCTCTTCAACACTTTAAAAAGGTCTTGTGCAGCAGATTGCCCAATACAATACTTCATTTGATTTCTTGACTGCTGCTTCCAAGAGTGTTGATAGTTGATCCAAGAAGAATGAAGTCCTTAATAATGTCAATCTTTTCTCCACTGATAAGAATGTTGTTTATTGGTCCAGTGGTGAAGAATTTTGTTTTCTTTGCATTGAGATGCAATCCATACTGAAGGCTGTACTCTTTGATCTTCATCAGTAAATATTTTAAATCCTCTTTACTTTCCTCAAGCAAGGTTGTATTATCTGCATATTGCAAGTTGTTAATGAGTCTTCCTCTAATCCTGATAACCACATTTTTCTTCATATAACCGAGCTGTCTCTAGCTCCCTGAATGTGCCTAATGTCTCAGATTGCATAGTACTCAAAAAATGACTGGAAAAGAGGTGCCTTCTCAAAGTAGAGTTGATTAGAATGACAAGAATAGACTAAAGTTTTTGGCATTTCTATCTGCTGATAGGGCACAACTCAAAAGCAGTAAACATCAATTCATAATTGAACTTGAGAACAAAGTATAAATCTAGGAAAACTAAAAGTTGTCAAAAATGAAATGGAATGCATAATGATTGATATCCTAAGCATCAGGGAGCAGAAATGGGCTGGTGTTGGACATTTTTAATCTGGCAATCATATGTATATCATGCTGGGAATGACAAATTCAGAAGAATGTTGTCTCATTCATTATCAAAAAGAATATTTAAACAGAATACTATGAAGAGCTGTACTCCAACAAATTTGAAAATTTGGATGAGATGGATACATTTCTAGAAAAACACAACCTACCTAAACTTACTCGGACAGGAGTAGAAAATTTGAACAAACCCATAACAAAAGAAGAAATTGACCAGGTCATCAAAAGTCTCCAGACCAACAAAAGCCTAGGACAGATGGCTTTATGGCAGAATACTACCAAACATTCAGAGAAGAACTGTCACCAATTCTACTCAAATTATTCCAGAACATAGAAGAAGATGGAAAATTCCCTAATACTTTCTACTAAGCAAGCATAACCCTCATCCTAAAACCAGGGAAGGACATCACTAAGAAAGAAAATTGCAGACCAATATCCCTCATGAACATAGACGCAAAAAACCTCAACAAAATCCTAGCCAACAGAATCCAACAGCACATCAAAAAAATAATACATCATGAACAAGTCGGTTTCATAAAAGGGATACAAGGATGGTTTAACATTAGAAAAATGAACAATGTCATCCATCATATAAATAATAAAAAAGAAAAGAACCACATGATCATATTGATTGATGCAGAAAAGGCATTTGACAAAATCCAACATCCATTCCTGATAAAAACATTCAAGAAAGTAGGAATTGAAGGGAAATTCTTCAACATAATCAAAAGCATATATTCAAAACCAAGAGCCTACATCACACTCAATGGAGAGAAAATGAAAGCCCTCCCCCTGCAAACAGGAACCAGAAAAGGATGTCCTTTTTCACCGCTCCTATTCAATATTGTGCTGGAAGTTTTAGCTAGAGCTATATGGCATGATAAAGAAATTAAAGGCATCCAAATTGGCAAAGAAGAAGTAAAACTCTCCCTATTTGCAGACGATATGATCCTATACATAGAAAACCCCAAAGACTCAGGAAAAAAATTATTAGACCTCATCAAAAGATTCAGCAAAGTGGCAAGGTATAAGATTAACAGACAAAATCAATTTTTGGATTTCTCTACAGCAAAGTGGCAAGGTATAAGATTAACATACAAAATCAAAAATTGGATTTCTCTACAGCAACAGCAATAGCAATGAAAAGGACATTAGGAAAGCAATACCACTTACAATAGCCACACAAAGGATGAAATACTTAGGAATAAACATAATCAAAATGACAAAGGACTTATACAAAGAAAATTACAAAGCACTACTACAAGAAACCAAAAGAGACCTACAGAA
>NW_006408889.1:515574-516127 GCF_000296735.1 Chrysochloris asiatica | reverse complement strand
GAGAATCCAGCTATTAACCCAACCACTTACAGCCAAATGATTTTTGACAAAGTGCCTAGGCACATTGCATCAAGAAGAGACAGTCTCTTTAACAAATGGTGCTGGCAGAACTGGCAAGCAATATGTAAAAGACAGAGACAAGACCTTTGCCTCACACCCTATACAAAATGAACTCAACATAGATTGAAGATCTAAATGTGAATCCTAAAATTATGAAGATCATCAATGAAAAAATATGGACCAACCTGAGGACGCTAATTCAGGGAATATTCAGACGGCCACACATTTTGAAAAATACAGAAACAAAAATAGATAAAATAGATGAGTGGGACATACTAAAAATTAAAAAACTTGTGTGCATCAAAAGACTTCACCAAGACAGTAAAAATGAAACCATGGACTGGGAAAATATCTTCTGCAACAACATATCAGATAAGGAACTCATCTCTAATAATATGTAGGAAATTACTACACATCTACAAAAACAAGACAGATAACCCAATCAAAAAATGGGCACAGGATATGAACAGACACTTCACCAGGGAGGAGATCC
>NW_006408889.1:507083-513819 GCF_000296735.1 Chrysochloris asiatica | reverse complement strand
GTCATCTGATACAATTCGATAAACATGACCTACGCCTATAAACACAGCAGCTCAAAAGAGGAAACAAATCCCTGCTGCAAGAACTATTCCCACCCCCTCCACACAAAGGGTAGACAGGGATAGGCAACTTGGACATTGGCTACCCAAAATGGGGGGAGGAATACAAAGTTAAGAAGTGACTGGCTTACAAGCTTTCAAGAGGGAACCTAAATCGAAAGGGCGTTGAGGAAGGTAGAGTCTCCAGTGAATAGTATCCAGCCTCTCCAGGAAGAGCATGAAATGAAATACAGATGGGTCTTTTGTGATACAATAGTGAATAATTGTTATCATGACTGACCATGAGGGTTGGAAATCTAAAGGTGGACATTTTGTAGCAAGGAGGGGAGTGATTAACTTTTTAGTCTAGGAGTGGAGGACCCTAGGACCATCAATGGAGAAAAGCAGAGAGTGGGATCCTACCCAGAGAAGCAATGAGGCCTGAGATGGAGTCAGAGAAGACGATGTCAAGAGATGGAGTGGCTGGGGACTTGGGATCTGGAGAGGGAAAGGGGCTGAGGACTGTGGTGAGAGGGATGCAGGCTTACAGGGTATACCCTTTGGTTTGGTGAGGATGCATGAACGGGATGGTAAATATGTCAATGAAATGATAAATGATAGAATGAATGTAAAACTAATGTTCTTCCATGTAGACTATCACACAATTCACAATACAACATTTATTTTTTTTAAAAAAAGAACATTTAAAAATCTATCTTGAATTATTAAGCTGTCTGTGTTAATATCCATACACATACAAGGAAGACTTGTTAGAATTTTTTTTTCTTTACATTGAGATGCAACCCACAGGGAAGGTTGTGGTCTTTGATCTTCATCAGTAAATGTTTTAAGTCCTCTTCACTTTCAGCAAACAAGATTGTATCATCTGCATATCTCAGGTATTTAATGAGTCTTCCTCCAATCCTGATGCCATGTTTTGTTTCATATAATCCAACTTCTCAGATTATTTGCTAAGCATACCGATTTAATAAGTATGGTGAAAGAATGCAACCCTGGTGCACACCTTTCCTAATTTTAAACTACTTAGTGATCCCTTGTTGTGTTCGAACAACTGCCTTTTGGTCTATGTACAGATTCTTCATCAGTACCAGTCAATATTGGCAGTTAAATCTTTACCAGATCTGAAAGCTTCATCTTTTCTCCATGGAGCTTCTGATGGTCTTGAGCTACTGATTTTTTTATTAGCAGTCCAGTGCTTACCCTACTGTGCCACACCAGTAATCCTCTTGCTATTTTAGTAGCATTAAGAAACTAAGACATGCCATTTCTCTTGGTTGGCTTCTTTCTTTTTCTCACCCTTACAAAGTACAACACATCACCCAAACTGCTTCAGGACTTGGATTACTGCCATATCTATAACTAGCTAAATCTTTGTGAAATGAAAATGTCTTTTTTGATTTAGAATACTTTCCCTCTTTTTATATGGCTTTCTAAGCAATTGTCACATTTTCAAAGTTTAATTTTCTTAAAAAATGACAATATGGCAATCTGCTTCTGTAAAGATTACAGCCAAGAAAACATGAGGCAGTTCAACTCTGTTGCATGCAGTACCTATTTGTCACAAATGACTCGACCGCACCTAACAATACATATCATTTATAATGAAAAAATATGGGAACATTATTATATCAGTGTGTACTGGTGTGGATGCTGTAGGATAAGTGCAATATTGGTGTTCAAAGTCACCAGTCAGTCAATCCTCAGAAACCCTATTCCGGTTTACAGTGAGTTAGATCCTATTTGATGGCACTTAACCATTGTAAGCTATTAAAAAGAAATGATGAAGGGACTTCAAAAGTTTGTGGAAATCTTCCATTATCTTTTAACTACTTTTCCATTAAAATTTTGAAACCTCCTTGTATAAAATTGAAATTTTCTGTGAAATTCACCGCATGTCTATTCTATTCATTCTTGGAAATTTTACCTACACTTTATTATTAAAACTACTCCTTCCAGACTTTTACCCCAATCACTACATGGAACTGTTATTTTCAAGGAAGGTCACCATAACTTCTACATAACTAAAGTCAATGGTCAAATCTCATTCTTTTTAAGTGATGTAGCAGCATCATTTGAAACAGTTGATAACACCTGCCTCTTTGAAATACATTAATTACTTAGCTTTCAGGATACCACACATTAGTTTTTCTCCTAAAATCGAAGTCATTTTTTTGGGTGTTTTTTTTTTTTTCCCACTTCTTTGAGACCTCTTAAAATTAGAATAACCTTGTCATCTTCTCTAATTAATTCACTTATTCATATGTTCTTAAGACTATAAGCTGAGCAATTTTTATTTAAAAAATTCTTCTTTTAAGAACTGTCTACATGGGATCAAATTGACATTAGCAACTATAAAGATTATATAGGAACCTAAGGGACAGGGGGTTTATGTTAATTAAGTAAGGACAACTCAGTAAAGGAGGGTGAGAATGGTTGCAGAACTCAAAGAGTGCAATTAATGTCATTAAATTGTAAATGTAGTAACTTTTGAATTAGTGTATATTATGCAGTGTATGTTATTAACAACAATAAAATAAATAAAATTTAGTATGTAAAAAATTATACTGTAAAGTCCCAAAATTACCACAGATTCGTACTGGTATGTTGTTAAGTGCCATGGAGTCTGCTCTAATTCATAGCAACAATAAGAGGTAAATATGGAATAGAGCGGAGAATTCAGAAATAAATACATATATCTTGTATGGTCAATGGATATTTAACAAGTTTGCTAAATCTATGGGGAAAGAAGAGTCTATTAAATAAATGGTGCTTGAAAAATTGAATTTCCAAATGCAGAATAATTAATTAGGCTCTAATCCAAATACCACATACAAAAATAAATTCAAAATGGATCAAGTACCTAAATGTGAAAACTAAAATCATAAAATTCTTGCATATCAAGATAGATCTTGAAATGTTCTTTTTAATGAATGTGACTCCATTCCTCTTCTATTTGTCATTCCAGCATAGTAAACCAAGTGATTGTCAGATTCAAAATGACAAATACTGGTCTGGATGAATATAAATTAAGGCCACAACACGGAAAAAATGTATACTTTTCTCTCAGAGGTACTGAAAACTGTGAAGAGTTAGTTACATAGTAACTCAAGTCACAGAATCAAGCTTTGTTTTACTACTTAGTTGTGTGACAAGAGGTTTAAAATGAAAAATGCTGAAAAATCAAAATTTGTGTTAGAAAAGAGGACAGATTTCTGATTTTTATATTTATCCAGACTACCTTTAAGGAGCTCTGGTAGCATAGTGTTTACGAATCAGGCTGCGAACCGCAAGGTCAGCAGTTCGAAACTACCAACTGTTCCGCGGAAGAAAGATGAGACTTTCTGCTCCCGTAAAGATTTACAGCCTCGGAAATCCTGTACAGGGTCACTATGGGTCGGAACCGACTCGACAGCACTTAACAACAACAACCTTTAAAGTAAAAAGTTTTAGAAAACTGAAGTTGTAAAGGCATTGCTTCCTATAGGTTTGGAAGCTTAGCTGTCATTTATAAACAAATAGATTTATTTTTTTAAATAGAGATAATATATATTTTTAAATACTTATGGGTATTCTCTAAATGTGAAACATATACAAAGCCTGAATGACAAGAAAGATCTTACTGTTTTAGAAAAATCTAGAGTTTAGTACAATAATAATAATAATAGGTGAACAATCTGGTATGTGAAGGTTTATACCTATTGCTTTAGTAAGTAGAGTTTTAACTTAGGTGCCACATGAAATAATAGAAGTATATTGTAGCTTTCCAGAATTAAAGAAGGCACACTGGTAGTGTAGTGGGTTGCAAGTTGGTTTGCTAACTGCCAGGTCAGCACTTTGAATCCACCATGAAAGAAAGATGAATCATTCTGCTTCTGTAAAGATTTACAGAAACCCTATAAACTGTCGCTATGTGTTGGAACCAACTCCACAGCAACCAACTGCCACAGCATTAAAGAAGTGTTGAAAATATTTTTTGTGAATAATCTAATTGCTGAGTAATAATTCATATGCCAAACATCTCAGCAGACAACTAATTTGTCTTTTAGTTTTATGAAGAAATGACTAACTTTTTTTCCAAATGGGTGATTCTAAAGCTCAAATATTTTGAGGATCCAAGATCCACTGAGATAGACAAAAAGAACACTTTGGCTACTCACTTTGTCTCTCTTTTTTCCATTTGTCATTATTTCTAATGAACATTTAATTTTGTTATTTCTTCAAATTCACAGAATCTCATACATGTGTGGGGAATTTTTCTCCTATTCTGAAACTCCCAAGTATTACAAGAAATGGCTGTTTTGTGAGTACACAAAGAAGAACAAAATTAGCTTGATCAAGAATCTGAAGTATGAGGGGACCATGAGAACCATTGAAAGCACAAGGACTTGAAGCACATCAAATAGAATCCCATGGTTCTGAGTTCCACCTAAGAGAGAACAAGGGATAAAGGAGGAATAGTAACTAACATTCAAAAGGAAAAACACATTTTTATCTCCCTTACGTGCTCCCATCACTTTTAACATGTTGTGTTTCACCAATAACAGTTGGTAGAATTTGCATACATTGTAGAGAATGCAGATGGTTTTCTGCTGAGAATGCAGCAAGCCCAGGAGGTCACACTGGGAATAACTAGTCTTAAACTGCATTATTGTGAATGTTATAATTTTTTAAAGCAAGACCTTATTATTTAGGTCTTTAACATATTTTTCTGTGTTTGAAACATATGTGCTGTTGACCCACTTAAGGGGGGAAAAAAAGCACAAAAGCTCAACACCCACTAGTAAAGCAAAAGCATAAATGATTGAAGTGTCTGTAAAAACACCTTCCCAGGAGAACAGTCTGCTATTGAAGTTCAGATCAGCAAATATACTTGCCTCATTATTTTTGCATGCTTCACATACATGCTGCTTTTCCAAACCGGTGTGAGTTATTTTCTATCTTTATAAGTACTATGCTCTTATCTAGAATTTTAAGATATGAAAGAATCCAAAAACCTTAAAGAGCTTGGATATTTTAAAATGTTATCACTGGACTAAATATTGCTACATTCAGATACATGCAAAAATTGGCCCACTCATGCTCATGTAAACATTTTGTCTTTTTTTTATAGTTGTTAAGTGTCATTGAGTTGGTTCCGAATCATAGTGACCCTGTGCAGGGTTTCCAAGGAACAAATGGTAGGTTTGAGCCACCTACTTTGCAGGTAGCTGTCTAGTGCTTATCCTACAGCTCCGCACCAGTGTTCAAATTTTTAAAGTAATGGTTCTATGTAAAAAGAATGGATATGTGAATGTAATGACATTTTGGGTAATTGTCTCCTGACTGCATTTACACTGGAGGCAATGGGAAGTAGGGACAACAAGAACTGGGAAATGCTCTTACTTACTATTCTAATAACACTTATTTTTCCTAAGATAATTTATTGCTCTTAAGTAGAGGTGAGTAATTTAATTTTTATGCTTTAGTTAATGATATTTTTATGAAAAATGTAAGTATATTTAATGAATGATATTCATTCTTTTTTGTGTTCATTAATCAAATACTTGTTTTCAAATATTTATAATAGAAACTGTGAATACTTTTTATGGTTGTAAGGATAGTCAAATATTCAGTTTTATGGGAGCTGGCAATGGGCTTCCATCAGGATTGTATTAATAGATGGAAAACAAATATTTAAATGAATATAAATCTATTTCAAGGTTTGAATGTCAAAACTTTAAAGAAAATACTATCATATTTTGAAAATTGAATCTTGTATTAAGAACAATACTTTGAATGATTTTGGAATGGATACAAAAATATAATAGGTTAATAGGAAAATTGAGAGCAAATAACTGGGGAAGAAAAATGTTTCTAATTGTTTATGTATGTGATGTACAACTGTTGTTAGGTGCTGTGGAGTCATTTCTAACTTATAGTGACCCTAAGTATAGGAGAACAAAACAATGCTCAGTCCTGCACCATCCTCATGTTCTTTCCTGTTTCAGCCTATTGTTGCAGTCTCTGTCTCAATCCATCTCATTGAAGGTTTTCCCCTTTTCTACTTTGCCAAGCATGATGTCCTTCCCCAGGAACTGCTCCCTCCTGATAATACATCCGAAGTACTTAAGATGAAGTCTTGCCACTCTTGTTTCTGAGGAGCATTCTAGCTGTACTTCTTCCAAGACAGATTGGTTCATTATTCTGATAGTTCATTATTGTCACTGGTGTGAGTCATTGAGTCAGTTCCAACTCTTAGCAACCCTGTATAGGGTTTCTGAGGAGCTGCTGGTGGGTTTTAACTGCCAACTTGTGGTTCAGTGCTTATCCTACACCACCACAGTAGGACTCCATTAACATACTTGCTGTTGTTCGGTGACATCAAGTTGCTTCAGACTAATATCTAAGATAGAAACATGCATGGAACTTGAATTTCTGTTCTTGCATTGATAAATAACTATCTAGCAATTTAAAGAGTTAGAAGGTAATAGCTTGGAAAGAGAAAAGAGGCATGGGGAAGAAGATTGTTTTATACATATTATGTAGGGATCTTGGAGAGAGGGAGTAAGCCATGCAAAGATGATTGTTGTTGTTGTCGTCAGATGCTATCGAGATTCAGAACCGACTCATCGTGACCCCATGCACAGCAGAACAAAACAATGTCTGATACTGGGCCAACCTCACTACCGCTGCCACATTT
>NW_006408889.1:503990-505563 GCF_000296735.1 Chrysochloris asiatica | reverse complement strand
TTGAATTTCTTCTTCAGTTCCCCCAGCTTGAGAAATGCTGACTGTGTTCTTCCTTTTTGGTTTTCTAATTCCAAATCTTTGCTTATTTTATTATAGTATTTGGTTTTATCTTCTCCTGCTGATCTTTGAAATTTTCTGTTATACAAGGATTGAGACATAGTCTGAATGTGTAAAGGAGGGGTAATAAAGTTATGGGGCTTGACTTCTTGTGGATATTGGTTTCCTCTGCCTACTTTTGTAAAATAGACATTTAAGTATGATAAAATGAATATTTGGAATTATGATTACAGAAAGTTTGTAACCCCATCAGTCTATTGGGATAGCTAAATGGTAAATTAGAATTTGCACAGAAAATAAGCTTCTTATTATGCCTTTGTGGAGTAGAGATCCTTAGATGGAATCCTAAGTTCCACCCAGAACCTTCTGAGGTGAGACATTGCCACTTGAAAAGACATGTAGACCAAACCAGAATGGATAGAAGAACAGAAGATACTTCTTGAAAGAAAGACTAGCAGAAAAATAGAAGACTGTTTGGTTTGTTAGAATATCAAGCAAGCTATTTACCTTGGAGCTATTAAGGCAAGAAAAGGCAGCCCATCAGGGTAAACCCCCTGCTAATGCTGAAATGAAAAGGGAATCCACTAGCAGTCTAGTGAAATGTCTGGTGGCCACCTAGTATTCTTATGAGTAGAAGTGGGGGAAATGCAACAACAAAGACATGTGCTGAGTTGGCCATGTTCCACTGACACTTGTTGACTCTGAGTTTAGAGAAATAAGAAGGGATGGCTGGTCTGAAATTTAGGGAGACATGTGAACTCCCAAGCCCAGGGACACTGATTTAACCACTGAGGATTAGAGATGAGAGTGATGCTACCAGTTTGTCTGAAGTGGGAGGAGGCATGTGAGAACTCCCAAATTTATAGACAGTACCCACTTGACCTCTCTGGGATGGCTAACTCACCAGAACTCGACCAGATAAAGAAGTTTGGTACTGTGAGGATGCACAGATTGCTGAAATTTGATAAACTAGACTGTTGCTCTGGATGTAGTTGCTCAAAATTCCAACTGAAATGAAATGATTCTTCATATCAAAGATCAAGCTTGTCTCCTCAGTATACTATGTTGATAGGGACAGGTAATTTGATGTTGATTATAAAAAATTGGAGCTATAAAGACATGGAATGACTTGCTTACAAGCTTTCATATGTGGGCTTAGTTTTAGAATTAGGCAGGGGCGGTGGTAAGGTAGAATCCCCAGTGACTAATTTTCCTCTTTTCCAGATGAATCTGGTGAAAGGGGGTAGGGGATGATGGTGATAGGATTTTATTATTCAACTATGAGTAATATTTATCAGGACTAATTGCAGTTGTCACAAATGTAAATGTAGAAGATGTGTAACTAAAAAGGTGAGTGGTTAAACTTTCATTTCAGGAACAGAAGACCCTAGGACCATAAAGAAAGAAGAGCAGGAGTGGAGTATGGGATCCTAACCAGAGAAGCTGTGACAGCCGAGGTGGTGGCAGAGATGATAGCATAGAGAGATAGAGTAGCTGAGGAATCTAGTGTCAGATA
>NW_006408889.1:501467-502824 GCF_000296735.1 Chrysochloris asiatica | reverse complement strand
TGATATATTGATATATTGATTAGATGGTGAAAGTTGGGGGGAAAAGAAAAATGGGTAGTTGGAAAATATTGGTGATTTTCCAATATTTTAGAAACACTATAATATTTCCAGTGGTGATACTGCCCTGATACCAACCCATCTCATTGGGGCCCTCCTCTTTTGCAGCAACCCTCCACTTTACCAAGCATGATGTCCTTTCCAGGGACTGGTCCCTCCTTATAATATGTCCACGGTATGAAAGGCAAAGTCTGGCCATCTTGGCTTCAAAGGAGCATTCTGGATATACTTCTTCCAATAAAGATTTGTTTGTTCTCATGACAGTTAATGGTACTGTTAATATTCTTCCCCAACAATTTAACACAAATGCATCAATTCTGTAGTTTGAGTCAGGCACAATTTAAGCCTCAAACTGACTTCTTTACTCTTGAACACTTTAAAGAGGTCTTTTGCAGAAGATTTGTCTAATTCAGTACGTTGTTTGAGTTCCTTACTGTTGCTTTCATGCGTGTGACAGTGAATCCAAACAAAATGAAGTGTTTAACAACTTCAATCTTTTATCAATTTATTGTGATGTTATTTATTGGTCCAGTGATGAAGATTTTTAGTTCCTTTGCATTGATATGCAGCCCATACTAAAAGCTATGGTCTTAGGTGTTTATCAGAAAGTATTTTAAGTCCTCTTTACTTTCAGCAAGCAAAGTTGTATTATTTGCATATTGCAGGTGCTTAATGTTTTTTTCCTCCTATCCTGGTAACACATTCTTCTTCATATAATCCAGCTTCTTGGATTATTTGTTTAGTGTAGAAAGTATGGTAAAGAATAAACCCTAGTACACAACTTTCCTGATTTTAAACCACTCTGTGCCCCTTGTTCTGTTCAAATGACTGCCTCTAGGTCTATGTACAGGTTCCTTAGAAGTGCAAATAAATGTTATTGAATATCCCTTTTTCACAATGTTCCATAGCTTGTCATGATCCATTCAGCCAAAAGTCAATTAAGTAACACAGGTAAATATCTTTCTGGTATTCTCTGCTTTCAGCCAAGATTCATCTGACATCATCACTGATAATCCTTGGCTCTAGAATGTAGAGATTCTAAAATGAAAGGAAGAAAATAATGAAGTAAAAAGGCTGAATAGAACATTTCAAAGGGAATCTTTAGAAGACAAAGTACAGAGTACAAAAAAATGCATTAACTGGAACTAGAAAACTAAAAGGTAGTCTCACACTTGATTTTTTTCTTTTTAATGTTTTATTGTGAATTATGTGATAGTTTACATGGGAGAACATCAGTCTTACATTCATTCTATCGTATATCGTCTCATTGCCATTGTTACAATCCCCTCCATGCAATCAT
>NW_006408889.1:498458-499626 GCF_000296735.1 Chrysochloris asiatica | reverse complement strand
GACCACCATAACTGTGTGAGCAATTCCGTTGATATAAACCAGTTTTGTAAGTTTCACTGATTTTGCTTCTTTAGAGAACCAGAATAAGACAAATACCAACTGAAAATTTTCAGCACATAGATTTAATGTGGGAAGCCTTCACTCATCTAGCCAAGAAATTTAGAAGACAATGAATTGGAAGGGATCCATATTTTTGCCCATTTCAAATAAAGATGATTCCATAGAATGTGGAAATCATCAAATAATTTTATTAATAACACATGAAAATAAAATTATGTTGAAAACAATTTTAAAATGGGTATAGTAATACATTTCCAGGGAATTGACAGAATTCAAGACTGATTCAGAAGGGGTCATGGAATGAGGGCTATCATGGCTGAAAGCCTGTTTTTCATTAACTATGCAAAGATGCTTGACTGTGTGGATCATACTCAGCACATTTTGGATAACATTAGGAAGAATAGGAATTGCAGAACACTTAATTGTGCTCATGAGGAGCCTGGACATAAGCAAGAGGCAGTCTTTTGAACAAAATGCCAGGATATGAGTGTGGTTTAATATCAGAGAAGGTGTGTGTCAGAGTTTTATCCTTTCACCACACTTATAAAATCTGTTGAGCAAATAATCCAAGAAACTGGGCTATATGTATATATACATAGAGAGAGAGAGCAAGACAGAGAGACAGGTGATGTCAGCATTGGAGGAAGACTCATTAACAACCTTCAATATGCAGGTGACAAAATCTTACTGAAAATGAAGAGGACTCAAAACACTTACTAATGAATATCAAAGAGTACAACCTTCAACATGGATTAAACCTCAAAATAAAGAAACCAAAATTCTTTACAACTGGACCATTAAGTTATACCATGATAAATAAAGAAAAGACAGAAATTTTCAAGAATTTCATTTTATTTAGGCTATATGACTGTAATTGCTGTCTTTTCTGGTATAACATTGGGAGAGAAGCAGCCCCCACCAAGGAAGAGGGTGACAAAAAATAAAAAAGACAGACTGGACACTAAACTCTATTATTGACACACACACAAAATAGCAAAATATGATTAAGACTTGAACACCCTTTTTTTGGCATCTTGCCTTCAAGGCCCCGTGAAGCAGCACTTAAAAAATCACGTTAGATATTTGATAAATCTTCAGCTAAAGACTC
>NW_006408889.1:485617-493332 GCF_000296735.1 Chrysochloris asiatica | reverse complement strand
TCCTGTATCACTTTTCTGTCTTCTTCCCTATTTTTCTCAACTCCATTGTAAAGTGTTTTGAGACATTTTATAATCATTTTTCTGAATTCTTTCTCAGGTATCTCCAAGGTCTGCCCTCCTTTAAATTCACTTTTTATTTGTTCTACTACCCAGTGGCTTTTAATTCAGTTTCCATGTATTTGACTTTATTTCCTTGGTCTTCCTATTTTTTTATTTCTATTTTTTTAGTATTGTGATCTGAGAAGGTGCCTTGTAATATTTTCATGTTTATAAATTTACGGAGGTTTGTTTGTGGCCTAATATGTGGTCTATTCTACAGAATGTTCCATGTGCACTGGAAAAGAATGTGTATTGTGCTGTTGTTGAGTTGAATGCTCTGTACACATCTATGAGGTCAAGTTGGTTATTGTGTTATTTAGTTCCTCTGTGTCTTTGTAAGTTTATTTCTGGTTTTTCTACCCTTTTTTGAAAAAGGGTATATTAAAATCTCCCACTATTATTGTAGATTTCTCTATTTATTTCTTCAATTCTATTAGGGTTTGCTTTATACATTTTGGGCTCTTTCATTGAGAGCTAGATATTCATTATAGTTGTATCATCTTGTTTAATTGGAACTTTAATCATGAGATAATATCCTTCTTCATCTCTTATGCTTAATGTTTATTTTATCAAAGATTAATATTGCCACCCCTGCTCATTTTTTATTGCAATTAGCTTGGTATATTTTTCTATCCTTTAACTTTTAATCTGCTTTTGTCTTTGTGTGTAAGGTATGTCTCTTGCAGAGAGCATATGGAAGGATTTGATTTTTTTTATCCATTCTATCACTCTCTGTCTCTTGACTGGTGTATTTGAATCATTCAGTGTAATTATCAATAGGTATAAATTAATTGCTGTCATTTTTTTGTTTTTTGTGCTGAGTTCATGGTTTTTTTGTGTGCTTTTTCTTGTCAATTTTTTCATAGTTTTAATGTTTCCATGCTCTTCTTGGATTTTAATTTTCTTGATATGCTGTGAATTATTAATTTTCTTCGAGATCACCTTACATTCTATTAATGTTTTCCTCCACTTAAAACAGTTTATAATATCTGAAAATCTATTTGGCCTTCTCACCACCTGGATCTCTGTTCCTATATTTTTCACTTCTTTTACTCTGTAATTGTTTTGGTTGTATACTAACTTCCCATGGTCTCTGAATTTGTAGTTTTGCTCTGTTCTGAACTCTTTCATCTATCAACTGAGTTCTGAGTGGTGTTGCATGTATGTCAATCATGGTTTGTTTTCTGTTCTTGTTGGTGCTCAGTCCAAAGAACAACCTTTAGGATTTTTTGAAGTGTTGGGTTAGCTTTAGCAAAATCCCTTAGCTTCTGTTTATCCAGGAATGTTTTTATTATATGGCCAAATTTGATTGACAGCTTTTCTGGGTAGATGATTATTCGTAGGAAGTTTTTTTACTTTCAGGGTTTTATATATGTCTCCCCATTGCCTTCTTCCCTGCATGGTTTTTGCTGGGAAGTCAGAGCTAAATCTGATTTGCTTGCCTTTGTAAGTAATACTTTCCTTTTCCCTAGCTGCTTTCAGGATTCTCTCTTTGTCTTTGATTTTGGAGATCTTGATTTTGACATATATTGGTGATTTTCTTTTGGGATTCATCCTTCCTGGGGTTCGTTCAGCTTCTTGAATGCTTATCTTCTCTTCTTTCAGGATTTTAGGGAAACTTTCTTCCAGAAGCTCTTCAACTATCTCCTCTGTGCTTTTTGTGACCTTTCTTGTTCTGGGACTTATTAACCCTCTGGTCTTTCCTCTTCATGTTGTCTCACATGAATCTTAGACTTTCTTCAGATTTTTAAATTATTTTTTCTGCTTCTTGCTTCCATCTCTTCAATTCTACTTTGCCCTTTCAGTGTATTTTTCATTACTGGTAGTTCATTATTAATCATTTGGATCTCTTTTTGCAGGTTTTGAATTGTTTCCAATACTATTTAAATCTCATTTGATTATTCCTGTAGCACTTTCCTGACTTCTTCCTTATTTTTCTCAACCCTTCTGTGGAGCACTTAATATCATAATATGAACTTCAATATCATTCTTCTGAATTCCTTATTAGACATTTCCAAAGCCTATCCTCCTTCCAAATGTAATTCTAGGTGTAATTCTGCCTCATTTGTTTCAGATACTCTTTCTTGTATCTGGACATGAACTGAAATTTTTCTGGTGGTTTTGGGGCATTTTCAATAATTCACGTATTTTCCATAATTAGATGAATGTATGTTTGTGTATTATTAGATTTTCTGATTGCCTCTTGATAGATGTGATCAGGAGATGGACCTCCCTTTTCACTTCTCTTATTATTCAACTTAGAGTAATTTTAGCAAGTGTTGGCTATCTATGCTGCTCTGGTGTATAGCATCTGATATTGGCTCTCTCTTGGATTTTATAGGGTGTGATTGTAGCTTGCTATATGAGTACAATCAATGTCTCTTCTTGGCTAACATAGGAAAGAAAGAACCCTTGACCAAAGTATTCCAAAACAAACAAACAAACAAAACAAAACATATTGGACACTAGAATCTATAATCACCACATGTGCACAAACACACACACAAAAAAAGTAGCAAAATATGAATAAGACTTTAACACCCGTTTCTCATGTTCTTGCCTTCAAGACAACCTGAGAAATTTCATGATGTTTAACCTCTTTTCTTTTTGCCTCTTTCCTTCTCCTCAAGTCCATTCAGGTGTTTCTCCTAGTGAGAAACAATCAAGAACACCCAAGTGCTGGCCAGAACCATTTTGGAAAACTTTCCCATTTTAAGCTGTTCCTGTTGACTCCTCCCCCTTCTTTGATTCTGGGCCCAGTGATCTTTGCTGAGCACATTTGTGCATGTCCATAATAGAACCCTCTGGGGTCAGGGGTTGTCCACTCACTCTGGCACCCCTTTAGTCACCAGAGTGGAGGTACACAGAAAAAGAAAGAAAAATTAACAACAACCAAAAAATTGCTATGCCTTTATCTCTGACAATGGGTCAGACCTCTGTGATGGGAGTTCTTTCTTGCTCTTGTAGCAGCTCAGTCCCTCTCATGATGGTTGTGCTGTGATGCACTTGCTGCTGCATTTCAGAAAATACCACTTTTCTTGCTTCTGCTGCAAATCCCACTAGCTTAAGCATTTGACACTTGTAAATATTGCTTTGTATGTAGTTCAGTGTTCCAGGACCATCCCTCAAACCTACGTTGTCCAGTATTATGTGTTAATACTGGTAGAGGTCAATACTTTTTAAATTAGTTAAAAAAGAAAAGAAAAAGACATGGCATTTGTGACTAAAGTTTACCTGTCCCAAGTCAGGGTGTTTTTAATCACCTCATATGCACATAAAATCTGGACAATAAACAGGAATACTGAAGGTGATTTGATGTATTTAAATTATGATATTTGCAAAGAATATTGAAATTACTATGGCTGCCAGAAGAATAAACACATCTGTCTTGGAAAAATGCTCCTTAGAAGTGAGGGTGGTGACATTTTGTCTCATGTACTCTGGGACTGTTATCAGGAAGGATCCATTTCTGGGAAAGAAAATTATGGTTGGTAAAATTGAGGGTCAGTGAAAAAGAGGAAGACACTCAAGGGGATGTATTGACACAGTGGCTATCATAATGGACTGAAAAATAACAGTGATTGTTAGGGGGATACTGAACTGAGCCATGTTTCATTGTGTTGTACAAAAGACTGCTGTGAAATAGAACCAACTTGACTGTTCCTAACAATGTAATGACAGTAAGTCATATTTATTTAACAGGAAATATTCTTCTCTACCTTAATTCTAACTATCACAACCATTTTATTTTGTTCAGAGTCTACATCAGTTATTATTGCAAATGATGTTTTCCTTGATAAAAAGTGTTAATATCCTCCTAAAATTTTTATGTGCTTTTCTTAAGGAAATCTACTTATTCGATAGAAAGTTATCTTATATCTCTGTAATGACTAGATCTTTTTAATCACAGTATTGCTTGTTCTAAGATGGTCCTTACAACAGATGGTACGCAATATAAATTAATGAGAATTAAAAGAAAAAAAATTCTACAGAAATGTAATTCACATAGAGCAATATATTACAAATTGAATGGAAAGATCAATTATTTCTGAGAAAACGGGAAATTCTTGGATGCGTTGAAAATTTAAAGCAGATCTTGAAATGTGGATAGAATTTAGATAGAGAACTAGTGATAAAAAAATTAGAGTTTAGGCCAAGTGTCCATTTCCAAAAGAGGTCACAGAACAGTTTGAACAGAACACAGAACTCAAAAAGAATAATGTACATCTATGCAGTCCTACGTAGGAGTCCTAAAGTGGCACTGTGGGCTAATGCGTCAGACTGCGAAGTCGTTTGAACTGCAAGGTCAGTGGTTCAAGCTCACCAGCTGCTCCTTGGCAATGCTATACAAGGTCATTATGGGTCAGAATTTACTCAACAACACTTAATAATGCAGTCCTATATGGACAGTTTTGTTATATTCTTGTTACTAAGTACCCTTGCGTTTATGAGAAGCAGCTAGTGAATTTGAACCATCAACCTTGTAGTTAGCAGTCCAGTGCTTATCCTACAGCTTTACAACAGGACTCCAGTTTTGTTATGTTGTTGTTACATGACTTCCAGTCAGTACTGACTCATAACGACTCTGTGTAGGGAGTCTTGGTACACAACTGATTTGGGTGCATTAGAAGTGTACTGTGGCTAAATTTAGTAATGCTTGTATTTAGAATGTGTGCTTATTGTGCATTCTGTTTCATAGTTGTATAAATTATTAATGCTTAAACTGAGTTTTAAAAAGTCATTTTAGTGGTTGTTCATAAACTTAGGAACATATTCTTCAAACAAAAATTACATGATATATATATTTTTTAAAAACATGTACCTTGTTAGGTGCCTCATTTATAACTAATTTAAAATATATATATCAAGCATAATTTTCCAGGGATCTCTTCATTAATATATGTAAATATTAAATCGGTTCAACTAAATTTTATTGTACTCTGTTTTTCTAGCTAGTGAAATTAGGTGACAGTTATTACTGGATTTTCAATTTTTAATTAAAACCTAGACTAATTCATTGCTGTAATTACTTTTAATTTGAAAGATACTATTTTTCTTTGGCAAAGCATTTTTAATGAGATACTGTAAATTAGTTACATCTAGCTTTTGGCTATTTGTTTTCCATTACTAATTATAATGACCAATAACAAATTGAAGTGCCTATTAATTTACATGAATAACTTACTGGCCGAATCTGCACCGTGTTTTTTAAATTGTCAGGTTTTCACACTTATATATATGATTTTAGACAAATGTTTGCACCTTCATCCAAAATATTGTTACACCTGAAGGTACATTGTTGTTGTTGTTGTTTAGTGACATTGAGTTGGTTCCAACCCATCGCGACCCTGTATAGTGTTTCCAAGGAGAAGCTGCTGAGCTTGAACAGCCGACTTTGCAGTTCAAACGGCATTGCAGTCTGATGCATTAACCCACAGCACCATTGTTGTTGTTGTTGTTAAGTGCCGTCGAGTCGGTTCCGACCCATAGCGACCCTGTACAGGGTTTCCGAGGGTGTAAATCTTTACGGGAGTAGAACGCTTCATCTTTCTCCCGCGGAGCAGCTGGTAGTTTTGAACCGCTGACCTTAAGGTTCGCAGCCCAATTCGTAACCACTACGCTACCAGAGCTCCTTTAGTAGACATTAAAATATATATTTATCACTTACAAATATATAAATGTATGTATATACACACAGATATAAGGGGGCTTCAAAATTTTTGTGGAAAAATTCCATTGTCTTTTAATGCTATTTCCCCATGAACTTTTTGACACCCCCTTGTATATACACTTAAAATAGTCCCTGAATGATTCAAATGATTAATGTGTTTGAATGCTAACCAAAAGGCTGGAGCTTCAAGTCCACACAAATGCATCTTGGAAGAACATGTTGGTCATCAAAATATCAGCGATTGAAAACCTTATGGAAAATATTTGTACTCTCATTGTTGTTGTTATTGTTTAGTCCTGTTGAATAAGTACTGATACATAGCACCCTTGTATAGGGTTTCCGAGGAGCTCGTGGTAAGTTTGAACCGATGACCTTGTGGTTTAACTGACTTTGGAGTCTGGCACATTAACCCACAGTGCCAAACCAAGACTCCTTTACTCCCATAGACATTAGGTTGTCATGAGTCAGAATAGATTAGATGGCAAATGGGGGAGGGGGAAGTATACTCATCAAGAAGAAAATTATGTAAAAATTCAGAAAGACTTGGTTAAGAATAGTTTTAATTAAAGCAGTAACTTCCTTGAGGACCTATTTTTCTAATGTAGAGTTTGATTTTTGTCCAGTTCATGTTTACTTGAGGGAACTATTTTACTTATAGAACACTTAGTTATTGGTGATCTTCAGTTACTTCATTTTCTTGCAATATTGTAAGTATCATTAGAGAAAATTTGACAATATTTCTCTATCCTTACTTTGTTTCCATTTTTCACAGAGGTAGTTTTTCTCTTGAGTTCTTTAATCATGAAGAATTCTGAGCATGATTTTGGTTTTCTTATTCCAGGTCTTTGCACATTTCATTATAATACTTATCTTTATCTTCTTGAGCTGCCCTTAGAAGTTTTCTGTTCAGCTCTTTTTCCTCCTCATTTCTTCCATTTGGTTTTAACATCTGTATGCCGGAGAGCAAGTTTGAGTCTCTTCTGACTTCAGGCTCTTCAAATTTCCTCTATGATGTTTTTGGTGGATTTGCTCAATTTTTCTGATTTTTGGTCATTAGTGTCTAATGCATCAAATCAGTTCTTCAAATGATCTCTAAACTCAAGTGGGATATGTTCAAGATCATATTTCAGCTCTCATGGAATTGTTTTCATTTTCCTCAGTTTCATCT
Organism: Chrysochloris asiatica; assembly: GCF_000296735.1. NCBI lineage: Eukaryota > Metazoa > Chordata > Mammalia > Afrosoricida > Chrysochloridae > Chrysochloris > Chrysochloris asiatica. The sequence continues at coordinate 486,394 of NW_006408889.1, read as the reverse complement.
GTTACTTTGTGGTCATTGTTAGGTGTCATCGAGTCAGTACCAACTCATAGCAACCTTATGTGCAACAGAACAAAACACTGCCCAGTCCTGGGCCAACCTCACAATTTTTGCTACACTTGAACCCATTGATGCAGCCACTTTGCCAATCTATCTTGCTGGAGTTCTGCCTCTTTTTCTCTGACTCTCCACCTTATCAACCATGATATCCTTCTCTAGGTCCCTCCTGACAATATGTCCGAAGTATGAGAGATGAGGTTTGGTCATCCTGGCCTCCAATCAGCACTCTGGCTTCACTTCTTCAATCTATATGCTGAATAAATAACCTGAGAAGCTGGGTTATATGAAGAAAAATGTGGCATCAGGACTGGAGGAAGACTTATTAACAATCTGTGATATGCAGATCATACACCCTGAACTTGTATATGAGCAATTGACAGTCTGTTCTACAGTCCACCCCTGGTCTTATTTTGGTAATGATATGGAGTTTTACCATCATCTCATTCCACAGATGTAGCCAATTTGATTTTTCAGCATTTCATAGGGGAGGTCCATGTACATAGCCAACTCTTTTGTTGTTAAAAATATATATTTGCTATATAGGAAAATACAACACCTCTACAAGAAAAGATAAATAACCCAATTAAAAAATGGTCATGGGATATGAACAGACACTTCACCAAGGAGAAAATTCAGACAGCCAACAAACATATGTAGAAATGTTCACGATCACTAGACGTTGTTTTTGTTAGGTGTCAATGAATTGGAACCGACTCATAG
>NW_006408889.1:470165-480982 GCF_000296735.1 Chrysochloris asiatica | reverse complement strand
CATAGGTGTAATCCTGATCCTCATCCAGAACCTTGAGGTGGGAAATTTCCACTGAAAGACAAGCAGACCATCCTGGAGTGGCTAGAAGAACAGAAGATACTTCTGGAAAGAAAGACCAGCAGGAAAAATAAAAAACAATAATGGCAGTCTGATTGATGACTACAAGAACAAGCAAATCATTCACTCGAGAGCAATCAAGGCAAGTGGTCAGGTCCCCTCAAGGCAAAACCCCTTCTAAGACTAAGACTCAAGGGGAATACAAGAGCAGGAATGTGGTCTTGCTGCTAAGCACATTGATCACACATAAGGAGAAATGGGGAAAAACAACAATGAAGTTGTGAGCTAAATCCAACTACATTCAATAGCACCCACACTGAAAGGGGAAAAAAATTATCTTTTATTTTACTATTATTATTATCTTTTTTATTGTTGTTGGTTACTGGGGTGTAGGTAGTGGGGTTAGGGGAAGGGAGGGAAAGGTGGAGCACAGGGTAGGGAATAGGCACAGGATAGTGGAACACAGGGTATGGAATAGACACAGGATAGTTTGATGCTGGGGGGGAGGCAGAAATACACTAAAAGGGGAAGGAGAAAGGAAAAATAAGGCAAATGGGAGAATAACTAGGCAGTTTTACATGGGCTAAATGGAGCAGAGGTAAATAACGATCTGAGCACAAGTGTGAAAAAACAGGTCTCGTTGATACAAAGATTGAGCCATGGTTTGAATGGGGAAAAGTGGAAAATTTTATTAATATGCTTAGCTGTTTGTTGAATCTTGGCTTTCATAGCCTACTATTGTAAAATAGCCACTTGAAGGGGGGAGAGAGGAATAGTCAGAAACATCACCAGAAACATCTTGTAAGTCTGTCTTCAGCCTATAACTCTTTGGAATAACTAAAATGGAGCTAGAACTTGCCCAGTGAAGGAGGCTCCCGGCAGAGCCTTTGCATTGCACAAGAACATAGGTGGAATCCTGATCCTCATCCAGAATCTCCTCAGGTGGCACATTCTCACGTGAAAGGGCAAGCAGGCCAGTCTGGAGCAGCTAGAAGAATAGAAGATACTTCTTGAAAGAAAGACCAGCCAAAAAATACAACAACAAAACAGCAGTCCAACTGATTACTACAAGAACAAGCAAGCTGTTCCCCAAGGAGCCATCAAGACAAGTGGTCAGGTCCCCTCAAGGCAAACCCCCTTCCAAGACTGAAACTCAATTGGAATACCCTAGCAGACATATAGTCCTGTTGCTGACCACATTTGTCACTGATAAGAGGAAGAGGGGGGGAAATAGCAATGAAGTTGTGAACTAAGTCCTACCACTTTCAATAGACTACTGTTAACCTGGTTAACCAGCAGTATGATGAGACCTGGGGCTCTTGGGCCCAGGGGCAGGGACATGACCCCAGAGGACTAGAACAGACTGTGAAACATCCAGTTGATATAAAGTGAGGGTGGTGCACAAGAATACCCACCCTTGTAGATAGTACTCATTTGATCTGGCATCAATGACTGGATGATCAGAAAACTACTACAGGAAGACAGAAGAGGGGGAAAAAAAAGGTGTAACCCACTATAAGTGGATGAACTTGACCTATACTTGTGGATGCAGTATGACAAAGGAGAGGACAAATCTCTACAGTGAGGATCATTCCCACCCCCTTGGTACACAGGGTTGACAGGGAGGGGGAACTTAGACAATGGCTACCCAAAATGGGGGGACTACAAAGACAAGAATGACTGGCTTACAAAGTTTCAGTAGGGAACCTAGCTCCAGAGTATACAGGGAAAGGTAGAATCTCTACTAAATTGTTTCCAACCTGTCTGGATGGGATTAATAAAAGGTGATGGGGAAAGGACTCCTGTGGTTTAATAGGGAATGATTGCTATCCAACAGTGAGTGTTGGAAAGGTAAATGTAAATGTTTGGTGACAAAAAGAGATGAGTGACTGATTTTGCAGTTCAGGAGCAGAGATTCCTGGAACGAACAAGGGAGAAAAGCGAAGTGCAAGACAATATCCGGAAAGGCAGTGACACTAGGAATGGAGGCGGAGGCAGAGGCAATGATGTGGACAGAAGGAGTGGCTGGGGACTCTGGACTCAGGGAAGGAGAGGGGTTGTGTGCTGGTGGCTGGGGGGCACGAGTGTGGGGTATACCCTTTGGGTGTTTGATGATGTATGCAGGGCATTGTGATCATTGCAATGAAACAAAGTACAACAGGATGAATGTAAAGATAATGTTCACTCATGTAAACTAACACATAATTCACAATAAAAACTTAAAAAAAAAAAAAATCACGCATTCTACAGCATTGTTTCTATTACCAAAGGTATATTTTCCAACTATTGATCCTTCCTCTTTGTTTCCAGTCCTTGCAATCCAATCAATAGTAAAGAACAATGCATCTTTACTGTATATTTGATAAATTTCAGGCTAAAACTTTTGTAGACTTCTTCATTTTCATCATCATTGCCTTTTGTGGTTGATTCAATAGTGATATTAACTGGTCTGCTTGTAGGCATATGGATATTAACTTATCACACACAACATTTTATTTCAGAGTAGATCTTAAAATGTTATTTTTGATACTGAATGTGATATCATTACTATTCAATTTGTCACTCCCATTATAGTAAACCATATGATTCTCAGATTTAAAACCATCAACACTAGTCTATTTTAGCTCACTAATAACTAGGATATCAATATTGATATGTTCAATTCCATTTTTGCAACTATCTTGATGTGTTCAATTGTATATGTTCCTAGGTTTATAATTCATATAGTCCATGCTAGCTTATTAAAGTTTACAACTTTTGAGTTGTGCCCTATCATCAGATGAAGTACCCAAAAGCTTTATTAAAACTCTGCTTTGAAAAAATTCAAGATTTGACTTGAAATATTGGAGAACTCTATGGGCAAAATATTGAATGGCACAGAATGCTTCAAAAGAAGATTGAAGGAAAGCACAGAGTCACTATATCAAAAAGATATGGTCAATGTTCAACCATTTCAAGAGATATCATATGATCAAAGCCAATGGTATTGAAGGAAGAAGTCCAAGGTGCACTTAAGGCATTGGCAAAGAACAAGGATATGGGAACTAATGAAATACAAATTGAAATCTTTCAACATATTGATAAAGCTCCAGAGGCATGTGCTTATCTATGCCAAAGTATTTGGAGGACAGGTCCTTGGCCAACTGATTGGAAGAGATCCATATACGTGCCCATTCCAAAGAAAGGTGACCCAAAGGAAAGTGGAAATCTTCAGACAATATCATTAATATCACATACAAGTAAAATCTTGCTAAAGATATTTCAAAAATGGCTGCAACAGTTTATTGACAGGGAATTGCCAGAGGTTCAAGCCAGATTCTGTCGAGGACATGGAATGAGGGATATCATTGCTGACATTATATGGATGCTGGCTGAAAGCCCAGAATTCCAGAAAGATGCTTACCTGTGCTTTAATGACTGTGCAGATGTTTTCAAATGTGTGGATCATGACAAGCCACAGATAATATTGTGAAGAATAGGTATTCCAGGATGCTAAATTGTGCTCATAAGGAACCTGTACATAAATCAAGAGACAGTTGTTTTAGAAGAATAAGGGAATACTGAATGGCTTAAAATCAGGAAAGGTGTGTGCCAGGGTTGTATCCTTTCACCACATTTATTCAATCTATACGTTGAGCATGTAATCCTAGAAGCTGGATTACATGAAGAAGAACATGGCATCAAGATTGGAGGAAGAGTCATTAACAACCTGAAATATGCATATTACATAACCCTGCTTGCTGAAACTGAAGAGGACTTAAGATATTTATTGATTAAAAGCAAAGGCAAGAGCCTTCAGAATGGATTGAATTTCAATGCAAAGAAAACAAAAATCCTCATGACTGGACCAAGAAATGACAGCATGATAAAAGAAAAAAAAAAATGAAGTCCTTAAATATTTCATAATGTTTGCATGAACTATCAATACTCATGGAAGTGGAAGTCAAGAAATCAAAGATGTATTGCATTAGTCAAATCTGCTGTACAAGACCTCTTTAAAGTTCCCAAGAGCAAGGATGTCAGTTTGAAGACTAAGGTGCACCTAACATGAGACATGAGATTTTCAATACGTATGTGAAAGTTGGACAATTAATAAAGAAGACCAAAGTTGAATTGATGCATTTGAGTTATGGTGTTGGAGAAGAATATCAAAGGTCCCAAGGAAGAAGAACAACTACAACACTCTTTAGAAGCCAGAATGGAAGACTTCACCTCTCTTATTTTAGACATATTATCAATAGGGAGCAGTCCTTGGAGAAGGTCATTTGGTTAATATAGTGGAGGGGCAATGAAAAAGTGGAGGACCTCCAATGAGATGCATTGGCACAGTGGCAGTAGCAATGGGCTCAATTATAACAATGATTGTGAGGATCAACTAGGACCAGGCAGTGTTTCACTCTGTTGTGTATTGGGTCGCTCTGAGTTGGTACTGACTCTGTGACAACTATGAACAAGTTTTTTTCCCTTTTCCTCTTTTAACTTTTTATTACGAATTGAGTGAAGATTATCAATTTTGCATTTAAGAAACCTCAATGATTGCAATTACCTCCATGCAACAACAGTTATCCCACTCTCTCCCTGTGCTTCCTATTTCTGTTCCACTTTCCTTCTCATCCCTTCTCAAGTTTATTCTTATGTAAATGTTGCCCTTTGATTTTGAATGATTGGCCATTCCATGGTGAATATACTCCATTTTTTCCTTTTTCTTTTAAATTTTGCAAATGTTATTTGTATTGTTTGGCCTTGTGGATTACAGTGATGTGTTGTTCCCTCTCTCCCAACCCAGGAATTTGTAAATAGATGAAAATCTCACTTAAATCTTAACAAAAATGCACAGAAATAAAAAGCAGTGGAAAGAGATACAAGGGCTTTAAAATTATCTAGCCTGGAGCATAAACAGAGAAAATATGACAATATGAAGGAAAGTCAAAGTTGACCAACTGTGAATCCTATAAATGAAGTCATGAGGCAAATAATGCAATGCTCAGTTGAGAAGTTTCTAAGAGAGCATCATCGATGGCCAGTGGACTTCAAGTAGTCTTTCCATTGAGTTTTGTGAATATGAATGAGGTTTCTGCAGCCATGCACTGAAAATATGTTTAGTCTTTCTGTACCACAGAAAGTAACCACAGTCCTTTGTACAAAACATGTGGGATCCAGTACAAGATTAAAGTGTGGACTTGGCTGGAGCCAGGGAATTTAATCTCCTCTTTCCCTGAGCCATGATATTTACCCATGGTGGAGGATGACTTCTAATCAACTGCAACCTCCATGTTCCTGGGACACTTTGTACATAAATGGAGAAAGAGTAGGTGACTGGCACCTCCCTTCTACCCCAGGAAACCACCAAGATACAGCAGAGTTGCTGCTACCAATCTAGGATAGGAACAACTGCTTATTTGCTTATATATTCCTTGTGGACTGTGCTTGACTGCAAACCTTTATGCGTCTGGGCCATAGTAAGGCCTTTGTCAGAGATGAAATTAACAAGCAGATGGAAACTTCCTATGTCATGCTGATGCAACAGAGTTTCTTCCATGGTAGGGGCTAACAGTCATTGAGGAGGGAGGTAACGGAATAGGGAGGGAGAGTTCAGATGACAGGGTGTTAAGATTGGAAGGGATAAGTACAGAACCCTTCTGGGGAAGGTGCAGGAGACAGATCAGTTACTGGTGTGCATGAGCCAAAGTTCCCAACCTCTGGCACATGCTCTACTAAACTATCAGACATCACTTATAAAATCAAATTAAAATAAATAATTTCAAGGTGTGGTTTCAGAGAACTAAATCCCAAGTACAGGGCCCCTCAAATACAGGGCCTGAATGACCGCACTGGTTACATTCCCATGAAGTTGTCTCAGAACTTGTGCTTTCCCTTGACAGCAGTATCATAAACCAAAAGGAAAGAACATGCTTAGCATTTCCCAAGCTGAATAAATTGAAGAAACATTTCATTATAATTAATTGATTAAAATTTGATCTCTATGTTTTCTTCCAGATTGAAAATTTTAGGAAAATATAAATTTTGCATAATTAGTCTGATAATCATCTCAGGAATGGATTTTAGTCATTGAAAAATAATGACCAAAGACCAGGGTACTGGTGAAATGACATCAAAAATATAATATAAAAAGAAAGCAAAAGGTCATTAAAAAGGTAGGGAAAAATTATAACTCAAAAGAATGTCAGGAAACTCAGAAACTTGTTCTTCAACATACGTTACCTAAAGCAAACAGAAGAAATTATTAAATAAAAGAACCAAACAGAAAATTAGAAAGGACAACTTGAGAAGACATAGTAAAGTATTAATTATAATGAAATGTACAAACACCTGTAGTTAGAAAACCAAAAGGGAAGAATATGCTCAGTATTTTTCATGCTGAATAAATTGAAGGAAAGTTCTAGCCCGTTATTGTAAGAGTGAAGGATTCTAGGGGCAAAATATTGAATATTGTAGGAGTGTTAAAGTAAGATGGAAGAAATGCACAGTCCTTATATCAAAAACAACAAATCTACATTCAAACATTTCAGTAGGTAGTGTATGATCAGTAACAAATGATACTGAAAGAATAAACCCAAACTGCATAGAAGACATTAGTGAAAACCAAGGCTCCAAGAGTTGACAATATATCAATTGAAATGTTTTCTTAAACTGATGTAACATGGGAAACACTCACAAATCTGTGCCCAGATATTTGGAAAACAGCTACCTGGTCAACTGATTGGAAGAGATCTATATTTGTGCTGATACCAAGGAAAGGTAGCCCAACAGAATATGGAAATTATCAAATAATGCCATTAACATCCCATGCAGGGAAATTTTTGCTAAAGATAATTTATATATGGTTGCAGCAGCAACTATTGATAGGGAACTGCCAGAAAATCAAGCCAGATTCAGAAGAGGATACAGAACAAGGGATATCTTTGCTGATATCAGACAGATCCTGACTGAAAGTAGAGGGTATCAGAAAGATATTTACTTGTGTTTTACTGATTTTGCAAAGGCTGTTTGGATCATAATACACAGTGTGGATTATAACACGCTATTGATGACAATGTGAAGAATGGGAATTCCAGAACACTTCATTTTTCCCATATAGAAAATGCACATAGATAAAGAGGCATTTGTTTGAGCAGTCCAAGGGGATACTTACAAGTTTAAAATCAGGAATGGTGTGTGCCATGATAGAGAAATTAAAAAAATCCTTACAATTGAATTATTTAAAAAACATCACAATAAATGAAGAAAAAAATTGAAGTTGTCAAGGATTTAATTTTACTTGGATCCATAATCAGTGCTCATGGAATCAGCAATCAAGAAATCAAATGACATATTGCATTGGACATATCTGTTGCACAAGACTTATTTAAAGTGTAGAACAGCAAAGATGTCACTCTGAGGATTAAAGTGTGCCTGACTCAACTGACTCAATTACCTCACAATCATGTGAAAACTGAGCAAGGAAAAGGAAGAGCAAAGAATTGGAACATTTGAACTATGACTTGGAGAATATTGAAAATACAAAGGAATTCCAAATGAACAAACAAATCTGTCTTGGAAGAGGTATAGCCAGAATGCTCTTTAGAAGTGAAGATGTTGAGACCTAGTCTCATACACTTTGAACATGTTATCAGGAGGCACCAGTCCCTGAAAGAGACCACATACATACTTGGTAAAGTAGAGGGTCAGAGAAAAACAGGAAGTCCAACAAGATGTGTTAACACTCTGGTAGCATAGTGGTTACGAATCGGGCTGCGAACCGCAAGGTCAGCAATTCGAAACTACCAGCTGCTCCACTGGAGAAAGATGAGGTGTTCTGCTCCCGTAAAGATCAACAGCCTTAGAAACCCTGTTCAGGGTCGCTATGAGTCGGAACTGACTCCATGGCACATAACAACAACAACGACAACAAGAGCAACAATAGGCTAAAACATACCAACAATTGTGACGATGGTGCAGAACTAGGCAGTGTTTTGTTCTATAGTGCATAGGGTTACTATGAGTCCGAACTGACTCGAAGGCACCTAACAAGAACAGTTTGCTACATCCCAGTTATCTCCAATACCTTTTGTAGTGTACAGTCTCTGGTCATGTGTATAATTATTTAGTGAAAGAATGAGATGATACCCTTTGGTACAAATTCATACTCTATTACATTATTTTTTAAGATGTAGTAGCTTTAGATGGAGGAATATGTGTTGTGTGTTGGGAGCAGTATAAATGCAGTAGGAATCTGAAAAGAATTATTCTATAACTAGAAGGTACCAAAGAATTTCACCAATGCCTTCAGTAAAGCTTGGACTTCTTCCTTCAGTATCCTTGGTTTTTGATCATATGGTGCCTCTTGAAATGACTGAACATCAACCAACATTTTTGGTACAATGACTGTGTATTCCTTCCATCTTCTTTTCATGCTTCCAGCATTATTCAATATTTTGCCCATATAATCCTTCAACATTGCAACACAAAGTTTGATTTTTTTCTTCTTCTCTTCTTTCAGCTTGAGAAATGCTGATTTTTAGCTTCAGGTTTTTGTACATTTCATTACAATACTTGGTCTTCTCAATTATAAATGGATATTTTCTATCAACTCTTTTGTGTTTTAATTTTTTAAAAGCTTTTATTGTGAATTGTGTGATAGTCTATATGGAAGAACATCAGTTTTGTAGTCAACCAATCTCATTTTGTTTCATTGCAATAATCCCAATCCCATGCATGCATAATTGATCAACAGTATTTGCTTCTATTTCTTCTTATTTTTTTTCTTTATGTAAACAAAATATGCAGAAATATATAATCATTTAAACAAGCAAAGGGCACATTTTGCAAACCAGCCCCCTGCCTGTCAGCACACTCTACTTCCATGAGTCAAGCATCCTCAGATACTCTATCTCTCCGTGCCATCAACTCCACCTCCATCTCTGGTGTCACTGCTTCTCTGGATAGGGTCCCACATTCCGCCATGCTCTTTCCTTTCACTGGTTCTAGGTTCCTTTGTTACTGGAATGTAAGATTTACTACTCCTTCCTTTTTTTCACACAACTTCTGCCTTTACACTTGTGACAATTGCAATTAGTCATGTTAAGACTTACTCACTATTGAATCAAAAAGAATCCTACCCACATCTCCTTTCACATCTAGACAACATAAAAACTATTTCGTGGGGGCTCTACCTTCCCCTGATGGTTCTGAAACTAAACTTCCTCTTGAAAACTTGTAAGCCAGTCACTCTGTGCCTTTATAGCTCCCCCATTTTAGGTAGCCAATGTTTAAGTTGTCTGTTCCTATCAACCTTGTGTACAGAGGGGATAGACTTGATTTTTGATGTGAAGACTCCTTCCCTCTTGGTTGGTATTTTGAGCTACTAAATCCACAAGTTAAGGTCGAATTCATCAAATTATAGCAATTTACACTTGCTTACTCTATTAAATAAAGAGCTCTGGTAGACTAGTGGTTATGAATTGGGTTATGAACCACAAGGTCAGCAGTTCAAAACTACCAGCTACTCCGAGGGAGAAAGATGAGGCGTTCTGCTCCCATAAAGATTTACAGCCTCAGAAACCCTGTTCAGGGTGGCTATGGGTCAGAACTGACTCAACGGCACTTAATAAAAGCAACAACAACTGTATTAAATTTCTTTATCTTCCTCTAGTTGAGTTCTGATCATCAAGCCATCCAAGCTAGGTCAAATGGCTACTATCTGCAAGTTAGCATTCTTGAGCAGCTCCCCACACTTCATATCACCTGGAAAGATCACTATCAGCTTTAGGCCCCAGTGGCTACATCAGTGTCTATGGGCTCAGGGGTTTCCATGTCTTCCCAAACTTTGAACCAACCAGCACTTCCTCTTCTCTCTATCATCTCAAGATAGACAGGAGTCTATGGAACATGGTCAAGCTTAGACCATGTTTTCATTACTGGCTCTCCCCCACTTCCACTCGCAAGTAGACCAATGCAGTCACCAGTGAGTTTACAAGCCTGCTCATGTGTTCCTTTTGAGTCTTGGAAGGGGTTTGTCCTGAAGGGATTGATGGCTTGCTTGTATGGCTCCCTGGCAAACAGATTGCTTGTTCTTGTAATAGCCAAGCAGTCTGCTGAGTTGTTTTTTGTTTCTTTTTTCTTTTTCTGCTGGTCTTTCTTTAAAGAAGTATCTTCTGTTTCTCTAGTTGCTCTCGTTGGTCTGCATGTCTTTTCAAGTGGTAATGTTTCACCTTAGAAGGTTCTGTATGGGGTTCAGGACGTCATCTAAGGTCCTATATTTTACAAAGGCTCAATAGAAGCCTGTTTCACTGGGCAAGTTCTAGAACCCCTTTTATGTATTCCAATCAGTTATAACTTGAAGACGGGCTTAAAAGTTTTCTGTAATCATATTTCCTGATATTCCTTTCTATCCCATTCAAGTGTCTATTTTACATTAGAAGGCATGGGAAACCAATATCCATAATATAATCAATAATCTTAATGTTATTTCCCCTTTCTTACCCATCAGATTATGTTTCAGTACCTGTATCACAGAAGGAAAAGGTCAAAATGAATGTCAGAAAAGACTCTGAAACTTGCTCTCCAGCATAGAGATGCTAAAGCAAATGGAAGAATTGAAGTGGTCCAAGAGCTGAACAAAAAATTTCAAAGATCAGCTCGAGAAGATGAAACCAAATACTATAATAAAATATGCAAAGATTTGGAATTAGAAAACCAGTAAGGAAGAACACAGTCAGCATTTCTCAAGCTGGAGGAACTGAACAAAAAATTCAAGCCTC
>NW_006408889.1:466607-468556 GCF_000296735.1 Chrysochloris asiatica | reverse complement strand
ATGGCACCTGACAACATCATAGAGCACTCTTGTTACAAGGTTGAGTATACGTCCCTGTTTACCTCTGTCCCTATTAGCCCATGTAAACCTTCCTGTGTGTTCCCAATCTTCACTTTTCTTCCATCCTCCTTCCCCTTCTTGTGTATTGCTCTCCTCTTCCTCACCCAAGTTATGATGTTACTATCCTCAACCTGTCCCTTACTGTTTCTTTCCTCCCACCTTTAGTAAACAATAGATCATCTTTTCTTATGTTTTACAGTAATGGTCCTATGCAATATTCGTCCTTTTGTGAACAGTCAAATATCTTCAAATAATTTCCTCTCCTTTACCCTTTTAGTCTGTGTCTCGATCCCTATATCATAGAAATTTGTTATTCTAAGGCTGTATAAATGTCATAGTTCACCTCTGCATATCTCAGCCCATGCATACCTCCCAGAGTCTTTCCCCAGCTTTCCTACGCCCCTACTCCCCTACCCCTACTTGGGTGTTGCCCTCCTCCTATTACTACCATCCTGTCCCCAGAGTCATCATGTGTCAGTCAACCCTTAATTAATTATATCTTCTAGTTGCTTTACATTCCCTATGTTCAGGAGAACATTTCAAAGTCTCTTCTGACATACATTTTTTTCTTTTCTTCCTGTTCTTTTAATGACATTTTGCTGTCATTAAAAGAATATTTGTAATGTTCTTGATATCATACTACAACTCTCTGGTCTTTGGTTATTAGTGCCTAATATATCAAATCTGTTATTGAGATATTTTCTAAATTCAGGTGTGATCTATTTGAGGTCATCTTTTGGAGTTATTTTAATTGTTTTCATTTTCAATCTGTGTTTACTGGTCTGTTTCACACTTGTCCCCTGGCCTTGTTTTGACTAATAATATTGAGACCCTCCATCATCTCTTTCCACAAATGTAATATATTTGATTCTAGTGTATTCCATCTGGTTAGGTCCATATATATGTTGTTGAAAGAGCTATTTTCAATGAATAAGTCACTGGTCTTGCAAAATTCTTTCATGCAAAATCCAGTATGATTTGTATCACCAAGGCTGTATTTACCAACTACTGATCTTTCCTCTTTGCTTCCAACTATCACATTCCAATCACCAGTGATTATCAATGCATCTTGATTGTTTGATCTATTTCAAATTGAAGAAGTTGGTAGAATTCTTCAATTTTATCATCACTGGTTTTAATGGTTGGTGTGCAAATTTGAATAATAGTGGTATTAATTGATCTTCCTTGTAGCTGTATGGATACTATCCTATCATAGACTGTATTATTTTTCAAAGGAGCGTAGTGGTTATGAGTTGGGCTGCTAACCTCAAGGTCAGCAGTTCGAAACTACCAGCTGTTCCATGGAAGAAAGATGAAGCTTTCTGCTCCAGTAAATACTTATAGCCTCAGAAACCTTATGCAGGGTCACTATGAGTCGGAACAGACTCCACTGCACACTACCACCACCGCAACAGCCACCACCATGATTGTTCTTCAAAGATAGATCTTGAAAGGCTGTTTTTGACAATGAATGTGATGTCATTCTTTTCCAATTTGTCATTTTGAAATAGTAAATTATATGATTGTCTGATGAAAAATGGCTAATATCAGTCCATTTCAGTTTATTAATACCTAGGATATTAATCTTTATGTGCTCCATTTTATTTTTGACAATTTAATTTTTTATATATTCATACTTTGCACATTCCACATTCTGATTATTAATGGATCTTTGCAGCCATTACTTCCATTTTGAGTTGTGCCCCACCAACAAATGAAGATACTCCATTCCCATCATTAAGGTCAACTCCACTCTTAGGAGGCAGTTTTTTTGAGTGCCTTCCAACCTGAAGGACTCATCTTCTGGCATATTTGACAGTGTTCCACTGCTATTCATAAGGTTTTCAGTGCTTAGCCATTCAAAAGTGGACCTCTTCTCCTTCTTCTTA
>NW_006408889.1:464807-466122 GCF_000296735.1 Chrysochloris asiatica | reverse complement strand
CTCAGTAATGTCTATGATATTAATCTTTATGTTTCACTTCATTTTTGACAATTTACAATTTTCTTAGCTTTACACTTCATACATTCCACATTCCGATAATTTACGGTTTGTTTGTAGCTGTTTCTTCTCATTTTGAGTTGTGTCACATCAACAAATTAAGGCCTGAAAACTTAACTCCTTCCATGTTATTAAAGTCAGTTCTATTTTGAAGAAGCAGCTCTTACCCAGTCTTATCTTGAATGTCTTCTAACCTGAGGGGCTCATCTTCCAGCACTATATCTGACAATGTTCTGCTGCTATTCATAAGGTTTTCAGAAGTGGTCTGCCTCTCCATCTTCCTAGTCTGGTTTAGTGTGGAAGTTCTGCTGAAATCTGTCTCTTATGGATGACCTCTCTGGTCATTGTATCAGTGGCATAGCTTTCAGCATCAGAGCAACATACAAGCTACTACAGTACGTCAAACTGTCAAATGAGTGGTGAGGCAGCATTATAATAAAGCTCTATATACTTGCCCAAGGAACCCTGGTAGCATCATGGATTACAAGCTGGGATCCTAGCCTCAAAATCAGAAGTTCAAAACTACCAGTCACTCTGTGGGAGAAACATGAGATTTTCTGCTCCCATAAAGATTTTCAGATGCAGAAATCTTATCCAGGGTTGCTATGAATCAAAATGATTCCATGGCACATACCCACCACCACCACTACTACCACTACATCAAAATTACTGAATGGGAAGGTCAGGTTCATCTTTATTTAAGATGGAGAATATCATTCCCCTCCCCTCTTCACTCTCTCTGGTTTAATGATTATGCCAGATAAATGATGAAATAGCTATCACTGATCATCTGCTCCTTTTAATTTTTAAAAACAATTTCTTTCTTGTCTGTTGTAGGCATTCAATTCCCTCATGATGCCTCTAATTGTCTGGGCATTTAGAAAGCTATTAAATGCTGTAAATACAGAAATTAACAAGATCTGATACATGTCTCATTGCATGACTCATAATGAGAGGAAGATAAATAAACTAAAAAATCATAATTGAGAAGGTTAACAGCATAGTAGTAGAAAGTATAAGGTACAATGGGAGCAATAAGGTTAATACATTACCCTACCCTAATAAAATTTCTTACCATCTTTCAGTTAATTTCTCATACTCTGATGGCTTTCATGTTTCTGTAATTCAGAAAGCTATGCTCACCAGTATTTCAGTATCAGCATCTGTACCCAAAGGAATTCTGGTGACTCAGAATTTAAGCACTGGACTGCTATGAATAGTTAAGAGTCACCAGGTACTCTGGTGGGAAAAAAAAGAC
>NW_006408889.1:451020-460857 GCF_000296735.1 Chrysochloris asiatica | reverse complement strand
GGTAGTGAGGTTGGCACAGGATTGGACATTGTTTCGTTCTGCTGTGTATTGGGTCGCTATGAGTCAGTTCCAACTCGATGGCACCCGACAACAACAACAACATTGATCTGAAAATGTTACAGATCTGGAAATTTTTCATTCTGCTATTTAACAGATCAACAGAAATCAGAGCACACTCAAGGGCACCTAGTAAAAGGGATAGGAACGATGGATGCTGAAATGAGAATGAGCTTTTCACTGAAGAGCAAAGGGTGTGCCTGATAGCGGGTTTGGCATTGACAACGATATAGAAGTGAAAAATAGTATAGTGCATTCTTGTTGTTGCCTTCAAGTTAGTTGTCTTCAAGTTAGTTCTGACTCATAGCAATCCTGGATGGGGCTTCCAAGGAGCAGCAGGTGAGTTTGAATTGCTGACTCTGTGCTTTAACCCAACCTTGTAGTCTAGTGCTTTATCCCACTGTGCCACCAGGACTCCATAATGTATTCTAGAACAAAACAAAACAAGTAGTTTTGCATGAAACCTTACAGCTTGGAGATGAGGTAAAATATGTAGGTAGGAAGCAGCCGAAGGAATGTTTTGTAAACAGTATTCCATCCTTCCAAGTGTTCCCCATACTCTTACTTAGCTAAATATTTTCTTTTACAGTATTTATCACTTTCTAGCATATTATGTTGTTGTTGTTAAGTGTCGTTGAGTCAGTTCTTAAAGCCCACCTATATAGGGTTTCCAATGAGCAGCTGAGTTTCTGAACTGTCAACCTACAGTTAGCTGTGCAGTGCTTATCCTATAGTGCCACACTAGGATTCCATAATAGATAATTTGCTAATTTTCTTTTCTTTTTTTTTTTTTTTAACTACTTAGCAAGTTTCAAGAGGACAGATTTGAGGAGCTCAAGCCTAAGGACAAGTCAAGAGCTTCTTGCACCCTTCCAAGAGAGTGGCTATGGGTTAGATTTAATTACTGAAAGATTCTTGTGTGGTAGAATAGAACTGTGCTCTGAGTTTTCAAAAATGGATTTTTCAAAAGTTTCTTCTGAGATACCTTCTGGTTAGACATAAATCGTCAACCTTTCAGTTAGCAGCCAAAACTTTAAGGGCTTTTACCACTCAGGTAATTCCCATGCAAGATATTTGTTGTTTATATTGTTAGTTACTGTCAAGTGGATTCTGACAATGGTGAAAAGAATAAAGGGAAAAGCAGAACATTCTTTTAAGTAAGAGAAGCAGTAGAAGTTTGTGGTGGCCAGGATTTGAAGTGAGAGGTAAGGACAATTGCAGATTAACACCATGGTTTAGATTAGTAGACAGTTGGATAAATAACTTTTATGCCCATAACTTCTGTTCTGAAAGTACATATTTAGTAGCAATTAACATGTTTTGTATTTGAAATGTTAAGATGGATAAGGTTTTCTGAGAAGGGCTTGTAAAGTAAGGAAACAGGTATAAGAGCATAACTGTGAGTTGTTTATAGAGACGGGTGGTGTAGGGGAAGTTTATATAGGCGCTTCAAGAAGAAAGATTAGAAAATATAAGACATAACTTGTTGGTAGGTGCTGTCATGTTGGTTATTATGCATTGTTACAGTAACTGTGTTAGTCTTGGTGAGAGTCTTTCTCTTTTTCACAGACCTACTTTACCAAGCATTATGTCCTTTTAGCACAGTGGTTAAAGCTTTCATCTGCTAACTGAAAGAAGGGGGAGAGGTTCAAATACAACTTCTGCTACATGGGAGGAAGATGTGATTATGTTTGTAATCAGTTCATGCAGCGGTCACAGGTATCCCTATAGAATAAATGAATCAGTGATTGCCCGGAGATGTTCATTTTGGGTCTACACTGAGCTATTGTCATTTTTAGTACGTTGGAGTCATTGGGGTATATACTAAGAGTAAGAAGTTCCACCAGATAATGCTAACATGAAACTGGGAATATTCAGTGACTTTATTTCTTCTTTAGTCCTAAACTGATGGTCATTTTAACCAGCTTTTTCTTGCATAATGAATACTGTAGTTGTGGAATGTTAATTGTCCCGGATGTTTACCCCCAATTCCTAAACAGGACATTACTGCTTTTTTGGGTTTCCTGGTGACTCTAACATAGTAGCGAAAAGCATAATAGCAGTCAAACTCTTACTTACTACACCACCAGATGTCCTTGTGCTAACTAAAAGTAGTTTTAATGTTGTGTTGGATAGGCATTAAAGATTGCTATAAAAATTTTAGTATAATTTATTTATACCTATTTTTCCCCCTTCCAAATTCACTTTTACTTCATTTTTACCAACTATTTTCTCCTCTCCACCACTTATTTCTTATGCAAATTTACAAACAGATTTTCTATTATAAATGTCAAAAAGGGCTCTGGTGATGTTAGAACTTATGACCCCAGAGTATTAAACACTTAGAAGAGATAAACTCTAATATCAGAATGGGTAAATGGCTTGGTCTCTGGGACCTTGTGTTTATTTCTTTGAAGCAGGTGTATTACTAATATATTCCTAAACATTACCCTGAGGCTTAAATCTTTACATATATAAAATGCTCTACAAATGTTAATTAATATTAATAACTGCCATATGTTATAAATAATTTATGTTTGGATTCAAACTTGGAAAGGTTTCCAATGTTTATTCCTAAAACATGACCATCTAATTTTGAGTCTATACTGAGACACATAGCTAGCTCAGAAGATATGGATATAGCAAGGTATGTAAAACCACCTTGACTAGTCCTAGAATTATTAGCTGTGTGAACTTAGAAAAGTTACTTGACTTCTCAATGCCATTTGTTTACTTCTTTGCTTATTTGTTGAATTTTTCATTTATAAAAACACCTACTTTGTAAGGTTTTTGTGAAGATTAAGTGGATTCTTGTAAGTTAAGCTTTTAGAACTGTTACTAGCTGTCACTGAGTTGGTTCTGATCCATAGCAACCCCATGTAAAACAGAACAAAACACTACCCAATCCTGTGCCATCCTCACAATTGCTGCTACACTTGAGTCAATTGCTGACAATATTCTGGTGCCACTCATTATGTTTCAGTGTTCAGTATTCTGGTGCTATCTGACAGTGTTTCACTGCTATTCATAAACTTTTCAGTGTTGATAATTCCAAAGTAGTCCACCTCTCCTTCTCCCAAATCTGTCTTAGTCTGGAAGCTCACTTGAAACCTGTCCACCCTGCATGACCCTGCTGGCATTCAAAATACCAGTGGCATAGCTTTCAGCATCACAACAACACACAAGAAATCGCAGTGCAACAAACTGACAGAGTGGTGGTGCTTTCAGAATAATGCCTGGAAAGCATTAATTGCTCATCAAACATGAGACAGTACATTGCTATTAAACATTTGTTAGTTTAAAATGTATTTATTAAGCATTTCATAAGTGTAAGGACCTAGAGCAATATCATAGGAATCTTTCAGTTAATAGTTTTTACGTAATACCTGAATAATACAATCAACCATTGTTTAAAACACATTATTGTAGTTTTGTCTTCAGGCAATAGCATTTTGTCCTGGTTTCATTAAATCTAGAGTTCAAAATTTTCAATTGTTGAGTTGACTGATTTAATATTAAGATTTAGGGCTAAGACAATTATTCCTTTCTGTATTTATTTTTAATTTTGGCTTATATCCCTTTCTTTTGAAATGAAACATTTATTTAAGGGAAAACCAATATGAAACTTCTATAAAAGGTTAAACAGAAAAGGAAAAGCATGCCTTTAGTAGAAGAATTTATAAAGATGCCTGTTGACATATAATCTCTCACATATAAATTTACCTGAAGCATGTCAGAAATCTTATTTAGGGTACACAGTTATGTACTTAATTCTAGAACTGCAAAACATTAGTACTGAATGGTTCTAAAACATCATCTAGACTTATTGCCTTTAATTAGAAGAAGTCTGTGATGTTCTCAAGGTTAAACCATTAGTAGTATAAATGGTATCCGAGAGCATCTTCCTGACTGTCTGAAGGACAGAATTTTCTGCCTAAGTATCATTATTCTTTAGAACAAGACACATAACAGTACACAGATTGTGTGACATAGAAGGCACTTAATAAAATTTTATGGAAAATATTTAATGCTGACTTAAATTCAGGTCTCTTGTTACTATTTCCCATGTATCTTTAGCTTTACCCTCACCTTGGGCACTGATACTGTTTTGTTGTTTGTTAGTAGGTGCTGTTGAGTCAGTATCTACTTATGCAAAATGGAAAGAAAACACTTCCCTGTTCTTAGCCAACCTTGCAATCCTTGCTACGCTTGAGTCCACTGCTGCTGTCACTTTGGGAATCCGTTTTATTGTCAGTAGTCTTCTTTTTCACAGACCCTCCAGTACCAAGCATGGTGGCCTTCTCCATTGACTGGTCTCTCTTGATAATATGTCCAAAGTAGGAGAGACGAAGTCTGACAATCTTGGCTTCTATGGGAGATTCTGGTTGTACTTCTTTCAACACAGCATATTTCTTTATTCTTTTGACAGTCCATGATATTTTAGCATTCTCCTGATGTTATACAAGGACTGAAAAATACAAATTGCCATTTGTTATTGATTTATAAGGGAGAATTGAGTAAAAATTGTTCTGTACCACTGGAATTTTGAGCATTGCTTTCCCAATGTCTTGGTTATTTTGGTCCTGCTTCCTTGTAATTGTGCATGCCTGCAAATTAATTCAGGTGATGAACAACTGGGTAGCCTCTATGTTCCCATCATTCCCAGTCACTGGAATCTTTTCTTGTTTCCTTTTCTCATCCTGTGATTTATTTCCTACCAGGACTCTTCACAACCAGGATTCCTCTGCACAGGGTATCTCTCAGTGACTAGGTTTCCTTTTTGATATTTTCAACTAGACACAACTGTTTGTCTATTTTGGTCCTTTGTCACAAGTACTTGGCTCTCCTTTCATCACCTGCAGCACCTTTGGTAGGGAAGAGAATCTGGTATTTAACACAGTTGGGTAAATTTTTTTGACAGTCCTGTGCCTGTGACTTTATGCAACTCTTTAGGTGTTCTGTAAATCATTTTCGACTGGATAATCCATAGTTGTCTACTGAGGTAAGCATCCACTGAATGAAAAAGACAAGAAAAAAAAGCCATCAAAATAAATAAGATTGTGTTTGAATGAACCCACAAGAGGAGTAGATGATATTTTAAGAGGAAATTTTCATCTTTGATTCAAAGGTCTGACAGTCAATCACAACATGGATCAAGCACCATCTGAGAC
Source organism: Chrysochloris asiatica (assembly GCF_000296735.1). NCBI lineage: Eukaryota > Metazoa > Chordata > Mammalia > Afrosoricida > Chrysochloridae > Chrysochloris > Chrysochloris asiatica. The sequence continues at coordinate 455,629 of NW_006408889.1, read as the reverse complement.
TTGGACAGAACTTATTATATATAAAATGAGACTGATATGCATAAGAATGCCCAAACTTGCAGACAGTACCCATTTGACCTATTTTCAATGGCTTCAAGATCACAACTCCACTAAAAGAAGATTTTTTTAAAAAGTTGATAAAGGAAGCAAGTGTAAATTGATACAATTTGATGACCTTGACTTATACTTATTAATGTAGTATCTCAAAATACCAACTGCAAGGGAAGCTGTCTTCTTTCTATCCCCTCTTCATGCAGGGGTGATAGGGATAGGCAACGTAGACATTGGCTACCTAAAATGGGGGGGGGGGCTAAAAAAGGCATGAAGTGACTGACTTACAGGTTTTCAAGAGGGAATTTAGTTTCAGAGCGTGCAGGAGAAGGTAGAATTCCCACTGAATGGTTTTCAACTTGTCTAGATGGGTCTGGTGAAAGACAATGGGAATAAGATCCTTACGATTCAATGGTGAGTAGTTGTTATCATGACTAATTGTGATTGCCACAACTGTAAAGGTAGAAGTTTTGTAACATAAAGGGGAGTAGTTAATCTTACAGTCCAGGAACAGAGGACCCTAGGATCATCAAGAGAGAAGAGCATGAGCGGAATGTGTAATGCTGTCTAGAGAAGCAACAACATGAGAGATGGTGGCAGAGATGAGGACATGGAGACATAGAGCAGCTGAGGACTCTAGACTCATGGAAAGAGAAAGACTGTTTGCTGGTGGCCAGGCAGCTGGCTTGTTAAATGTGCCCTTTGGTTGTTTAAATGATTATATATTCCTGAGTGTTTGGGTGTAAACAACAACAACAAAAAGCAGAGAGAATAGAAACAAATACTATTTAATGATGATGCATGGAGGGGATTGCAATCATGACAATGAAACAATGAGTGAGTGTACAACCAATGTTCTTCCATGTAAACTATCACTTAATTCACAATAAAAACTTTAAAAGAAGGGGGGAGGAGAGACTGATACACTGTTTGATTTGAAGGCTTATTTTGAAGGTTTACTGAATTAATACATGTGTTGTTGTTGTTGTTATTAGGTGTCATCGAATTGATACTGACTCACAGCAACCCTATGCACAACAAAACAAATTACTGCCCAGTCCAGAGCCAACATCACAATCGCTGCTACATCTGAGTCCATCGCTGCTGTCACTGTGCCAATCCATCTCATTTGGGGCTTCCTCTTTTTCTCTGACCCTCCACTTTACCAAATATGACATCCTTCTCCAGTGACTGGTCTCTCCTGATAACAATTCTGATGTATAAGAGACAAAGTCTAGCCATCCTGGTTTCCAAGGATCACTCTGGTGGTACTTCTTCTGACACAAATCTGTTTGTTATTTTGACAGTTCATGGTACTTTCAATATTCTCCTCCAACACCGTAACTCAAATGTATCAATGCTTCTACAGTCTTCCTTAGTCACTGTTCAGCTTTCGCATGAATATGAGGTTATTGAAAATACCATGGCTTGCATCAGACACAATTTAATACTCAGACTGACATCTTTGCTCTTCAACACTTTAAAGAGGTCTTGTGCAGCAGATTTTCCTAATGTAATAAGTCATTTAATTTCTTGACTGCTGCTTCTATGAGTGTTAATGGCTGATCCGAACAAAATGAAGTCTTTGACAACTTCAATCTTTTCTCCATTTATAAGGATGTTTTTTACTAGTCCAGTGGTGAGGATATGTGTTTTGTTTACACTGAGATGAAATCATACTGAAGGCTGTGCTCTTTGATCTTCATCAGTCAGTACTTTAAGTCCTCTTCACTTTCAGCAAGCAAGGTTGTATCATCTGCATATCACAGGTCTTCCTCCAATCCTGATGTCACATTTTTCTTCATATAATCCAGCTTCTTAGATTATTTGCTCAACAAATAATATATGTACAACCCTTTAATAAGTTTGGTATATAGTAACTGTTCACTAAGAATTTATTTTTATAAATAATTTTCTATAGGTCAAAAATACCTCTTTTTTCCCCATTCTCAGGTGCAGTCAAGCTGGTTTAGAGTTATATGACCTTATGAACAACAGAATGAAACACTACCCAGTCCTGCACAATCCTTAATGACTGTTGCTATATTTGAGCCCATTGTTCAGCCACTGTGTCACTCCATTTAGTTGCAAGTTTTCTTTGTCTCCACTGACTCTCTATTTTGCCAAGCATGAAGTTGTCCTCCCGGTATTGTTGTTTTTGTTAGGTACCATTAAGTCAGTTCTGACTCATAGTGACCTTATGCACAAAAGAATGAAACAATGCCAGGTCCTGTGCATTCTCACAATCCTTATGCTTGAACCCATGGCTGCTCTAACTGTACCAATCAATCTTGTTGTGGGTCTTCCTCTTTTTCACTGACCCTCCACTTACCAAGCAAGTTTTCCTTCTCCAGCAACTGGTCCCTCCTTGTAATATGTCTGAAGTATGAGAGACTAAGTCTGGCCATCCTGGCTTCCAAGGAGCCATCTGGCTGTAGTTATGGTTATACTTATTCCAACAGAGAGCAATAGAAATTCCCCATTCAGTTTTCTTGACTATAATCTTTACAGAAACAGATCACCAGCTTTTTCTTCTGCAGGTGTTATGCCCAGAATTCGGGGTCCGTCCCCAAAGACCACCCAGGAGCCGTGTACCAATGCAAATACATAAGGGAAGTTTATTCAAGCTCGAGCCAGGTCTCTAACCTTATCCGATGCATCGGAATAGGGAAAGAGCCCTGAATTCATTGTCTGCAGGGTTTTTATAGAGTTTTCAAACAGCTCAGGTTTCTCAGCTTTACAATCTTTGGATTGGTTAACAATTGGCAAACTATGAGATGTTACAGTTTAATTGGTCAGGACTGGTTGTCTTTGTTCTTAGGCTAGGGTAAAGGAAAACATCTGGCCTCTAGCCTTGAGCTGCCTGGCTATTTATACATATATAATTTTCTTGGTGCTAGAGGACGTGTTCAGGCTAATGTACAGAATGGAGATTGACCTTGTCTCTGGAGGGAACTAAATACTGAGGCCTTGTCTATTTAAAATGCTTTCTTGAGCCTGACTAAAGTTTAGTCAAGCAGTCTCTAGGTAAGCAAAATCAGGTAAAATCAGTTTGGTCTTTACACAGGTGAGGCTATTGAAATTATTCTGGTTTAGGTCATGAACACAACTTAATCCTTAAAGTGACATCTTTGCTCTTTAGCACTTTAAAGAAGTCTTTTGCAGCAGATTTATCCAATGTGATTAGTTATTTGGTTTCTTGATGGCTGCTTCCATGGACTTTGTTGTAGATCCAAGTAAACTGAAAATCTTGATAGCTTCAATCTTATATACATTTATTGTTAAGTTGCTTATTTCAAGCCATTTGGATATTTTTATTTTTATGTTAAGAAGTAATCCATATTGATGGCTCTCATAGTTTGTCCAAGTGAATGTTTTTATCATTAAAATTGCTTCATTGTATCAGCTTTAGCAAACAATAGAGAACATGCATAAAATTCCACCTTCCTTTTTGCACTTCATCCAAATGAGGCAGGTAGGCAGGCCTGAGGAAATAGGTGCTGGCCCCCAGGTCCCTCAGGCTCATACCTCATTCCTAGAACAGAGTTCACATTCCAAGAACTAAACAACAGACCACCTCAGCCTCTTATTCCTGACCTACCACCAGGAGGGAACAAAGCCCTGAGCTAATGTTTACCTGCTTGCACTTTTGTAACTGCTCGCTTGTTACACACTCTTCTCCATGTGTTTTAATCTGCCAATCCCAAGTAGGCCCATTTCATTGTTGGCCCTCACTAACCAATTCAAAATGGACTCATGCAGGTACCCTCCATTCCCTATAAAATACTCTCAAACAGGGAAGACAGGGTTCAGCCTCTAGAAATGAATCCACTGAGCCACGTGCAGTTACAACCCATGTAGCATTGGCAACACCTTCAGAACAACTCCGGTAACACAAACATTTGTCATTATATGAGAAGATGAAACTAATTATGTTCTAAGAGGGTCTGAGAGATAAGGCCTGGCATAATATATCCCCTTTGTTGTTGTTAAATACCATTAAGTCAGTTCTGACTCATATGCACCCTGTATAGTTTTCTGAGGAGTGACTGGTGGGTTTGAACCTCTGACCTTTCAGTTAGCAGTCAAATGCTTATTCTACAACTCCACACCAGGACTCTAATATGACCTTCTTGTTGCTGTTAGGTTCCATTAAGTCAGTTCCAACTCATGGTGGTGGTGGTTATATGCCATTGAGTCAGTTCCGACACATTGCTACCCTGTACAGGGTTTCCAAGGCTGTAAATCTTATGGGAACAGAAAGCCTCATCTTTCTTCTGTAAAATAGCCGGTAGTTTCAAACTGCTGACCTTGAGATTAGCAGCCGAGTTCATACCACTTCTGACTCATAGTGACCATTTTTAGAGTTTCCCCTGGAGTGGCTGGTAGGTTTGAACCAAGGACCTTGTGGTTAGCAATTCAATGCTTATCCAACAGCACCACACCAGGACCCCAATTTGATGCTAATTGTAGCAAATTTAAATTATAATGTTCTCAATGTATGTTAGGAGCTCTGGTAACTTAGTGGTTATTAGAGAGAAAATCATAACACTGCCTG
>NW_006408889.1:446251-450503 GCF_000296735.1 Chrysochloris asiatica | reverse complement strand
CTTGACAACTTCAATCTTTTCTCCATTGATAAGAATGTTGTTTATTGGTCCAGAAGTAAGGATTTTTGTTTTCTTAAGTTGAGATGCAACCATCTGTCAGTTTCTTGTACTATTGCAGTTTGTGTGCTACTGAGATGCTGAAAGCTATGCAGAGGCTATATAAAATACTAGCAGAATCATTGATAGTAGACAGATAGCAGTGAAGTTTCTAGACAAAAGCAGATTAGGAAGAAAGGCCCCGTGATCTACTTCTGAAAACCCTATAGATCACAACAGACTATTTTCCAACAAAGTGCTGAAAGATGAATCCCCAAGGTCGGAAGGCATTCAAAATAATACAGTGACCACAGTAACTGGACTTGTGTATACCAGCACTTATGAAGATGGCTCAGGATCTGTTAACTGTTTGTTTTACTGTATGTGGGATCAACATGAGTCAGAGTTGATGCTCAGAACTCATTGAAATGGTGAGATCTAAATAACGTACTACAAAAACAGAGAGAGCTAGCTTTATGTATATCCAAAAGAGGAGCAGTTCAGAGAGAAGGTGTTGTTGTTAAAAGCTGTTGAGTCAGTTCCAACTCATAGCGACCCTGTATAGAGTTTCTGAGGAACAGTTGGTGTGTTTGAACCACCAAACTTGGTATTCCAAAAATCCCTGAATTCAAATATTTTCTAACATGTAAGACATGTTAGAAAAAACATGAAATCAGTAGGTGCAGTAGAGAATATTAAGGTGAGACAAAGGAATAATATGGAGTCAGAGAAGGAACAAGGTATAGGTCATATAGGGATTTTGAAATATCTGTGTAAGATATTTTCAGGGTTTTATAGAGAGGAATGATTAATTTGACTTATGTCTAAAAAGGATCACTCTAGAAGATGATGATAAACCAAAACAAACCCACTCCCATTGAGTCAATTCAGACTCATAGCTGCCCTGTATACAGTATCTGAAGCTATCAATCTTTATAGGAGCAGAAAGCCTTATCTTTCTCTCATGGAATGGTTGATGTGTTTGAACTGACAACTTTGAGGTTAACAGTCCAGTGTTTAACCTACTGTACCACCAGTGCTTATTCTAGATGATATTGTACTACTAGGGCTTTGCTGTTCAAAAACAAAGGGATAAGTAGATATTGGGTCAACAACAGTCTTTGTAACACCTAGTACCTAATGGATGACATTTATATGTACGCAAGTTCTTATTGATTCATTGCAGATAAGTGCTGTCATTTTTCCATGCAACAGATTTTAAAATGTCTCCCCCTCTCCTTTTTTACAATAATAAATCAAACCCTGTTCAAAATGTACAACATAGAAATATGTGGATTACTATATTATAACTTCTTATTGAATGGAAAATATGAGTTACTGTTCATGTTCCATAGTTCTACTTACTATAAATATCCTTCAAGTGCTATTCATGAATTTCCTATACCCTCTCTAAGTTAGGTTATTTCCAACACATTCATATATGCTTCATACAACTAAATAGCAGTTTGCTTATAATACAAGCTGTAATGGGAGAAGACATGAATATTTTAAAGATTATTGTTTAAAAACTCATATTTGCTTTTGTATGTTGTTAACTACATATAGAAAAACCTATTCATTTCAATGAGGAAAAAATTTCACTTGAAAGGGTTTTTCTATTAGATACATCTTCTATGCACATACATGTACATTATAAATTTCTCATGGCTCTGTTGACTTACCTATCTCTGCAAACTTCAAGTGGAGTAAGATATTGAAGGAAATATCTTTGTAAGTCAAGTCACATCTCTCCAGACTTTAAAACCATCCAACCCTTTCAGATAGCTTATTTTACTCATCAGTAATACCATTCATCATTTTTTTTACTTATTCATCATTCACATACTGTCGAGGTCCTATGTCGGGTTCTAGCCTTGACAAGAAAGTGTGGGTGTCATGAAGAAGGGAGATCTGGCGACGAAAGGGATAGAGACAGAGAGAGATTAAATATATACAAAAAAGACAGACACACAGATACGGTGCAAGCTAGCAGGTAGACAGATCTGCAAACATATTGCCTAGCATTGCCCAGCATTGCACAGCATTGCATGCAGAACTCACTTTACCTTAGCCTTTTATTCTCTTTTTTAGGGAGGGATTTATTACAAAGGAAGGATGTAATTCACAAAGGGAGGATGTCACAAAGGGAAGATGTGATTAAGACAGGATTCGGAACTGAAATGTGATTAATCATTCAAAACAGGACATAATGATTCACAGGAACAACTTTTAAGATATTTTCATAGTTTTTTCTTAACAATCTAACATTTTTATTTTTACAGAAAAAAGGTTCAATCAAGCTGTTATATATTAATTTTTAGGCTTAAATGATCTAGAGTAGTGACGTGCGGTTTCTTAAGGATACATAACATGAAGCAAGGTTCCTGAAAGGAGTCAAGCTGTCTCTGTACACTTTGCAAACTTTTGTTTGTAAGCAAGATCTCAGGCACCGGGCTTCATTTATCTATACCTAAAATGCTACATTGTTCTTAATTATCACATTCCTATATATTTTCAGGAGGAAGAAGAGCATCTAGGTTAAACTGATTATATTCAGAGGTGGTTCAATGGGGCTGCCCCTGATCAACCCAGGGTCTGCGTATGCTGTCCCCAGCAACATACATAATCTTCAAGTTTATTCTTTTTTTGAAACATTTGAGTACTATGGCCTTCTCTCTTCTATTGCTATGGTGACTTTTGCATATCTGTAAAAGGTGTCTTGAATATTTTGAATATTTCTCCACTGGCAGTCCATCTCACAGACAACTGTGACTTTTACTGGCTATAAGGACATGAACAGAAAGAACCACCAGTGACTGAAACTATGTTATCTACTTGCTAAAAAGGCAGAAGTAATGAGAGCAACATCAAGAGCAGACCGTGGAACAGACCATCAATTGTTCATATGCAAGTTTAGACTGAAGCTGAAGAAAATTACAGTAAGTCCATGAGAGCCAAAATATGACTCTGAACACATCTCACCTGAATTTAGAGATCTTAAGAACAGATTTGATGCATTAGACACTAATGACCAAAAATCAGAAAAACACTGAGGGAAGACACCAAGAACATCATACAGGAAGAAACAAAAGGTCATTGAGAAGACAAGAAAGAAGAAAATACCAAAATGGATGTTAGGAGAAACTTTGAACCTTCCTCTCCAGCATAAAGATAAAGCAAATGGAAGAAATTAGGAAATAAAATAGCCGAACATAAAATTTCAAATGATGAGCAAAAAGGGAAGAACACACTCAGCATTTCCCACGCTGAATTGACTGAGGGGAAAAATTCAAGCCACAACGTGAATTTCTAAAGGATTTTTTTTTTGCAAAATATTGAATGATGCAGAAAGCATCAAAAGAAGATGGAAGGAACAAAGAGAGTCACTATACCTAAAAGAAATGGTTGATTTTCAACCATTTCAAGAGGTAGCATATGATCAAGAGCGAGTGATCCTGAAGGAAGAAGTCCAATGTGCACTGAAGACATTGAAAAAGAACAAGGCTCTGGCAATTTATGGAATGCAATATGAAATTTTTAATAAATTAAGGAAGCACAGGAAGCACTCTTCATCTATGTCAAGAAATCTAGAAGGTAGCTACCTGGACAACTGATTGGAAGATACACATATTTTTGCCCATTCCAAACAATGTAGACTCAAAGGAATGTGGAAGTCATAAGATAATACCACTCATATAATATACAAGTAAAATTTTGCTAAAGATAATTCATAAACAGCTGCAACAGTACATTGACAGAGAACTGCCAGAGGTTCAAGTTGCATTCACACAAAGACATGGGATGAGGGATATCATTGCTTACATCAGATGGATCTTGACTGAAAGCACAGAATGCCAGAAAGATGTTTTCTCATGCTTTACTGACTATGCAAAGGCATTCAACTGTGTAGCTCATGACAAGAGAATGATTATTCTTAAATACTTAATTGTGCTCATGAGAAAACTGTACATAGACCTAGAGGATGTCATTTAAACAGAACAAGAGAACACTGAATGATTAAAATCAGGAAAGGTGTGTGCAAGGATTGTATTCCTTCTCCATACTTGATGAATCTGTATGTTGAGCAAATAATCTGAGAACCTGGATCATATGAAGAACATGGCATCAGGATTGGAGGAAGACTCATTAACAACCTGCAATATTAGCAGACAGCACAACCTTGCTCCCTGAAAGCAATTGCTATTGCTTTGCTAAG
>NW_006408889.1:444015-445390 GCF_000296735.1 Chrysochloris asiatica | reverse complement strand
GCATAGTGGCAGCAGCAGTGTCCTGAAGCGTAACAGCAATTGTGATGATGGTGCAGAATTAGGTGGTGTTTCATTGTGTTATACAAAAGGTCACTGTGAGTTGGAATGACTCAATAGCACATAACAATGAGAGCACTGACAATTTACTTCTTACAAGGACATGAAAGGAATTTCCTCTGATTGAAAACTAAGAATTTTCCTTTGACTTCTCCCATTGTTGATCAAGTCTCCTAAGCTATCTTAGCTCAAAGCTATCAACGTATTATGACACGTTCTTTCATTAAATGAATTTGTTGAAATGTTTCAATTTGTGTTTGGTCAATTCCTGTATTCTGTCAGTTCAAGGACATTTTTTATAGTATGCTTTCCTTGCTATGACTTACCTCTTATATTTATTAAAATAACAATATAATTTAGTTATTATAGAAATTTGAGGAGGGTTTTATTTTTCCTCTTCTATCAACTAAAGTTTGTTTGTTGTATCATAACTGATCTTTTAAGCTTTGTTTATGCCCTAGTTGTCTATCCTTTATTTCACTTACCCTTCTGTGCTATTTCTTGTTGTTAAATGCCATCCAGTCAGTTCTGACTCTTAGCAGCCCTGTATTGGGTTTTCAAGGAGCAGCTGGTAGGTTGAAAGCAGAGAGTTTGCATTGTCTGCTCCCTGTCTGTCACTTTTTTGTACTACGGTGGTTTGCGGATTGCTATGATGCTGGAAAGTATGCCACTGGTATTTTAAATACCAGTGGGGTCATCCATGGTAGACACAGTTCAGTGGAGTTTACAGACTATGATAGACTAGGAACAAGGAGAGGTAGACTACTGCATGGTTAGACACAGAAAATCTTATGAATAGTAGTGGAACATTGTCAGATACCATGATGAGACCCTTGGGTTCAAAGGCACTAAAAGTAAGACTAGGGAATTGCTGTTTCTTCGAAGTATAGTTCACCATAATTATATTAACAGAGCAAAGCTTTTGGGAATTTTATTTGGTGATGAGACACATCTCAAAATGAGGAGAAATGGTCCATCAATATTAACAGTCGATTAATATTCAGAGCATGTAGAAGTATGAATCTAAGAAAACTCGAAGTTATAAAAAATGAAATGGCAAGCAAAAAGATCCATATCTTTGGTATTGCTGTTGTTGTCAGGTGCCATCGAGTCGGAACTGACTCATAGAAACTCCATGCACAGCAGAACGAAACAATGTCCGATCCTGGGCCAACCTCACTACCGCTGCCACACTTGAGTCCATCAATGGTGCCACCTGGCTAATCCATCTCGTTAGGGGTCTTCCTCTTTTTCTCTGACCCTCCACCTTACCCAGCATGACATCCTTCTCCAGCGACTGTTTCCTCCAGACAATATG
>NW_006408889.1:427449-432319 GCF_000296735.1 Chrysochloris asiatica | reverse complement strand
GATATTTATTACGGTTATGTCATCTTCTCAACTGACCTTTGATCATGAGATAGTGTCCTTCTTTATTTCTTATTCTGGTTTTAGTCTTAAAGTTCACTTTATCAGAGATTAGTATTGCCACTTCTGCTGGTTTATTATTGCAGTTAGCTTGTTAATTTTCTTTTTCATCCTTTAACTTTTAGTTTGTTTGTGTCTTTTTGTGTAAGTTGCATCTCTTGCAGACAGCATATTGAAGGGTCTTTTTTTTTTTTTATCCATTCTGCCACTCTCTCACTGGTGCATTTAATCCACTAACATTCAAAGTAATTAATGACAGATATGAATTAATTGTTGCCATTGTGCTAATTTTTTAGTATTGCTGTTCGTTCCTTTGTTCAGCATGCCTTCTTGTGCTGAGTTTGTGTTTTTTTGTGCTATTTCTTGTCATTTTCTTCTTAGTTTTCTTGTTTCCTTGTTCTGCTTGGATGTTCATATTCATGATAAGTAGTGAAGTATTAACTTTCTTAGGGTACCCTATATTCTATCAACTTTTCCCACCAATTAAGACAGTCTATTTATCCTGTATTCTACATGACCTCCTCACCATCTGAATCTTTCTTCTTATATTTTTCCCTTCTTTGATATTGTTATTATTTTGATCTTTGGTTGACCTCCCAGCTCCTTAGAATTCCTTGCAATTTTGTCCTGTTCTGGACTCTGCTATTTGTTGTCTGAGTTTCAGGTAGTGTTGACACGTCTGTCAATCTCTGTGTGTTGTCTGTTCTTGTTGGTTTTCAGTCCAAAGGGCTCCCTTTAGGATGTTTTGAAGTGCTGGATTGGCACTGAAAAAATCTCCTATCTTCTGTTTATCCTGGAATGTTTTGATTGCACCATAGTATTTGATTGACAGTTTTACTGGATAGACGATTCTTCATTGGCAGTTTCTTTTCTTTTAGGGTTTTTTATATGTCTCCTCCTTGCATTTTAGCCTGCCTGGTTTCTGCTGAATAGTCAGAGCTAAATCGGTTTGCTTGATTTTGTAAGTAACACTTCTCTTTTCCTTGACCTCTTTTAGGATTCTCTCCTTGTCTTTGATTTTGGAGAGCTTGATTATAATATGTTTTGATGATTTTCTTTTTGGCTCTATCCTTCCTGGGGTACTTTCAGCTTCTTGAACATTTATCTTCTCATCCTTCAAGATGTTAGGGAAATTTTCTTCAAGAAACTCTTCAACTATCTCTTCTGTAAATTTCTCTGATTCTTCCTGTTCCAGAATGCCAATAATTCTTAAGTTATTTCTCTTCATGTTATCTAGCATGACTCTTAGACTCTCTTCAGATTTTTTAAAATCCTTATTTTCTGTCTGCTCTCCTATCTTAGCAGTATTGAGAGATCTGTCTTCTAGCTTGCTGGTTCTGGCTTCCATCTCTTCCATTCTGCTCCTTTTTCCTTTTAGTGTATTGTCCATGTCTAATATTTTATTATTAATCATCTGGGCCTCTTTTTGCAGGTTTTGAATTGTTTTCAGTGCTGCATTGATCTTGTTTGATTGTTCCTGTAATACTTTCCTGATTTCTTCCTTATTTTCCTCCACACTTTTTTGGAGCAGTTTAATTTGTTTCCCTATCATTCTTCTGAATTCCTTCTCAGACAAATCAAAAGCCTACTCTTCCTTTCTGGAATGCCTTTATCTGCCTTCAACTCATTTGTCTTAATTACTCTTTTCTGGTTTTTGAACATATGTTGAGATCTTTTGTTGTGTTTTCTTTGTCATTTTCAGTAGTTAGGTGGATTTTTAATGCTTAAATGGATGTTTGTTGCTGTGTTGTTAAGCTTACTGAGTGTCTTTTGGTGGATATGATCAGGAGATAGGCTTCCCTTTTCACGTGCAATGCCTAAGAGCTCTTATTGGCTCTTGTCTCATTGGCTCTTGGAATATTATGGGGTATGCTTGTAGCTTGACTATATGGCTACAGTTGCTGTTTCTATTTGAGTAACGTAAGGAGAAAAAGCTCCCACTTCCAGGAAAAAAAGTGTGATCAAAAGGACCCAAAACAGAAGCAATATAAAAGCAGAGACAAAAGCCACCATTCTAAAACAAAAATAAAACTGTAGCCAACTAGCCAGTCACCTTTGCTGCACCATAAAAACTTCCAGCAATAGGTGGGGGGTGTCCATTCACTCAGGCCCCTCCTCTATTCACCACTCTAGAAGTTTGCAGATAGATATTGAGAAATTTATGGGAGAAAGATTGTCTAATATTTTTGTCTCTGAAGGTCAGTTAGGTATCTGTGTGTGTACAGCATAATTCTTTAAATAGTTGTATCATTTTATGTTGGAGTTTTACAGAGTGTCCATATGGTCTATCTGTCTGGCCAGACCTGCTTTTTCTGGCTGGGTAGGCAGGAGTAAAGGCACAAGTTAACTTTAGGGCTGGGTCCCAGAGTCAGATGTCATAAGCCACCACCAAAGAATCAGCCCATGGGACCAATGGGGGCTCTTCCTCCCTGTGCCTTGGGAAAATTGAGGGCTCAATGCTAGACCCTTTTAGGGGTGCGTGCTCACCTGCCTGAAAGCATCTGGGCTGGGCAGAGGTGTGACAGCGAAGAGGAGGAAAATGTGTTGAATCCCCCCACACCTCATTTGGCAAATATCACTGTGCTGATTTTAGTGCTAGTTCACTGTGCTGGTCTGGCTGTGGCCCCGTTCTTTAAACTCAGCCCAGGCAGAGTGGCCGTAGAGGGAGTTCCATGTCCCGATCGATTACTAAATAACCATTTTTTTCTTTATAAAGTGATTTTTCCACCATTGTGTGAGGGAAACTGTCACCCTGCTCCTTATGCTTCATTCAGAACTGTGAAGCTGTTCCGTGAAAGCAGCTTTTCTGATTTTTCAGCCCCTCCCCCATGGAGCCTGTCCTACCTGACTCTGCTTCTGCTGCCTCCAAAACCAGAAGTGTCAATTCCCGATATAGTAAACTATATGATTGTCTGATTCACCTTAGCTCACTGATACCTAGGATATTTCATTTTGATGACATACTTTGTACAGTTCATGTTCCAATTATTAATTTAAGTTTGCATCTATTTATTTTAATTTTGAGTTATGCAACATTAGCAAATGTAGGTCCCAAAAGTCTTACTCAATCCAACTATTCTTTGAAGAGGCAACACCTCCCCAGTCTTTTTTTTATTGTCTTCCAACTTGAGGGGCTCATATTTCAGTGTTGCATCAGACAGTGTTTTGTTGCTATTTATAATGTTTTCAGTGGCTAAACATTCAGAAATAGTTACCTTTCCTTTCTAGTCTGTCTTATTCTGGATGCTTCATTGAAACCTCTCTATCATGGGTGTCCCTATTGGTGTTTAAAACATCTGTGACATAACTTCCTTGATCACAGAAACAACCAAGTCACCACAGTACAACAAACTGACAGACGAGTGGTGAAGACACACTTTGTTGTTCTTAAATTCTGTCAAGTTGGTTCAAACTCATGATGACCCTATGTACGTCAGAACATAGCACTGCATGGTTCTGCACTATCCTCACAAACAGCGCACTGTTGCTTCCACTGAATCCATCTCACTGGTGGGGAGTGGGGAGTCTTCTTTTTACCTCTTTTAGGCAAAAGGATAGAGTAAGCAGATTCTATAGTGTTTCTACAGGTTTACAGGCTGCTATATCTGTCTCACTTTCTCACTTAGAGAGGCTGCTGAGTGCTTAACCTCTCTACTTCCAAGTTTCCTTTTATAAACAACTGCTTTTGTTGATAAGTGCTGTCGATTCAGTTTGACTCAGCAACACAGTACAGAATTTCCAAGGAGCAGCTGTTGGATATGAACAACTGAATACTGTCCAGTGCTTATCCTACAGTGGCACACCAGTATTCATTGTAGACAAATAGAGGGGATTAATTTTAGTCAAAAGAACAGCACTTGCAAAGGTAAAAAGAAAAGAAAATTCACAGTATAATTGGGCGAAAAAAATAATTTATCTGTGTGACAGGGATAGATGACTACCCTTAAAAAGTCGGGGGAAGACGTATTTTAAAGGGCTTTGAGTTATATGGTAAGGAGCTTGCATCTTATAGGAGAATTGTTACTGATAGATGTCATTGAGTCCATTCCAACTCATAGTGACCGTATGCACAACAGAAAGAAACAATGCCTACTTCTGCACCATGCTCATAATAGTTGTTATGCCCTTTGTAACTGCCACTGTGTCAACCAATCTCATTTGGTGTCTTCATCTTTTTTGCTGAACCTCTACTTGCCAAGCATGATCCTCTTTTCCAAGGACTAGTGTCTCCTGATAATATATTTGAAGTATGAGAGATGAAGTCTCACAATCCTTGCTTCTAAGGAGTACTACTGCTTTACTTCTTCCAAGACAGTGCTGTTTTTAATTCTCGAACACCACCACTCAAATACATTAATTCTTCTATGGTCTTCCTTACTCACTGTCCAACTTTCATATGCATATAAAGCTATTGAAAATACCATGGCTTTGGTCAGGCACACCTAAGTCCACAATTGACATCTTTTCTTTTGAACACTTTAAAGAGATCTTGTGGATCAGATTTGTCTAATGCAATATGTCATTTGATTTCTTGGCTCCCGCTTGCATAACTGTTGTTTGTGGAGCCAAGCAAAATAAGATCTTTGACAACTTCAATCCTTTCTCCATTTAACATGATATTATATATTGGTTCAGAGATGGGGATTTTTGTTTTCTTTATATTAAGATGGAACACATACTGAAGATTGTAACTTGATCTTCATCAGTAAGTATTTTAAGTCTTCTTTGCTTTCAGCAAACAAGGTTGCATAGTCAGTCGCAGGTTGTTGATGAGTCTTCTTCTAATCCTGTCCAGTTTCTCGGATTATATATT
>NW_006408889.1:420934-426644 GCF_000296735.1 Chrysochloris asiatica | reverse complement strand
TCCTTAGATCTACGTCATCTTCTTAATCTGGCTTTAAATTCTGGCAGTTTTCTATTGATGTACTATTACAGCCCTTTTTTAAAATTATCTTCAGCAAAATTTTTCTTTCATATTGTTTTATTGATATTATTCGATGATTTGCACAATCCATTGAGTCTTTTCTCTTTGGAATGGTCACCGATATAGTTCTCTTCCCATCAGTTGGCCAGGTGGCAATCTTTCAAATTTCATGGCATAGATGAGTGAGTGCTTCTGGTAATGCATCAGTTTGCTGAAAGATTTCAATTTGTATTATGTCAATACCTAGCACCTTGTTTTTTCTCAGTGCATTCAGTGTTGCTTGGACTTTTTCCTTCAGTAGCATCAGTTCTTGAAATGTTTAAACATTAACCATTTCTTTTGGTACAGTGAATTTGCGTGTTCCTTCTATTTTCTTTTGATGCTTTCTGCATCATTTAATATTTTCCCCATAGACTCGTTCAATATTGTAACCCAAGGCTTGAATTTTTTTCTTCAGTTCCTTCAGCTTAAAAAATACTTGTCATGTTGCTCCCTTTGATTTTCTAACTCCATGTCTTGGTAAATTTCACTATAATATTTGACTTTATCTTCTCCAGCTGGAATTTGAAATCTTCTGTTCAGCTCTTTAACCTCATTCCTTCCATTTGCTTTAACATCTTTACACTGGAAAGCAAGTTTCAGAGTCTCTTCTGACATCCCTTGGTCTTTACCTTCTTTCTTGTTTCCCATAGATATAGTCAATTTATTTTCTGTGTATTCCATTTGGTATAGTCCATGTGTATAATTTTCTTTTATGTTGTTTAAAAATTGTATTTCTGGTTAACTGCGGACCTGATACCTCTTTTGTGAAGCAGCAACTGAGGAGACATCATGCTCACCCTGGCGGATGAGAAATCCAGGCAAGGAGTCAAGACTGAAAATGATCATATTAATTTGCAGTGGTGGGGCAGTATGCTTCTCTGGTGCAGTTTGAGATTAAGAGGCATACACCACTTAGTAAATCAATGAAAGCCTATTGTGAATGACAGGGTTTGTAATTGAGGGGCAGATCAGATTCCAATTTGATGGTGAGCCAATTAATGAAACAGACACGCCTGCACATTTGGAAATGCAGGATGAAGATACAATTGATATGTTCCAACATCACACAGGAGGTGTCTTCTAAAAAAGGAGCTTGCTACTTTACTCTAGAACTCTGTTCCCTACGGACTAAGAATACATACTCAATTAGAAAACCATAATTTGGTTCCACCACGTCCTGACTATCACAGTAGTTTCTGCTAGCTTTTCATTTCCCCTTCCCAATTCCTTTATTGTACATAATAGAACTGGTGCATGTAAATATGCATATTGCATTTTTTGTTTTGTTTGCTTTGGGGTTGTTTTATTTATTTTCTTTCTTTCTTTTCTACTAAAACAGTCAATGTTATGTTTTGACTGATATCAAGTAGAGATGGGATGGGGAAAAATACTGGCTCTGTGAATCTCTCCCCTTTCTCCTTTTGTGGCATGCATATTCAGATCATATCTTTATATCCCAGTAAGTTATTTTTCTCTCACTGTTTAATAAAAAACAACAACATAAAAAGTCCTTGCATACCTTGTTCAATTGGAGAATTTTAATGTTTTTCATTTACCATTGTAAAACCAAGGACAACTTTACAACATTTTGTATGTAGCTGGTATATGTAGGACAATCTCTCTTTAAGTAGGCGTAAATTACTCTAAAAGAAATGAATCCTAAATAGGTTTCCCTTAAAGTCATGTGTCTTGTTGTTTAAATAAACTTTCCATTTAAAATGAACAACAACAACAAAAAAGTATTTCCAATTAAGAAGTCATTGGTCTTGCAAAATTCTTTCATGCAATCTCCAAAATAATTTCTATCATCAAGGCCATATTTTAAAACTATGAGCCTGGCTTGGCACCATAAGATAAGCTTGATCTCAAGGTCAGTGTGAACTGCTCGGTTGGCTGTTCAAACTCATCAGCTTTTCCTCAAATACCCTATACTGGATTACTATGTGTCAGAACTGACTTGATGGCACCAACAACAACATTATTTCCTATTTGGCTCCAACATTTTCATTCCAAACACCAGTGGATATCAATATATTTTGATTAAATGTTTGAAATATTTCAAATTGAAGAAGTTGGTAGAAGTCTTCAATTTCAATTTTTAAATTTACAAACTAGGTAGAATGAAAGATACATTGTTCAATGGAACAGAATCAAGAATCCAGAAATTAACCCATCCACATACCACCAACTGATTTTCAACAAAGTGCCTAGGTATATTGCATGGGGAGGAGATAGTCACTTTAACGGATGGTGCTGGCAGAAATGGAAAGCGATATGCAAAAGACTGGAATAAGACCTTTACCTCACACCCTATTAAAAAAAAACAGCATGGATGAACACCATCAATGAAAAAATAGGGACAAATGTAAGGGCTTTAATTCAGGGAATACACAGACTACCAAACATTTTGAAAAATACACAAGTGAAAGTAGACAAAATAGATGACTGGGACATACTAAAAATTGAAAACTTACATGCATCAAAAGACTTCACCAAAAGAGTAAAAAGGGAACCCAAGAATGGGAAAAAATCTTTTGTAATGATACATCAGACAAGGTACTCATTTCTAAAATAAACGGGAAACTACAACACCTCTAAGGAGCTCTGATAGCATAATGGTTATGAATCGGGCTGCGAACCTTAAGGTCAGCAATTCAAAACTATCAGCTGTTCCACAGGAGAATGATGAGGCTTTCTTTTCCGGTAAAGAAAACCCTGTACAGGGTCGTTATGACATATTTGGATGAGCAATAGTGGATAAAAACAATTATATATATATCACATATAATATACAGTTTAACATTAACATTGTCTTCCCTGTCTGTGCTACCTAATAGTGTGGCATATGTTCCTAGCAAATACATTCTAATTTGAGAAATTTTATCAGGCAAAATAACTGAAAAGTGTTATAAAACTGTGAAGTCTAATTTACAAACTGAATGTACTCATATATATTACTGGATACAGTAATACCTGTGAAAGATAGAACCTGTATAAGGTGGAAACCTATCACAGAAGGAAAGTTCAAATATTTTGTAAACTATCATTAAATCATTAAATTATACTTGATTGTAAAGTATGATTTTACTTTTTTCCTTCAAGAAAGAGCAGATAAGCAGTGTAGATTACATACAAAATTTGCAGCCATTTAGAATATCTCATATATTTATAGATCTAAAAATGGTAAAAGACTTCTTACTTTACAAAAAAAATCTTTTATAATTCTGAAATAGAGAAATAATGATACAAAGCACTCCTATACAGATTTAGAAACTGAAGTTCCATGACACAAACATGAATTAGATGTCTCAATGTCTATATGAATAATGGAAATACCAAAAGTCTCTTATTTAAAGAAAAAGCATTCCATTATATGCTAAGAATATCTCCAAAAAATGTGCATATGATCGCTACTAAAATCATAAACCCACCATCATTATCACTATCATCATCATTATAATATATTTACAGTGTTCATGACATGGAATTAAAGGATACATATCCAATATTAAATATTTAAAAATTGCAAAAGTTCTCAAACAATAAAAACCAGTCTGTGTTACTGGAGGCAGTAAAACAGTGACTCATTTACTGACCAAGGATTAACAACCAAAAGTGTGATATTTAAAATTTTGTAAAATTTAAGAAGACCCTATATGGAAGAGTTATATAGATTTAAAATGATCTGTTATCAGATCCTGAAGGATGCTGAAGAATCTGACTCAATATTTGTATCCAATTAAGTATTCCTTTATGTAGAGTTGAGGCCTGTTCTGGTGCAGCAGATTAATGTGCTAGACTGAAAGGTCCCTTGGAACCGCAAGGTCAGCAGTTCCTTGGGAACCCTATACAGAGTCGTTATGAGTCAGAACAGACTCAAAGGCACTTAACAATACCACTACCAATATACGTAGCGTTGACATTCTGGAACAAAAATATCAAAGTGCTTTTTTCCTTATTGTTTTGTTTTGGGTAGATTTATAATTTTTCGATGGAAACCATCCTCCCCCCCACACACACACACAAAAGTGTAACTTGAAATGAAGGCTTGTAGTTAAAATGACTGCCATTACATACATATATGCAAGTCTACAATCAAATTCAGTGATGTATGTTAATTTGAAAATAGAATTGAAAAATGCCTGTCTGTGGAGCTGTGGGTTAATGCACCAGACAGCAAGGCCGTTTGAACTGCAAGGTTGGCTGTTCAAGCTCACCAGCTCCTCTGTAGAAACCCTATAAAGGGTTGCTATGGGTCGGATCTGACTTGGCGGCACTGATGGCAATAACAACAACAAACCAAATATTTTGTTTGCATTTTTCAAACAAAAACGAAAATTAATAAAATTCTTCTAATCTTTGTTGTCTAGGGCAATAGGTTTTAATTAAAATAATCATTCTGATTCTCTCCTATCTTTAAGATGTTGTAGAAAACAATGGCTAGTCCATAAGAAAGATAAGATTCATTAAGTGTACTTATCTATATGCAGTGAATATGCTTCTGAAGTTGGTATAAATTTTATTAATTTTTTTTAATTAAGTAATATTCAAAGCTTCTAATGAAGTTTACAATTACAATAACCTTTATCTAAATCAAGGTTTCTTTTATATTGAAAATAATCATGTAACTTTATGCATGTGCGTGCATATTACAAAAGTTGGCTATAGTGAACAAATGCTCATTTAATTTAGCTCAAAATTTCACATAAATATCTGAAAAAATAAAGATGTCTAATGATGAGAGGTTAAGAAAATCGAGATGAAAATATGTTCTCTTCACACAAGTATATTAAAGCATTATGATTTGCATTTCAAAACCAACCTGAGAAATAGTGATTACCCCTGATGAGTATCAGAAATCACATGATTGAAGTATTTGAGATTTATCCAAGATTCACATGTGTTGCTGATGTAAACCAAAATTAATTATTCTAGAGCATTTAAATAAATCAGAATATTCCTTGATTTGCGAATGTCCTAAGATACATTTTATGCATTTTCTCAGATTCCCATAGCATCATCTTAAGAAACTTCAGATACTGTTTTTGTTTTCGGCAGTGGGGGGTTGGGGGGTGGAGTGGGGGTGGTAAGAGAATCTGCTCCCATCTGTTGGGGTCTGTCACTTAGGTTAGTCAGCTATACACCATTAATTGTTGTACCCTTTTCCAACACTTGAATGAAATGTCACTCCTGGGATTGTGTGTTAAGGTTTTGAGAAAAGTCACCTTAGTCTGATGAAACAAGTAGAAATACAATGACATTAACCTACTGTCAATAGTAAGTACTTTCCGCATTTCATTCTTTTGTTGAAACATCGCAAATAGTATTGTGCCAATTTCTGGAGACTTGTTTTTCACCAATGCCTTTAGTGCAGCTTATATTTCTTCCTTCAGTATCAGAGGCCCCAGGTCATATGCCATCTTCTGAAATGGTTGAATGTCAACCAATTCTTTTTGGTACAGAATTAAAAAAAATTCATATACACGATATGTTGTTGTTGTTGTTGTTTAGTGCCATCGAGTCGGGTCCGACCCATAGCGACCCTGTACAGGGTTTCCGAGGGTGTAAATCTTTACGGGAGTAGAAAGCCTCATCTTTCTCCCGCGGA
>NW_006408889.1:416633-418079 GCF_000296735.1 Chrysochloris asiatica | reverse complement strand
CAAACTTCATCTATCATACTTAGGACATATTGTCAGGAGGACCAGTCACTGGAGAAGGATCTCATGTTTGGTAAGGTGGAGGGCCAGAGTAAAAGAGGAAGACCCCCAGTGATATGGATTGGCAAAGTGGCAGCATTAATGGGTTCAAGCATGGCAACAATTGTGAGGTTGGCCCAGGATCGGTCAATGTTTCATTCTGTTGTGCATAGAGTCACTATGAGTCAGTACCGACTCGCTGGCACCTAACAGCAACAAAAGTGAGTTGGATTGGTAATGGGCTCAAGCGTTGTAATGATTGTGAAATTGGCACAGGACCCAGCAGTGCTTACTTCTGTTGTAATAAGGTGGCTATGCGTTAGTTCCAACAAATGAGTTAAAACCAACTGGATGGCACTTAACAAGAGACTACTTATAGCACCTACTGCATCTAAATGCAATGTAAATAGTACTTTATATTCCCTCTGTAGTTTTTGAGGGATTGCTTTGACTACTTAATTACCTTTTTTTTTTTTTATTTCTCCCCTCCATTATTTTTTATCCAAGTTTGGCTGACTCCATTGAAGTAGAACTCAGGGATACTGTGGGTCAACTCTATATGCTGTTTACTGTATCTCAACTATACATCAATAAAATTATAAAAACTCAGTATATAAAGTACCTCTATTTGTAAATGATTTCATGTTAGTTGTATATTGGAGTAATTGTGTGGTGCTTTAGGATAAGTACTGGACTGTGAGGTCAGTTTGAACCATAAACTCACCAGCTGCTTCTCAGAAATCCTATACTGGGTAGCTATGAGTCAGAATGGATTCGACAGCACTTAAACAACAAAAAGTGGAATATTAAGGAGCCCTGATAGGAGTCCTGGTATGGTACTATAGGATAAGCACTCTAAATCTACATCAGTTGGGACCACAAGATCAGTGGTTCAAACTCACCAGCTGCTCCTCAAAAACCCTATACAGGTATGGACTCAACAGCGCTTAACTACAACAATAACTGATAGCTTAGTGGGTTGCATATCTGGCTGATAACCATAAGGTAAGCAGTTCAAATTCACCAGCTGTTCCATGTGAGAAAAATGAGGCATTCTACTCTGGTAAAGATTTATAGGTTAGAACACCCTGTGTAGGGTCGCTATGAGTTGGAAATTACACAACAGCAAACAACCACAAGTTGTGTTTTGTGACAAATTAACAGAATTGCAGTGACTTGAAATAACATAATTTCACAGTTTCCTTAGGTAAAGAGTCTTGTTATTGTGTTGTTAAGTGTTGTTGAGTAGATTCTGACTCATAGAGACCCTGCACAGGGTTTCCGAGGAGTGGATGGCATTGCAGTTCAAATAGACCTTGTGGCTCAGTGTTTATCCTATAATACCACACCAGGAGTCTGAGCATTGTTAATTTTGTTTCTCTAATTCAGGGTCTAAGGAGCTCTGGTAGC
>NW_006408889.1:415869-416469 GCF_000296735.1 Chrysochloris asiatica | reverse complement strand
ATGTATTTACTAAGCAGTAGCTATCTCAAGATTCAATAAGGGACAGATCCTTTTCCAAACTCATGTGTATGGAGGTTGGTAGAATTCAGTATCTAGTGTTTGTTGTTGTCATAGGTTACTCTTAGTTACATGCACTGTGTTGTCCTTTCCCAATATGTGACATAATAACTTGATTCGTCAAAAGAAACAGTTGAGAAGAACACAAGAGGGAGGAATAGAGCACAAGAGATAAGTCATTTTCTTCCTAACCTAATCTTGGAAGTGACATTTCATCACTTTTGTAGTATTTTACTCAATAAAAGCAGATGAAGGAGAGGAATTACATAAGTGCATGAATACCAGGAGACTGGGATCACTGAAAAACTTTTCAGAATTTCAGAAGTTGCATACCTTATGATCCAAGAGAATTAAAGATTATAGAAATAGAGTATTTATTGATTCATCATTAATAAATATTCAGTGCTTTCCAGCATGTCATTTGCAGAGATAATAACCATTCCGAAGGAATGTCTCAGGAAAAATTTTAAGTTTTGTTATAACAGTAGCATTTTAAAACTATTGAATTTGAGTATAGTCTCAATGATGTCATTGTTGTTGTTG
>NW_006408889.1:410267-414449 GCF_000296735.1 Chrysochloris asiatica | reverse complement strand
CTACCTGCCTGTCCCCATGAACTTCCCCCACTTCTTTGATGGGTGTATTCTTATTTTAAAAGAGTCTAGAAGGCCAAACTAGTCCCTTCCTCTTCTCAGAGTTCCCTTTTGTCATGCCAACTTGCTACACCCAAGATTTCCTTGATTCTGAAGAGGGATCACCAACAGCTATTTCTCACAAATTGATTTATATACATTATATATATATAGGAGTCTTGGTGTGGCGCTATAGGATAAACACTGTACTGCTAATCAAAAGGTTGTTGGTTCAAACTCACCAGCAACTACTTAGAAATACAGTGTCACTATGAATCAGAACTGACTCAATGGAACTTAGCAACAGTAACAACTTCTTGTTAAAGAAAATTGATAAAAGTCAAATGGTTAGGAAATATTTTGTTTGGTAGTTGATGTTTGAACTGGTTCTTAAAAAATGATGAGTACTATTACATTGTCAAGTGCACTAAAAAAGGAGCAAGTTGAGTGAATCCCACCTTTATTGCCAGTTGTGTGGGAAAAATCACTATTAATCCAATTACTATCTGGAATTAGACCAAGCCTTCATTGCCTCACATCTCAATAATTCTCATTACCATTTGTGGCACCAATGATGCCAACTGTACTACCCAAGGCACAAATTGGACAAGTCCCACCTTGATTGCTGACTGTGTGTTAAGAATCACTATATGTATCCAATTCTGATCTGGAAATAGATACAGGATTTATCCTTCCACATCACCATAAATCTCATCACCAGCTATGTACAAATTTATTTATATAAAAATTGACTTCCTGCATTTTATTTCTCTGAATTAGCCACCTTGAGCTAAGCAGTCTTACAGCCCCTTTGTGGTTTCATTCATTCCCTAATAGCTAACAAAATTCACAGAGACTAGTATTTTGGTGGTGATTATGTTCCATGGACTCAGTTCCAACTAATAGTGACCCTGGATAGGGTTTCCAAGGCTGTAAATCTTTATCATGGAGGTTTGCAGTCTGACTCAACCCACTATACTAGCAGACCTCTTTTACTTATACTAAACAATTACTAATTTACTATAACCTGAAAGGATACAAATGAAGAGAAATATAAGTCAGGGTCTACCGTCTGCGAATGGTCCTGGAAAGAGTCTTCCAATGTTTTCAGGCACATTCCACCTGATCCCATGTATGGATGTTTTTGTCAATTCCAGAAGATCCCCCAAATAGGAAGGTCCTTTGTCTCTTAGTCACTGGGACCTCAGTGCATTTGCATGAATCAATTGATATTCATGATTTACAGCATCACATACCCCTTTCTTCCTGAGATTAGTTGCCAGGTGCTTCCAACGCATTTGAAAATGTTGAGTGTTATCTATCTATTTCAGAAAAGAAAAAAAAAAAAAAGACACTTTGATTGCTGGGGAATTCCAAGGGTTATTTTCAGAAATCAAAAACAAAAGACCAAATTGAGCTCTTTGTCACAAGCAAGTTCTGTTGTCATTCTTTTGCCTACAAGCATACAATCATTCTTAATTTACGAAGGTTTCTTAATTGTGTAGTTTCTGGCAAGAGCAAATGTCTTATTTTTCATTGTATAAGTTGTTATGGTGTACACTCACCGATGACCTATGCTTTGTTTATCAAATATTTCTACCTAGAGTGTTTAATTTAAAACAAATGAGAAAAATTTGCAGTAGTATGTTTGGTATTTTGTTCTTTGTTACTGACACTACATAATTGCTTTGATTTTTAAATACACTTATCTTTTATTTAATATAGACATATTTGTGCTCCTTGTTTGCATCCAAAATTAGTTATCACAATTGGTTATCACAACTGAAAGGTCATATAGATGAAGAGGCATCCTGACTTCGTTTCAGGTTAGGAAAACCAAAAGCCTTGTGATCCTCCAATAAATTGTTGCTACTAGGTGCTGCTGAGCCAGTTCCAACTCATAGCAACCTAATGTACAACAAAATGAAACACTGACTGGTCCTGTTGCATCCTCACAATCATTGGTATGTGTGAGCCCATTGTTGCAGCCACTGAATCGGTTGGTCCATCTTGTGAAGTATCTTCTTTCTTTTAACAGATTTTTTATTCTACCAAGCATGATGTCCTTCTCCAAGGAGGGGTCCTCAGGAAACATCAAAAATATGTGAGACAAAGTCTCATCATTCTCACTTCTAAGAATAATTCTGCCTGTACTTCTACTAAAACAAATATATTCATTGTTCTGTGAATCCAAGGTGTATTCAATATTCTTCACCAACACCAAAATTCAAATTAATCAATTATTATTTTGCCTTGCATTTTCATTGTGCAGCTTTCACATGCATATGAGGCTATTGAAAAATACCATGGTTTGGGTCAGGTGCACCTTATTGCTCAAGGTGACATCTTTGCTTCTCATCTTTTTCCCCCCCACACATATATGGTTTTAGCATCAATTGAGGTTAGCATACAGTATGGCTATTGCTGTTAAGTGCCATTGAGTCAATTTTGACTCATAATTGCCCTGTTAGGGTTTCCAAGGAGTGACTGCTGGGTTTGAATGACCAACCTTGTGGTTAGCAGTCCTGTGCCGATCCCACAGTGTGACACCAGCATGGCTATTTATTCTTAAATACTTCAATGTAAATTTTCTAAAAATGTTCTCTTACATAAACACAGTACAGTTGTCAACTTCATACATTTACATTGATGCCACACTTCTAGGAACCCACATGGTCAAATGGATATGCAGTCAGCTTCAAAGTGAACAGCTGGCAGTTCAAATCCAACCAGCTTCTCTGTAGGAGACACACCTGGCTATCTGTTTCCCCTAAGGTTGCAGTCAAGAAAATCCTATGGGCAGTTCTACTCTGTCACATGAGATCACCAAGAGTTGGAATTGATCTAAGAGTATCCAATAACAATTGTATCTTTAGCTATTGTTCAGTTCCAGATTGGTCAGTCCACTAAACTCTTATCAGTGGGGCATTAGGTGCCACATTCCATTCAATCCTCGGCATAATCTAGCTTTCATGTTTTGTTTTGTTTTTTCCTAATCTAGTAGGTAAAAAAAAAAAAAAATGACATCATTACTTAATTTAATGTTGACTAATTACTAAAGATTTTGAGCATTGTGCTGTTGACTTATTGAGTTTCCTTTACTCATAAATTGTCTGTCTTTATCCATTGCATGTTGTCTATTGAGCTTGCTTTTTCTTGTTGCTTTCATAGTTTTCCTTATCTATTCCTAATAAAAGTCTTTTATTGTTTTTGCATACTGTAAATATCTGATAGTGTGGTACTGTAGGTTACTGCGCTGGATGGCTAGTTTGATTTGAACTGCAATATTGGTGGTTCAAGGTCACCAGCCACTACTCAAAAACCCTATACAGGATCACCATGAGTCAGGACCGATTCCACGGCACTTAACAACAACAATATTGTCTCCGAGTCTGTCATCTATCTGTTAACTTTGCTCATGGGATCAAAAATTCTAGACTATAAGGTTATCAAGTTAATCAGTTTTATGGTTGAAATTTCTAAGTTTTGTTTAAGGAGTCCATTCGAACAGTATGTCATGATCTACTACTTACTTCACAGTTTTAGTGTTCACATTTAGATCTTGAAGTGCTATAGAAAGGAATCCAGTTTCTTCTTATTTTTTTTATGATGAACTAGTTTTAGACAATAATTTTAGTGACTGTGTCATTTATATCAAGTTCCTATATTACATTAAAAAAAATCTCAAGCTTTTCTTTGCTATTGGTCAATTTATCTGTCCTTGTATCAATGCCACTCTATTTTTTCTATTTTGGCTTTGAGGTTTGTCTTAATATCTGCTAGGACAACTGTCCCATCTTGGTTCTATGTTTTCTAAGACTAAGCTACTCATGGACTTATATTTTTCTATCTCACTATTAGAACAAGTTTATTAAGCTCCTAAAGCAAAGCACTCTAATCTCAGAAAATTAATTTATATGCTAGTTTTGGGAAAATTGCATCTGATGTTAAGCTGTTCTATTTAAGAACAAGGAATGTCTCAATTTATGCTGATAATAAAGGGTTTTTTTGAAGTTTTAAATTTATTACCACAGAAATCTTGTGCAATGTAGAAAAAGTTAATTACTGAGTACCTTATAATATTTTTCATTGAGAACATATTATATTTTGAATTATTTTCTGGTTGATTTGCTAATGTAGAGAAAT